>NC_090929.1:30473345-30776375 GCF_040938575.1 Ambystoma mexicanum | reverse complement strand
CCAAAACTCGATCAGGGGGGACAGAGACGTGCCCCCTCGACTAACAGACCCAAGGGCAATCGAATTGCCCCAGCCAGTACGTCCACAATATGATGGTTTGTACTGGTTTTGTTCAGAATTCAAGACTAGTAAAGTCAAGGGTGACTTTACATGCCCTGGGAGGCAGTAGTCAGTCCCAGGGTATGGAGTCTATACTGGGGGGTCACTATGACACCCCTGTGTTACTGCACTGAGGGTGCTGTGTGACATCACAAAAACACATGACGCCCTATGGAGTAAAAGACCCCATAGCCCATTAAACACATCTAGAGTCAAAGAAACACACTCAAATCATGCCCAAGAGTGAGGGTAAGAGAGTCTCACTCTTGGCAGGAGAATAAAAATAAACTCCAAAAATCCAGCAAAGCTGCTGGGGGACTCACTAGGTTAGGAAATTCAGCCTAAACAGAGAATTCTCCCTAACACCTCCGCCCCGAGGGTTTTCACCATTTATACCATCGGTGACATCGACACGGTACGGAACCCGTCGAGGGACATTCGACGCCATGACCTCGAGCACAGCGCCATCAGAGGAAGTGTTTTTTCCGATGCAGCGAAGCTGGCGAAACAAATTATCACAAGATGAGGAATACGTGGGAGGACACAATCCATTCGAAATAACCCAAATCGGCCCCACCCATAAGGATAATTCTAACCGAAAAGCAGAGCAAACGACAATGAACGATACAGACTTCTGGGTTCGTGCCCTCACCTCCTGGCCATCTGTCCATCTTGATCAGAATCGATCATTAGATAGCAATAACTTACCACACCTTAAGACCACTATGGATTGTACAACACAGGACAGAAGGACCATAAAAGTAGGAAAGGAGGTACCATTGTTGGAAAAAACTAACCAAGACTGGTCTTGGTTGGCCGGGGCCTTAGCTCGATCAACAAAGAATGAACAGCTAGATCTGATAGAAGTGCCATATGAATGGTGCTCTTGGAACACATGGGGTCATGAACACTTATTTAAGGAGGAAGGGTTGATTCTGAAAGTCTTTGATGTCACCAGCCTTTAAGAGACTTGGCTGATCAGTCCCCCTATTTGTGATGGGTTTGAAGCCTGCTGTAAAGTAAAAAAAAAAGAAAAAGAAAATACGTTGGGTCGGCCCGCTTTTGGGCTTCTTACGCTGATAAAATTGGGGCGAGGGCTGAGGCTTTTGGAATTCATAAACCTAAACCCATTTGTGCAATTAATCCATGTGTCCTGGAAAAGTGCCAGGGGGGATTCTAAAGAAATCCTTCTTTATTGTTAATATATATTGGAATCCGCTCGCAGTGAATGAAGTTTCTTTTGTTGATCTGAGGACTTCATGGATAGATAAGATCCTTGTGAAACAATCTAGTACATATTTGATAATTTGTAGTGATTTAAATTTTAACTGTTTGATAATGAGGGAAAAACTACTCTTTGGTATGGTAAAAGTACGCAAAAAGGGCCTCCCTCTGGCGAAAGGAACTGAAGTACAGGGATATGGAGATGCTAAATGGCATAGGTGACAAGAGGTGATATACCTGCAAAGCCCACTTGGTCTAGAGACGGCCAACAGTCTTGTTTAGATAATTTTTTTGTGTCCTCCAATTTAAGTAGTTGGGTAACTACCCTCGAAGTTTGCCAAATGAGCAATAGTGATCATAATTTGCCGAAGCTCACTTGGAAGGTAGGAGGTACATTAGTTCAAACCATGGGAAATGCAAACATTGAGGTGAATCAGGCAGGTAATATGGTCTTTATCCAAACAGGGGATATAGCAAAGTTAAATAATGGCCTGAAACAGCTGTTAATGATTAGGGGTGGACTCATGGCATATGAAAAGCTCCTCGAAGAGTTCAAATCCTTTCCGCCCACTGGGCCATAACTCTAAGCCATCAAGGGCCTACTACTACAATACTGATCTGGTGGAACCGAAAAAAACGTTATCGGGCCGACCTAAGACCATTGAATAAGCGGAATTTGCCAGATAGAAATGAACTGATTATGAAGTGAAAGCAATATTACAGCAACTGGCGGCTGTCTTCAAAGGCCATGTGTATTCAGCACAATGCCGAGATAATGCTTAATATAATGGCGAAGAAGAGCAGCAGAGAACTCTGGGCTGTGCTTCATAATAATGAGATCCAGCAATGGGCCAGGCTTTGTCCAATAGTTCCCAAACGTAAATGGGTCAAGCACTTCCTTTCTCTTTTTGCCATGGGCCTGCCCCATACAATCGCTTCTTCTGAGCTTAAATATTTGGAATGTATCCACCCGTTAGAGGCTGAGAAATGCTTGTTTGATACTAACAGCACTGGCTCAAAAGGGGATATCCAATTTGATAGGGATGACATTATCTACCATATCAAAAAATTAAACTCTTCCAGGGATGATGGCCTCAAAAACAACATCTTAAAACAAAATATGGAATTAGGGGCAGAGTTCTGTTCTATACACTCCAAGCAGGTCCTAGAGCATAAGGAAGTGCTTAATTCCTGGAGGACAGCATTCACTATCCCGGTGTTCAAGAAAGGCTGTAGGGAAACTCCTGCAAATTATCACCCTATTGCCTTGCTCGACACCCTAGGAAAGCTGTTCGTCTCTCTTCTCTCAAGCCATCTACTTGCATGGCCCACCAAGGCAGGGCGGCTCCATTTGAGGCAGAATGGCTTTGTGAGAAGGGTGGGGAAACACATCAACCTATTCCTGCAGAGCATGCTAAAGGCCAGAACCCTGCAGTCTAAAAGGAAACTATGTCGCCTTCATTGACCTCGAGCAGGCCTTTCACAGCGTTAGCAGGGAAAGGTTGTGGGGTAAGCTGTTGTGCTGGGGCTGCCCGAGAGACCTGGTCAAGGCCATCATATCCCTTTACTCTAACACGATTATGAGAGTTAGACTCTACTCAGGGACAGCTCTCCAAAGAAATTCAGACCTTTAGAGGTCTTAAGCAGGGATGTTGTTTTGCCCCCACCCTGTTCAATCTATTTCTGTCTGATATTGAAGATCAGGGCCCCATTCGAGCATTTCCCTCATACTCAACCACCAGCCTATTACCTGGATTCTTTGTGCTATTAGATCAGACTCCAATCACTCTACAGCAGAGAATCAACGAGCTGGCGAAATATTTTGAGCTGTATGATTTAAGAATCAATATAAAAAAAACGAAAATCTTTATCTGGGAATCTAATAGGGGAAGAAGAATTAGGGATTTTAAATGGAGGGTTAACAAGATCCCACTGGATTCCATGGAAACCATGACCTATCTAGGAGTAACCCTCAACCGAAGTCGCATTGAAAGGCAATGGATAGATACATTCGGGTTGAAATGCAAAGTGTTAACAACCCAGGGTCTGGTTCTACACAAAAGGCTACCTGTATGTACCTTCTCTAACTAGAAGGTAGTTCCGATCTTGATGTATGGGGCTGAGGCCTTCCAGAGCTGGCCAAAAACCTTTTGGGAATACAGCAAATGCTATTTCTGGAAAAGAGTACTCTGCTTTCCCCAGTCTACCCCGAATGTGTTTATTAGATTCAAACTAGGGCTTCAATCTATACTATCTAGGATCAAATGGAAGAGACTGGCTTTTCATGGGAAATGTATTGACCCGCAAGTACCTCTCCCGTTTGCAATATTAAAACCCAAGTGCTCCAATGAGAATGAAGGTGCCATGGATGGCAGGAAAGTGGAATGCATGGCTTGGTTGGAGGATCTGGGTTTTTGGAAGAGGTATTGTAAAGAACTCCGGGCAAAATAAAGAAACAGCTCATCTATCAAGACTGCATTGATACAAATATGCAAAGGGAAAAGTACAAACTAGTCCTCCAGTTGAATTTGGAAGGTAGAGTGGTGAACTATCTCCCTCCCTACCTATCCAAATTGCCTTGACCTTAGTATCGGAATCTTTTTCTTAGGTTTAGATTGAACGTCTTGCCCACCAGAGAAGTCTTAAACCAGAGAGGGATGCTAGGTACTGATTCCCGAACCCCAACCCCACCCCCCCACCTGTCGCTTTTGTGGCCAAACCCTGTTGCCTGAACCCTTAATTTATCTGATGAAAAAGTATTTCTATGACATTCTAAGAGGATGCAAGGATTGGGGGAACATCCTACTTATCGGTGATAACAAAACTGTCATCATAAGGGTAATGAAATACCTGGAAGAAATTTTGAAGTTGCCCAATAACAAAAAGAGGGATGAGGTAATGAAAAGAAAGAGGATGTTATTGTGAAATTGCAACTTGGAAATGGTAAATGTTTTTATGGATGACTAAAAGTATGGAATGTATTGATTTTAACATGATTGATTTTGTTATCTGTAAATATGAACTTTTTGAAATAAACCAACCATATCAATAAACGTTTTTAAAACATAGCAGCACGAAGTGTCATAATTTTTGCAGAAAAATAAGAAGCAAAATCAGAAGCAGAAAGAGTCCAGAGCAAAATCAGGTGGAGGAAAAAAAAAAAAAAAAAAGACAAAAAAAAAAGTCTGAAAAAGACGCCTAAGATGAGAAGATTGGGAAGAAAGAAAATCAGAATAGAAGCCACACTTGGGAGTAGCAAGAGCTTTGTCATAAAGTGAATGGAACTCTATCAAAATCAGAATGAGATTTGCAGCAGTGGCTTTCTGAGCGACAAAGAGATCTCTGCATCGCTTGAAGCTGTGGTGTAAGCCAACACTCGGACGGTTTTGTTGGGAAGGAAATGAACCTTTCCCACCCCGCTAGGCCCTTTAGAGCGAGGCAAAACCCATAGATAGACATGCGATGTACCGGGGGGAGAGGGCCGTGCTAAGAATCCCTGCACAAACACAATATTGCATGAACTGCATATGTACAGACTTAGTGCGCGCATATAAAGAGACGCCATTTTGAAGTTATGGTAGACACATTAAGTCCTGAATGGCCACTCGATGGAGAAACCTGTAGAGGCCCAAGCGCTGATGATAGAAGGACCTGCGCTGCTAATTCCCATAGAAGCTTTCCTTTTTTCCTTAACTGTTGCAATTACTTGTTATCCCAAAAAGGAATGCGCCCTGCCAGGCCACGAGACAGCACCAGGCTCCTCGCTTCGCACATTCATCACAGCCAGGCCACCAGCAGGCCTTCAACCCTCCACCAGGAGTAATGACACCCACAACTGACCCAGTCCAAGACCCCTGAATTCCGTGACAGTAGGTGACCTTAGACCACCAACCATAAAACCAGTGGTCATGAAAGATTTAAACAAACACAACCATTTCACCTTATCCCATAACGATACCCTTTGTAGTACGAGGTACAGTGAGGAATAAATTATAGTCCAAACCGAGGGTGGAAGCCTTGGGTGCAGAGAGTGCAATATGAACTGAGCAAAGAATGAGTGGATCAGCATGATCGTGTTCCTCCCCCCTGTGCCAGTCCCCAAGTTTCCCCAGGTGCATTCCATAATGTAATAGCAACTTACGAAGAGCATGACCTTCAGTCCCAGGAGAGATGAGTCCAGCTGACCCCACATAATGGAAGACGGGCGGACGAGGCTGGGACCAATCTCAGCCGGACATCCCCTATGGAGCAGGCCCATGGATAGGGTCTCACTAACCAGGCATGCAAGTTTTTACTGTAAAGTGATGATGATGTGCTGCCTTATAAGCTTCTGCTTGTACTATTTTTTGGCAGAACATTCTCTAGCAGCAGAGTTCTTTACTTGCATCCTTATTTTTGTGCAATTAAAACGGGTTATCGTTGCAAGAAATCTCAGCCTTTTTTCCCTAGCGGTTTGTATTTTTTTCTGGCTTGAGCGTACAGGGGCGTTCCTTCAGTTTCCGTGATGGAACAAAGGGCGAAGTAGGATATAAAGAATCAAGTGAGATAGTGGGATGGGGGGTAGTGAAATATAGGACTTTATTTCGAATGAACTAAGAGAGCAAACTAAATGCTTAAGAGCAATCACTATACTACTAATTAATTTTCAAAGTGTGGGGGGGCGTAAGATCTTGTCCGTGCCTTGGCATTAAGAAAACAAATATAGAGGATGTAGTTGACGATGAAGCAACACGTGAGGGCTCCTTGGAAGTTCGCAGAGCTCTTAATGGAAATATCCTAGCCATAAAAATAAAAAATGGGAAAGCACAATTTGGTAAAAACGGTGTAGAACAGGGAGCGGAACCGGAGGAGACAACGATCTCTTCGGATGTTCAGGCTGCCCAGCCGGATATTCCTGTTTTGTCAAAAAAGGTCAAGAAAAAAGAACAAAACGCAAAAATTGATCCCCAGGAAAGGGTCCAATAGGCCCTCCTGCAAATCATGGTGGACTATGGTAAGGGAGGAGTTAGGGGTTTCACAAGACTAGGAGTCCGGGCTGGCATCAGTTGGAGATGAAGCGGACAGTTTTGTAATTAACAACACTCCATCCCAGGGTGAGAGCGTTGTTGCTACTGATACCTTAAATGAGGCAATGAAACATAAAGGGAAAAAAACTTTTTACAAAAATCAAAAGATAACTGACTTAGCTGATGCAACCTTAAATTCGAAGACGGGAATGGCTATGTATAACCTTTTTACTAAAAAAACAAGATAAGGAGGAGACAATCAGGGTCTCACTGGAATCTAATAACAGTGATCCCAGAGTTCAGGTGCTGAGTTCAGTCTGCAGCAGAGAATCGTGGTGAGAGGAGCTGCAGCTACAGTGTGTAAACTCTGATTCAGTGACTTGCTGGTGTGGCTTTAAGAAAAATAAGCCCAAGTCTCCTTTAAAAACCTCTGGAAAGCACCGAGTGCGCGCGGAGGTCTGGTGCGGAGTTCAGTCCGCAGCAGACAGCAGTAACAAGAGGTAAGAGGGTCTTATGGCAGAAAATTGGCCGCTAAACCGCCTTAAGTATAAACAAGAACAGAATTCCTTGGCATCCGTTTCAAGTCTCATCATTGAAAATGGGCGGCACAGGGGTTGCGACAGCGAAACTGAAACTGACAATAATATTGGCATTGCTGTCGAGAGCGAAAAGGAAACAGAGCTGGGAGGGGAGTCCATTGTTGTGACATGTGAGCTGAGGGGGGCAGTGACTCCGAGAGCGGCGAGCAAAGAAAAAAAGAGCTCCCAGTCGAGCGATATGCAAGAGGCGTCTACCTTCCTAATAGGTAACAACAGCAGTGAATACGGTGCACACGGCATGGACTGGGGAAGCCGTGAATGTTGAAGCCGTTCCAGACAGCATTGATAACGTAGCAGCTGGGGAGCCGGGGTCAGTGGTCCTCACACCCCAGGCTGCCACCGTGGCGCAGAGCCCGGACAATCGTGTAACACTCCCACAAATACACTTGGAATTTGAGCCCATAAGTAACATCCCAGAAAGGGCGACGACCCCTTCACCTAAAGAAAAAGATGTCCTTCATGGCTTGCCAATTTCTCCCTTTGATAGCAATGAAGGCCGTTTGGAAGTTAACGAAGACGTTAGAATGCCCCCAGAAAATCCACATAGTGTGGACAAAACAACAACAGACATACCTGGGAATGGTCCGTGCGAACACATAGACAAGCCGGAGGTGATTGAAATAAATGCTGGAGCATTTCAGTCACCGTTCGACATGACTGATACAGAATTACTTGCAATAGATGTGCCACGCTTCTCCATTGATACAAATATGCCAAGGTTTACCTTTCCACAAGGTCAGAGATTTCCCAAATGGAGGAAATGTGAGCACACCGATACAGAAGTGTGTCCAGCCAGAATGAGAAAGGTGAAAACTCCTGGGACATCAAAGGACAAAGTAGCAGACTAGAACATGAACTAAGATTGCAAAACAGCTTGGAACCACGAATTGGACGAGTCCAGTGAACTTGCTGCTGAATTGCAGTGGAGCCGAGACATGGGCTCCCATACCAAGGGGATTGATCTAGCGGGGCGTGAAGCACACTTGACGATGAGGCTCCAGGCAGACTTTGAGAATATGAAAGCAAGATTGGCGGAAAGCTTTACATCTTCAAAACCGGGAAGGTGTTCACTCCCAGGGTATGGTGTAAGAACTGGTACTGCCTGTAAGTCTGTCACTCCGCTGAATGAACGAGCAGAAGAAGCAATGCAAAATTCCCATTTTACCGCGACAGAGGGGGCTATGTTGGCGGTGCAATCGGAAAGGGTGGGAGCCAAATGTGTTACAGAATCTACTCATGAAAGTGATGAATGGTCAGCCTCCGAGAAAAACAGAAAATCACAACAAAAAACGGCTGAAGCTTGGCAGAAAGCACACAGATCTGCAAATCGTGTGACCGGGACGAATTATGGGGAGACGAGTACGGACCAGCGACAACGGACAAGGCTGAAAAGCCCGGCTGTACAAGGAACGAATGAGCAGAAAAAATGAGCACCGAAAATGCTGGGAGTCCTGCCACCAAGGAAACAAACCTAAAATCAAATCTATCAGCAGCAGCTGCGATACAGATCCATAACAACGTTCTGGCAGCCGCATCATTGGCTCTAATTCCATTCATAAAACTATACGAAAGTTTAAACTAGGCAATACAAAATAATGGTGCAGTATTGTGACACTTAAATGACAAAATAATAAAAATGGAAGTGCAGATTTTGGCCTGGGAACAACGACAAAAAGCCGAAGAGTGCCATGTGGTAGAGAGTCTAAAAAACCACAATGATGTGATTTTGAAAGAAATAAGAGAAAAAACAGCACATTGGACGAAATGTTTGGTGTGTTGAAACTGATGGCTGAGCAGAGATCCCCACAGACAACAGAAACACAAAGCACGATGGAGCTCAGAGTAAATGCGGCTACACAATGCTACTTGGACATACAAACCCCAAACAGTTTGGGAGAGAAAATTACAACGGGATATGAAGTGAATGGATTTGGTTGTACCGGGCTATTGGCTCCTGGTATGGAGGAGAGATTGCAAAGCAAGATACAAATGGCTGTGGCAGGCAACACCGAGGCAAATGGCCATGAGAAGACGACAGCAAGAGGGAATGTGTCCTCCCAGGAGATGTCCACAGAACTTCCATCTTGCTCCTACGCTAAAGCTTCATATGGCATCTTCAGTGGCCCAGCAAAGAACCTCACAATTAATGCGAGTGAACCTAACTCGCAAACAGCGCCAAAAGGACAGACCAAGAAAAAATTGGGAAAAAAACCATATTCAGAAGCCATCGAATCAAACCAGTAACTCAAGGAAATTTATAAGAAATTTGACGACTCCTGTGAAATGATTGGCGTTTGTAAGGGAAAAATCTGAGAAATCAAAGAAAAACAATTTTGAGGATAACGCTGCAAAAGGATTGTGTAAAGATAAAAAAGAAGCCACAAATCCAAAAAAGCGTACGAGTATCAAATCAGCCCAAAGTGGGGATTCATCAGTTGATCTTATCGAGGACTTATGCAACCTATCTACATACTCCAATAACGATGACCAATGCACAGTGATGTCAGAAGCGGCGCCGGAAAATGAAAAAGAATGTATCTCAGAGCCCCCGACACGGTGCAAACAGGAGAAACAGCTGATAACAAATACACGAGCAATCGAAATGGGAAAAAGCGAGAAGCCTATGGGAAAAAGAACTTTGGCAAATCAACTAAGCAAATCGACCAAATGGCTGCCAGAAATTAGTGTAGAGCCTAAAAACAAAACTTCAACGGCGTTGAATCCAAAACAAACACTAGCTCAAAATCATAAAATAGCTAAACCACAGCGGAAAAACACCATCAAGAACACAAAATGCTTTCACGAAAGAAAGATTGAAAATGTACTCTGCGATGACATTGATGCAAACCTGAATAGAGGAAAAACAATGCGCTTGTTGCATTCAGTGCCAGTGTTACGAACCATTAGGTCTGATGACATTCGCATGGTTGAGTACATGTCAGAAGATCATGTCGATTGTGTATTATACACAGATTCTCAAGCAGTGTGCAAAATCTTGATGACTGCAAAAGACGAGCTATTGTGTTTAGGGTTTGAGATTGGTGATAAGAACCATAAACATAATTGGAGTGCATCATTAAAGAAGGAAAAGAAGCGCTTAAAGAAAGACTTATTGGACATAAAATCACGCTTTGGGGCCAGTGCTATAAACGGAGAAAGCAACGATACCGAAATTGGCTGAAAGCCTTTTCGTGTCAGAGGGATCAAGAGCGAGGGGAAGAAATGCTGGCCCTTATAAAAACAAATAACACAAGAGAGATATGGAACATCTTGAATAGAGGTTCTCTTAACCAAGCCGCGTCGATGGCAAATGGCGTGGCAGAAAGCGATTGGATAGCACATTTTCAGAAGGTGTTCTCAACAACTGAAACAACAGCGACGACAGTACATGTAAACGAAGACTCAAGTTGGGATGTAATTGAGTCTAGTGAAGACATCTGTGCTGCCATCAAGAAGCTTAAGAACTCAAGAGCCGCAGGACCTGACGGCATCACGAATGTGATGCTCAAAGAACATAAACACGCATGGTCCATCTTCATCGAAAAACTGTTCGCATTAATAGGCGAAACTCAGAAAATACCATCTTCATGGAATAAAGCAATAATAGGTCCAATTTTCAAAAAGGGCAGTCGGGTTGACCCAGCTAATTATCGCCCGATTGCCCTGTTGGACACAATTGGAAAGGTGTTTGCGACTTTCCTACAAAAAAAGCTCTCGACCTGGGCACATAAAAATGAGTTATGCGACGAAAGGCAAACAGGCTTCACCAAAGGAGTTGGTACAGAGATCAATCTAGTTTTGGTGAATATACTGAAGTTGAAAGCACTGAGAAGGACAATTTATTCCTTGCCTTTATTGACTTTCAGCAGGCATTTGACACAATAGAGAGAAACTATGGCGGAAATTGGAGACCTGGAATTGCACAAAGGCCCTGTTGCGCCCAATAAGGGCATTATACTCCGCAACATCAATCAGAATCAGGTTAAATGAAAGAGGACTTCTGTCTGAGCCCATTGAAATGACTAAAGGGGTGAAACAGGGATGTCCCCTGGCTGCAGCCCTTTTTAAGCAATATATTGCTGATGTGCCAACTGCGCTTGCGAGCGTAAAATGCTTTCCACCAAAAGTCAATGGGCAGCACATAAGTTGTGTAACTTATGCAGATGATTTGGTATTGGTTGATCGAACCCAAATAGGCCTACAGCAACTGTTGTCAAAACTAGAATCTTACATGGACAAAAACGATTTGACAATGAATGTGAAAAAAACGAAAATTATGAAACTTGGTCCTTCTAAAGGCAGAATAAATACAAGTGGCACGTCTATAATGTCAAAATTGAGGTAGTCACCGAAATCCGATATTTGGGGATTCTGATGAACAACTCAATACGAGAGTGGAGTTGGGTGAAAGACAGATCAATGGACAAGAACCCTCACTCTACAAGGAGCAAGAATACACTCATTATTTGGAAAATGTTCACTAATACCGTTACGCACATTTTACGTGCAGAAAGTAGTGCCTGCAATAACATTCGGGGGGGAGGCAGGGTGGAACATTGATCGAAAGTTATGGACGCAATTGGAAGGTATTTTTTGACGGCGTGCACTGAGACTGCCAAAATACATGTCAATGACCATAATACGCCATGAGCTCGCCCTGGAGAGCCTACATGGGACAATCATTTGGAAGTCTATGGCACTACTGAGAAAGATGGTGATCCCTAATCCCGAACCAGCGTACAAAATATTAGCACCTGAAGAAAAACATCCTTGTACAGGCTTATTGATGAGCTGGTCTGAGAAGTTGAAAGAAGCAATGCAAGCTGCTAATATCTCTATGGATATGCTGTTAGATCACCCACAAACGGCAAGAAAGAAACTGAAGGAGTGGTTATGGATAGAAAATCTTGACAAATATGGAAAGCTGCCCACAGCATTAGACCTGGGGTTGACGATGAACAAAGTGGATAACATGCCAAAGTATCTCCTTCAATTTCCATCAAGATATCATCGAGACAGCTTCTTTCGACTACGAACAAACTTATACAAATCGAAACAAATGATGGCGATGCGACACATTGGAACTGTAAAGGACGATGCGTGTAGATATTGTTTAATACATGTGGAGACAACAAAACACTTAATGACTGAATGCTCGTCGCTCAGAGACTTAAGATCTGTCCATTTGAGTAAATTTGCCCCCAAAACTGACATGATGGAAGATTTCTGGGCACGCATTCTAAGTGGAAGTTCGATCCATTTGACTTGTGCGGTTGTCAATTTTCATGATAAAGCCACAAACCGAGGATAGAAAGAAAGTGAAATTTGAGTTAAATTGAATGAAGCAACATGAGAAAATGTAATAAAAGTTTTATATAAACTAGACGTTACAAATAAAATAAATAAATAAAACATTTTTAAAAAAGTGATCCAAGCAACAATGTTGGGATAATGGGGTAGGGGATCAATTTCTACTGTAAGTGATGTTACTGTGTTGGCTGGAATGCCGAACTCTGTCTGCGGCTAGGGCAGGGTCGCTAAATTCACTGTTGCAAACCGAGCCAGCAAAAAGTGAGTTGAATGTTAGTGTGTCTGTACCTAGAGTAGAACCGGCATTGGGAATCATCCGGGAAATAGGGTACCCGGATGGAGAAATAACTCCTAATAATCACCTGCTGGAAACAATGGTGAGAAACACTTTGATAGACCTGGTGGGACTATAGCCTCAGACCTTGTTGTCAGCCATCTCACAGGGGTCCAGTGGGGCACCTGTGAATCAACCAGAGGACGGGGGTTGGTATCGGAACACACCTTATGTCCCTATCACCCCCAGTAACACACTAGCTCTGAAGGAGCTCGGTCCTAAAGGAGCAGAAGGGGCAGGCAGTAGATATAGGAACTCTCCAATGGGAAATGAAGGTGCCTCAGGAAATAATTCATCTTAGTGGGTTGAGGGCACTAAATACAAAGGAGCACGCAATTAAGCCCCCTGGAAGAATGGAGGAAAGACACTCAACTGGAGGGTAGCTGCGCCTCCCAGTGGGAAGCGAAGGCACATAAATCAGTATTTAAACAGTGTGCCTTGGAGACAACCGTGCTTCCACGATGAGCCTAGTGTTATCCTCCATTATATGTTCAGTTATGGTGGTCCTGACTGAACAGATGGAGGGTTTTGGCGCTACTTAACGAAATTCCCTGCTTGAGATAAATTACTTTGGCTATCCACCCTGATCACTATGATCATGTTCACCTGGTTCTCTATTTGCATACAGTGTATGAAGCCTTATTTTTTGGAGGCCAACAAATTCAACAAGTTAGGGTATGATATTCTAAATTTTTGTCCAGGGTTTCTGAACCCTCAATTTGGTAGACATTTTGAAAGATCACAAAGGGTGATACAGGAAGGGGAGTTGAGCAGGAGGAGTGTAAGTCCTAAATCGGGTGATGAGCAAGACCTCAATTGGAGGTGGTTGGCCCTAAGCTTGCGAGATTCCATTTCCCAACTGCAGGCACTAAAGACTAATCTTAACCAGTCTAAAAATGTAGCGTTGCTATCATGTAATTCTAGAGGCTTTTGACACCTCAGAAATTCTTCCGACCTTTGCTCTATCCTTACTAAATATTCTATAATTTGCATACAGGAAACATGGTTGACCTGCGCACACTTGGACAGTTTTGATGTTCGCTTACAATTGGCCACTAAGGGTTTGAGAGGGAGGCTGTCAGTGGGCCTGTTAATAGCCATTAGGAACAGGGACAACATGATAAAAGAATGTATCAACGTGTCGAAGTGTTGTCTGGCTGTCTTGTTTGAGCTAAAAGCGAGCCTTCCCTCACAATTTATCTTACTTTTTAACATCTTGTTGGAAAGGAGCTAGTGCCTTCTTCATTTCCAAGCACTTTAGAATTAGGCAAGACTTCTGTTACTATTTCTAGGCACCACAAAAGACCATGGGGAGGAGAGCATTAATAGAAGGCAGTTATTTCAATATAAAAGGTGTAAATAACCATTAGATGAATGAATTTGTAAATGTTAAAACTTACGGTAGGAGTAAAAAAATGCTCCCCCTCCCTTCCCGGAAAGAATGCAGCCTGTGCTTAAACTACTACAGGCATCACTGTGGTGCTCTGCTAAGCGCTGGCAGGCCAGCACGTAACTTAGCAGCTGTTTCCTGTCCATAAAAAAACCCAAGCATGCTGGGTCTCAGCACACAATGCAAAATTATGTTAAAACAAGGTTTTAAGGGGAATTACTGGATCAGACAAAAATATGAGAATAATGAGTGAAGTGTAGAGAGTATGGTGGGAAGGTGAGTTTATATATAAATGTTCATAATATAGCAAAATGATGAAAAATGAAGCTGCAATGTATTTTTGCATAGGCTAGCATTATGTTAAGTAGTCTGTCCCAAACGGAAACCCGGCCATGCAAGAAGGAAGACTGCAGCACCCCTTGTAAGGGAAGGACAGTTTTGGATGAGCCATGCCAGCATCCAGAATATAAGTTAAACAGTATATAAGGCTCCTGCCTGGACCGGCACTATTCTGCAGGAGCTGGGAGCGGTTGAGGGACAGAATATACCGCTCAGGAGCAGAGTTCTTTGCCCATCCTCACTTCTGTGCAGATTAAATGGGACACGCACAAAATTATGGAGGAAGAAACTCTAATAAAACACATGCATAGGGTCCTGCCATTGTATTGTGACAGAATAAATAAGTACCATAAACAATGGATAGTAGAAACAAAGGAAGGGGGAGGGGTGTCCTGCGCCTGGCCAGAGCAGGGCTCCCATAACAAAAACATGCTAGAATAAATGTCCATCTTTTGAGCAGCAAAATATAAAGGCAGGAAATCTAAAAAAAGAAAAGAGATTCTGGTAATTATTTGAGGATATGGAAGATCAGGAAGGTGAAAAAGAGATCCAATGTAAAGGGATATACCCCATAACGCCTAAATCTGCAGTAGGTTATACAACCCCAATCTATAAGCCTCCAATAGTAGAGTGTGTCAACAACAGGATTAGCAACAGGGGGTGGGGGGACTCAAGAGCTTTTGCACCTCCACCTCCATATAACCCATCTACCAGCACTGACATGCCTGTAGCATCAGTGTACCCAGAGGGTCGACAAGTAGATATATACAACGAGTTAAGAGGATTGCGGGAAAGGTTAGTCAGGTTACAAGAACCTGAAGAAGCATCACTAGAAATAAGGGTACCCGTGCAGAAAATAGGGGAATGGAAGTCAGGAGATTTTTTGGTTAGATTCAACCCTGGGGCAATAAGAAATCTTTGTGTTGAAAAAGATGGTGGGGAAAGCGTATGGACGGTCCTGGGACAACAAGTAGAACAAGCAAGGGAAAATGAAGATCAAGATGGTAGAAAGAATGAAGAGGCAGGGCAAGAAGGAGATCAAGGAGAAGAGTCGGCGAGAAACCGGTCTCCGCCACAGGAGGCAGTGAGGGGGGGTAGACCAAGAAATAGACCAGATTTAATGGTGGTAGTACAAGATCAGAAGAATAACAAAATAGATATGCAGATGGCTCTTATACCTAAAGGAGTAGTGAGAACGCAATATGTGCCATGGCCTCAAATGGACAAACAATTTGATTAAAGCTCTCCCTCAGCTTACAGCCAGTATCAGTAAATGGATTTATGAATTTGAAAAACAAACTTCAGGGGTATCTTTAGCACTAGGCGACATTAAGAGTTTACTGGTCGCCATAGTTGGGGACCAGACTGGGCATATATGGGCAAGGGCTGTGTAGCCTGAGGTAAGTCTTGCAGATAATGAACATGATGGGGCAGCCTTTAATGAGGTAAGGGCAAGAGTATGGGATGCCCTACGAAGGATGTACCCAGATACCCCTGACTTACATTCCTTAATGCAGTGCACAATGGGTGATGATGGGGACCCAGTTAGGTTTAATCTTAAGTTACAGGAAATGTGGAGGGTTGAGACAGGAGGGCAATGGGACCATTCAGTACCATTTTTCCATTTTATTGTAAAAAGGGGACTACCAAAAGAGGTCCAGAAGGCACTAGATAAAATTGTGGGAATTGAAGCCAAAGGGTGGGCACAGATGCAAAGTATAATTGTCCACCATTGTAAGGGAATCAAGGAGCGGTACATGGAAACAGCCCAGATGCAGCAAACGGATGAGGCAAAACTAGTGGAAAAGAAACTAAATAAGGTTGTCATCCAAGCACCAGCGACGGCACCGGTTCAGGGGGAAAGGATAGGAGACACTCAACAAATTGTGTATGCCACAATTGCAGCACTATGGGGTGAAGGAGGACAGGGACAATGGGGTGAGGGGCACAGTACCCCCAACCCACAGTGGCAGTATGAAGGAACACCAGGAGGAAGAGGAGGATTTTGAGGAGCAAGAGCAGGAGGCTCTGGGGCATAGGGCCCCGGGGAGGAGGATTGGGAACATTGCAGGAGATGGGGGCATTTCGCAAGAGAATGCAGTAACAAGCCTGGGATGGGATTCAATTATGGGCCATTACCTTCAGGGCAGGGACTCAAAGGGCCTCAAGGAATGGGACAATAGCAATTTGGGCAAGGGGGTCAAAATCAGTTCCCTTATGGGGCTGACAGGCAAGGGCAACACATACAGCAGGGTGAGGGAACACAGTTTAACAGGATGGCAGGAGGAACAGGTGCCCCATTCCAAGGAGCTGCAATGGCGGGGAGCAGCACTTTTTCATTTCCTGGGACAAATACATATTCTGATTAGGACAGCCCACAGAGAGCAGTCACGTGTCCAATCCTATTGACAACCGCACACCCTGAAGAGGAGCCTGTGGTGGAGACGGAAATCGGAAACAAACAATTTATATTTATGGTAGATTCAGGTGCAACTAAATCATGCATCATGGAGGGTAACTTTCCATTATCAGGTAAAACACTTGACATGCAGGGACTCTCTGGAGCTATTTCTACAGTTTCATACATTGAGGAGCTGGATATAAAAGTGGAAGGAAATGTAGTACGAACCCCCTTGTTGTATTCAGAGAGTTCCCCAGTTAACCTGCTGGGAAGGGATCTGCTCAGTAAACTAAATATAACTATATCATTCACAGATCAAGGGGTAGTGTGTTCCACTCCAGGGATGTGTGTAGCTCCAGCAATGGTAATAAACAATGTAATGGCAATGGAGACACTAGTCCGTAGGGTTCTTGTGATCCCAGACATATTTGTCTACGGTATCAAGGTATTAGCAGAAGCAGTGCCTTAAATTGCGACAAAACGTTGGCGAATGCTCACAGATTTTATTTTCCAACCCATGGTGCCACCCGAGGTGGTGGCAGGAACAATATTGTCATTAGATTTGCAAGGACTAGTAGTGTCAGACAAAAGAGTAGTCCTGATTGAAAGAGACCAGGATGGTTGCGAGTGGCGCACAGTATTATGTATAGACCCGACAGTACAATTGAAGGCAATGACTGATGAGTTATTTGAGGACAGTGAGCAAAATGGAAAGATTTTGGAAATCTGCATCCCCTGTGATATCATGGTGCAATGTAGGAAGGTACAGTGCCCCTGATGGCAGTGGTGACCCTGTCTTTATTTTTTGAGGGCATGCAATATGTGCCACCACAATTGTGGACTGTTAATCCACATGATGTTGGGTTACTGAGAGATGTGACCCCAGTACAGATTGCACTGAAGTCAGGATCAGTACTCCCGAGGGTGTGGCAATACCTGTTGTCAAGGGAAGCAGAGGTAGGGATAAAAGGCA
The DNA here is from genome assembly GCF_040938575.1 of Ambystoma mexicanum. Lineage (NCBI taxonomy): Eukaryota > Metazoa > Chordata > Amphibia > Caudata > Ambystomatidae > Ambystoma > Ambystoma mexicanum. The sequence goes on along the minus strand of NC_090929.1, from coordinate 30,758,700 downwards.
CTATTCAGGCTCTATTAGAGCAAGGGATCACTGTGCCATCCACATCCCTCTGTAATGCGGCCATATACCCAGTTAAGGAAGCAACAGGGTAGTTGGAGAATGATGCAGTATCTATTTCCTCTTAAGGACATGGTGCAGAAGGAGTTTCCGGTAGTCCCAAATCCGGCAACAATCCTATGTCGCATTCCCAAGACAGCGACATACTAAACTGTGGCGGATCTAAAGAATGCGTTGTTCTCAATCCCCCTTTACCCTGGTTCATGGCATCTCACTGCATTTACACATGGCCAACAGCACTTTGAGCACACAAGATTACCTCAAGGGTACAAGTATTTTCAATAGAGTGCTGCATGCCGACTTGGGAAATATTCAGGTGCCTAGCACAATCATCCAGTATGTGGATGATCTGCTGGTATATAGAGAAAATGACCAACTGTGCAGGAGGGATTCTGTTGCATTATTGCAATTGCTGGCTCACAAAGGGTACAAGGCAGATAAAAAGAAGCTACAATACTGTCAACAGGATGTACTATACTTGGGTCAACTCATTTCTGCAAATGGGAAAGAAAATATTGCCAGATAGGGTGGCGGCAGTACGCACCACTCCTAGGCCCAGTACAGTCAAAGAAATGCAGCAGTTTTTGGGCTTATGTAATTATTGTAGGGCATGGATCTTAGACAACGCAGCCTACACAAGGCAGCTCTTACAAAGTCTCAGAGCACAGAAGGAAAATAAATGGTAAATTAGAATGGACACAGCCCCTGTTTAGCAACTCCGGATTATACACCAGAGTTTTATTTATTTTCCTACTCTGATGGACGGCTCATGGCAGCAGTATTGACCCAAAGGAGCACAATGGGCCCCAAGCCATTGGCCTGTTATAGTGGGATGCTCGATTCAGTCATGCAGGGACAGTTCACTTGCGAACAAGCACTCGCAGCAGCTACATTTCCGATAGAGAAAAGTTCCACGATTGTCATGGGGTGGTCTGTTACCTTGTTTGTGGAACACTCACTATTCGTCATTTTGGAAAGATCTAAATCAACCTTGAGAAATCAGAGATCCTCTGCATATGAGATCTCAAAACCTCATATTCATATAGTCAGGTGAGGCTGTTCATGAGTGAATTGCCATTTTAAAGCCACTCCGCATTGTGATTTATATTGATTTTAAATTGTCGCAATATTTCAAATGCTGCTAATGTTTATTTTATTACATGTGTTTACATACTGAGATATATTCTGCTACCATCTAGGACGCTGCAGTTGCGGTAAGTCCTCTTTCTTTGGTCGGTGAGGGGGCGATCTCTGCCTCGTTCTCTTCTTATCGGCATTATTTGTGCTTCCTTGCTAGCCGCATAATTTGAGAGGTGAGGCTGTTCATGAATGAATTACCATTTTAAAGTGACTCAGCACTGTGATTTATATTGATTTTAAATTGTTGCAGTATTTCAAATGCTGATGTTTATTTTATTACGTGTGTTTGTGTTTACATACGGTGATATATTCTCCTACCATTTAGGATGCCGCAGGTGCGGTTAGTCCTCTTTCCTTGGTCGGTGAGAGGGCGGTCTCTGCCTCGTTCTCCTCTCCATACCGGCATTATATGTGCTGTATTTCTCACCCGCGCAACGGACGGGCACAGCAGGCATAAGGCAAGCCCGCATGTGCCCGTCCATGCAACGGACGTGGGCGGAGGCCTTCTGCATTACTCTAGGGGGAGACTTCTGTCATTGGCTCCTCCGAGTATGTTATTTCCTTCTGGGTGGATGGACGATCTGCTAAAATGGTATCATCATGCATGCAACAGCAGCCTCAAGTGGATTTCACTATGGCACTGCCACCATTTCTGTTAAATAGCCAGTCATTGCCTCTGCATGTAACAAATTCATTTTCTGTTATCTGATCGTCACGCCGCTATGCTGTTTCTCACTGAGACATGGTTACAGGAAGGCTTGGCTCCATCCCTTGTTCAGGCTATTTCTGACAGATATAAGATCATTCATTTAGATCGGCCTGCACCTCAGCATGGTGGGGGTGTTGCTGTAATTTTTAAATCAGAATTTGTCCTCAGTTGTGTTGCCCTCACTCTTTGCCAGTGGAGGCTATGCTACTGAGATGTATGATGATCTCTGCTTTCACGTGCCATGCTCTAATTATGTATCGCCCCCAGATTCCCACGTTGGTTTGCTTCAACCTCTATTGGATTTTACAGCTGATCTTCAAATTGAACCCACTCACTTCATTGTGTTGGGTGATCTGAATGTGAAATTTAACTTTCTTACGGCTCCTGCCTTTGATTCATTTTTTGATAGTCTGTCTGACCTTGATCTCCAACAGCATTTTGTAGGGCCTACCCATAAGATGGGTAATACACTCAATGTGGTGCTAGCGAATAAAACCGTACTCGCATTTTAATCTGCTGAGACTATTGCTCCAGTGCTAGTACAGCCTAAGATCCTGCCTGGTAGAGTCTGGCAGCGTGGTTGGCATTCGGCCAATTTACAGGGCCTGGTATCCTCTGTTAAAGCAAAGTGTGTGGTTTCTACTGCCCCCTCTCTTTCACTCGTTTTATGCTCTCCAAGCAGCAGCTGAAGAAGAGGCCCCACTTCGGCTCATTCAACCACGCAGACTTCCCTCTGAGCCGTGGTTCTCGGAACAGCTAAAAGTCGCCCACCTGAAACTTAGGCAGGTGGAAGGAAAATGGCGTATCGACTATGATCCCATTTTTAAGGCCCAATATAAGGCCTGTTCAGTTGCTTACTCGGCTGCAATTTAGCGACAAAGAAATCCTATTTCTCTCAGAAAATTGAATCCTCCTTGTGTCAGCCTAAGGCCCTTTTTGCAGCAATCAAATCTTTGTTGTCCTCATTCAAATGCATCCCTAGTGTTAGGCTGACCCAGGAGCTCTGTGACTCTCGGTCTTAGTTTTTTATTGAGAAGATGGAGTCTATCCGTGCCAATATTGCAGCTACCTCCACACCTGTGGCTATAATATCTATTTCTGAAAACTCCCCTTTTAAGTGTGGCGTGCGTGCTGCTCTGCCGGGTTGGTCATCCTTCCCTCATTTTACTGACGAGTCGGTAGTCAAGGCATTCAACAGATTAAGTCTAGTGCTCCTTCTGACGCGGTGCCACTGGGAGTCATGAAGGAGATCTCTGCTGACCTTATAAGGGAAATTACGGTAGCCATAAACACCTCCGTCTGTCTGGGTTTATCCCCTCCCCCCCCAAGAGCTAAAGGCTGCCACGGTGATCCTCCTTTTGAAAAAGCAGTCACTTCATCCCTCTCTGCCATCTAATTTCCGCCCTATTTCTCTTGCCTTTCTTTATGAAACTTGGAATTGTTGGTCTCTCCTCTGCTGTCCTCTTTTCTTGAGTCATCCGATCACCTTGACCCAGCCCAGTCAGGTTTTTTGCCTGGCAGGGGCACAGAGTGTCCTGGTCTCTTGTCCAGGACGACATGGCCAGGCTGGTGGACTCCGAGTGTCGGCTCCCTGATTTTATTGGATCAGTGGACCATCCTACCCTGCTGTCCCACCTGGGCCAGATAGGAATATCTGGTCAAGTGTTAGCCTGGTTTTCCTCTTTCCTGGCTGACCGATCTCAATCTCTTTCTCCTTTCTTATCTGGGTCCCGTCACCTCAGCTGCTGGGTGCCACAGGGCTTCGCCATGTCCCCAATTCTCTTCAATATTTACATCTGGTCATTAATATGTCTCATCCGCTCCTTCGGCATCAGGTGTTATTCTTATGCCGACAACACTCGGATCCTGATCTGTTTAGATCCGGATCATGCTGACGTGTTGTTATGCCTTCATCAGTGCCCGACAGCTGTGGGAGAGTGGATGGGCCATAACTGGTCGAAGCTGAATGGGGGGGGGGAGGGTACTGAGGTGTTGGTGGTGGGATCCGCTCCTGACACCTCACTAGGATCTCTTTCTTTTGGCCGCCTTTTCTTGTTTCTCTTCCTGTTCCCATGGCCAAGGTACAAAATCTTGGGGTGATCATGTCAGCCACGCTTTCCATGGATGCCCAAGTATCGGCAGTTTGTTAGACTGGGTTGTACCATTTGAACATTTAAAAAAAGGTTCTTCTCATGATACCGGTGCCTCTCCGTCTGCCGGTAGTGGCGGTTATGGTGTCAAGTAGGTTGGACTACTGCAACTCTATCTTGTGCAGCCTGAGGGTTTGGTCCAAAGACTTCTACGCCTTCAAAATTTTGCAGCACGTGTGGCAACTGGGTCACCCTATGGAGGCCATATTTCCCCAGTTCTATGCTCCTTGCACTGGCTTCCAGTGCCTCAGTATGTTGCATTTAAGGCGCTCTGTATTGTCCATCGGGCTCTACATGGTCAGGGGGCACAATATCTTTGCTCCAAGTTTGTCCGCCATCTTCCTAAACGCTCTCTGCACTCGACATCGGCGGCTTTGCTATGTATTGCATCCTTCGGTTGCACTCGTATTGGTGGACAAGCTTTTTCTATTGCGACAGCTCCGTTGTGGAATGATCTCCTGTCGGCAATGAAAAAATTGCCTAACCAGCTGGCTTTCAGGAAAGCCCTAAAAACGCATCTATTCTGTTAATCGCTTGTTGATATTCTGTGGCTCTAGCTCTATGGTTCCTGACTCTCCCTCTCCAGTGCCACGATGCCCTCCGGCAACTATGCGCTATATAAGTGTGCATAACAGGCGTAGGCCGGTGAATCCCGCCACATTTTTGACAGAGGCATCTACTGATGATGACCTGAAAATGCATGACTGTGCTACATACGAGGGTGATGATGAGGGTAAATCTGAAGCTAGAGACAGTGCATTAACAGGAGAGAGACTATACGTTGATGGGTCATCAACAATTGACCAGGAGACGGGGCAGAGGCACACAGGGACAACAGTGCTGCGCGGTAAAGGGGGGCCAGGGGGGAGTAAGAAGTTCTGATCATGTGAAAATTACCTATGCATTATTCAGCTCAGCCAGCAGAACTTGTCACTCTCATTGAGAGCCTCTCAAGGACAGTGTTTTACCACCTACTCAGACTCAGCATATGTCACAACAGTGCATGCAGGTCTGTCTTGGTGGAAGAGGAGAGGGTTTCGTAGGGCAGATGGCTCTCCAGGACAGCATGCAAGGCTGTTGGAACAACTGATTGAAGCTTTATCATGTCCCTCTGATGTGGCAGTTGTCAAATGCGCTGTCCATACTAATGCCATGGATGAAATCTCTAAGGGCAACACGGCTGCAGACCAGGCAGCCAAATTAGCAGTCTATCTCCCAGATACAATGTTAACAGAATGTACAGTGACCACCCCTGCAGAGAGCGAGACCACAGTTCCATACACAGCATTGCCTATATCACAGATTATAGAGTTGCAGGGGAAAGGAGCTATGGCTGCAGAGGGGATGCAAACAGTCTCACACTGATCTATTGTGGCGACAGGAGAGCTCTAGGGAGGTGGCGATGCCCCAAGAATTACTCTGTGGCATTTGAGCAACTCCATTTCCCCTCCCACAGCTCCAAACAACATATTGTGGCAGATATTCAGGAAGATTGGTTTGTGTCTAAAACCTCCAGGAGAGCATTTAAAAAGAAAAGCAATACATTGTCTGACATGCCAAGGTTTCAGCACAGGGATGACATTGTGGACATTAAGAGGTACATTCCCTCGCCCCATAGGGCCATTTCGTGAACTGCATATAGATTATGCAAATATGGGGGACAGGTGCAATGGATATAGATACCTTATTGTGGTGGTTTGCCCCTTTTAGGTGGGTGGAGGCAGGACCATGTGCACACCCAGATGCAAAGTGTGCAGCAGGGTTCCTGGTCAGAGAGGTGTTTCCAGGATGGGGCGTGTGCAAAGTATCGAGATCAGATAACGGCACACATCTCTTTAATACACTATTTCAGCATGTCACAGCGCTATTGGGCATAAAACATCAAATGTGCTCAATTTGCCACCCTCGGGCTAATGGCATTGTGGAGAGGATCAATGGGCTTTTGAAGAGTAAACTGTCAAGATTGTGTTCCCTGTTGAAGAAAAACTGGGTGCACTGTTTGCTCTTGGCCCTCTTCGGTTTACGCACACAGCCTAGTAAGGACCACCATTTGACACCACATGAAACAGTCACAGGCAGACGCATGCAGACCCCCATATCCCCTGTGAGGAAAGCGTCTGATGCACATCAAGCAGAGACGGTACTAGAAGACGAATTTAGGGAATATTTAACAGCACTAACACGTGCTATCAAATATATCTCTCGACAGATTGCACAACCCAGGAGCGAAGGACAGTGTTAGGAAACACCCAGTCTCCTGGTGCCTCTGGCAGCACTGGCGCAGCAAGCCTTCACACAAGCTGTCCACCTTCCCAAGATGGCAGCAACTGGGTCCGTATTACATGAAGAGACACTATCCTTCTAGTCTTGCCACTAGAGCGCAGCAAAAGCAGGCGTTTCATTCATAAGGCTGCCTTGCCAGCTGCTCGGTGCGTTGCTTCTCGATTTGCTTTACGAAGCAGAAAGCTAGTCTTCCCTTTGCCGATAAGCCTGCCCGCATTCTGCCTTTATAATTCCCTTTTGTGCTTTCTGTATTGCAGTCGTTATTCTGACTGGCTATTTTTCATTTTGCGGTGGCTCTGTTTCTGTCGGTGAGCTGTGTCGTTTTCTGTGTGCCGATTTGTTTCGGTTAGCATTTACATGTGCCTCCGTGTTCCTGAGCTAATATTTAGCTCCACACGGCAGGGGCGCACACTTCCGCAGTTGGTGTTTGTTTTCTGCAGCAATTAGTAACCGTTGCTCCGGGGGTTCCTTTCATGACACCGGTTGCACACCGCGACATGGCTCTCTCGTTATGCTCTCCTCAGAGCTCACTCATACCTTCTACCTCAAGCCTGTCTTCATAACGGTCCTTTTGTCATTCCCGTGGACTACTACTTTTCAACTCGTTCAAATCAATATGGATTATTACTCAAGCCTTTGCAAGAATCTTTCTGCCTTCATTCAAGCCCGGAGTAACCAGTGTTTCAGAAGCTACTGGAATACAACAGTCACTCTACCTCCCTGGCAGAGGACATAAGGAACTACAAGGTTTTCCTCTTACAGGTTGTTTTTCATCTGGGTTTGGGCTTGGCCCCGGGAGCACCTCCTAAACTCCTATTATATTGGGGTGCAGGAGAGACCTCCAGGGCTTGGTGCCACACACTTTAGGAGGGATTGGCAAGACAAGAAGGACCATCTGGCGGCTTAGCAAGAACAGGCAAGTGCTACTTACATCTTCATTTGCTTCACATCATTGCGCTCAATCTCTAATGGGTGCAGGGTCTTACAACAGACGGGACACACCGGAAAAGACAACAACTGCAAATATATCTGGCACAACTGGACGATTATTACCTGGGGAGCGGATCTACGTGAAAAATGTTGTGCGTAGATGGAACAAACCAAGATTTCAAGGACCCCATGAGGTGGCGTTCTGTACTCCTCTTGCCGCCCATGTGAAGGAGTTCAAATATTGGGTGCATCTCTTGGATGTCCAAAGAGCACCTTAGACAAAGCAAAGTTCAAAAAAGGACCTAGCAACAGAAAAACACAATAAAAGCAATGAAAAGTGATCCATGCCAGGGTGGTGTGCAGTGGCACACACCTGCTTTTTTTTCTCATTTTCTATTCTTTTTATTATTGTTTTATTTTTTAAATGTTTCATTTTTGGAAGGTCCAGAACAAAGTAGGCCCTGGTGGCAAAAGGGTCTTCTCTCCTTCACCTTTGTCTCTCCTTTATTTCTTTCTTTCTCTCTTTGATGACCTTTTTTCTCCTCTCCAGGAATAAGCAAGGATGCCTGACCGACATATTCCAACCTTTTTGTTATGTAGCAATAAAGTTAAGTTAAATTGCATTTATTCTAGAAATTATGCACTGTGTCTTTTTAGCATTATGTTGTTTTTTATGACATTGGTTGTGGTGGTTTGAGGGGATGAAGGCATGTCCGTTATATGGGGTGGCCATATAAAGGGGGCATGGACAGTTGGAAAATAATGCTAGTATAAATATATCTATGAAACAAGAACACAATCACGGAGTCCGCTAGGTGGCGCAGACCAGGATGGATGCGTGAAGCAGTAGCTCCGCCTCGAGCCGTTGGGCCTGCGATACTGATTCTGCCCCCGGTGGAGAGTGAAGCTATCTTGTACGAATTAGGAGCACTGGTGACCCCGGAGGAAGTTGCTGGCCTCAGCCCCTGGTAGTACCGGAGAAACGGGAGGCAGCAGCGACCTGCAGAGTTCCACCCGGGAGAAGTGCCGAGCCCTGTGAGAAAAGGAGCGGGGAGCTCCGGCGCCCCCCCAACAATAGAGAGGGGAGCAAACGCTAAAAGGAGGATTGGAGTGGGCACCTGGGACCCCAAAGACCGGCAGCGGGAATCCACGTGGTCCACGGCGGAGAGGAGGCCATCTGAAGCCCGTCACCCAGAGGACCTCTAAAGTATCAGAGGGGCAAGCCGGTGAGCAACCAACACAGAGTCCCACGTGTGTTGGAGCATGGAGTCGACCGGAAGTGGCAATGTTGACTGAAGAGTTGGGGAGACCAGGCGGCATTGATCCCAGGAGGGGAACGTGAGCTCTGGCGACCCCCTGAAGGGAAGAAGAGGCACGAGGCAGAAGCGGTGAGCAGAGAGCATCTCGGAAGAATGATGAAAGCAGGAAGACAAACCTAGACGACACGGACCGGCAGGGAAGGCGTGGAGCCCCAGAAGGAAGGAGATTCCGGGAGGAGCATTGTGGAAGCCTGCGTAACAGCCGCCAGCACAAGCCTTCGTCGCATTAAGAGGCGAGAGGCCCCAGGGGCGTTGAAACGGCAGGACGAGGCCCTGGGAGGAGATTGGAGGAAAGAAGTTACAAACTCATTACAACCAGGGCCTAAAGGGTGAGCTCCCAGACTAGGAAATTCCATGGCACAGAGGAACTCACACTTCCTGTTAACACTGTTAGTAGAGAGTCCTCAAGTAGAAGGAAATCTCCTCTAAAACTCCCTGGCAGAGCTCCAACACAAGGGAGACCAAGGTCTGTCTACTCAAGACATCCACCGTAATATGCTCTGCGATATTCACTCCCCAGAAAGGATGGGCAGCCGTCGGAGAGACATTCTCTAGAACCCAGAACCAATGCTGCATTGTTTCTCTGCTTGTATTATGGACCCCCAACACCACCCAGTTTGTTGAGGTCACATGGCCACTGTTGTCATTAAGGATCAGCACTCGTTTCACGTTCACAGAGGGGGGTGGGTCACTTGAGGCCAAGCTTGACAGAACACCACATCTTTCAGCAGGTTGTCCCTCAGGGACGGCTATGCAAGGCCTCGAGCCACTTGACATGATACCTGCAGAATATCTGTGTCCTTGAAACTGCGATCACTGGCAACAGAGTAGTAACTGAAGTGACGACATGCGCAGCCAAACCTCCAGATCCATGGGAATGCAGTAAACCATGAGACCCAGCAGACACAGGAAGGCTGGATTGGAGGACATGTACCATTTGAGAGATATTATTTGCTACTCAGTCCTTGGGCGGAAAGGCTGCCCAGGCTAGTGCCCAAGAACACCAAAATAAATCTGAAGGCCTGGGGTGGCAAAACATTGGACATTTTTCAAGTTCAGGGAAAAGCCCAAGCTGTGCAACAGGCTGTAAATACAGAACAAATGTGCGGACGTCTGGTCTGCAGAATCGAGCACTGATGAGCCAGTCATGGTAGGAAAAGAACGTAGGGAAAGACATGCACACCTTCCCTCCTGAGGCAAGCCACTGCAGCTTGGTGAAAAGCCTGGGTACCGAATACAGACAGCATGGCAGGACTTTGAACTGGTAGTGATTTCCAATGAGTGGGCATGTGCACAAAGGCATCCTGAAGGTCAAGCAATAGCAACCAGTCCTACATATCGAGGGCTTGGAGGATCTGTGCTAGAGTTACCATCTTGAATTCATCCTTAAGCAGGCACAAGTTCAGAAGCCTCTAATCAGGTATTGGGCACAAGCCCCAGTCTTTCCTTGGAACCAAAAAATAAGTAGAGTACCACCCCTTGTCTTGTCATGAGCTCTGAACCAGTTTTATTGCACTCTTTGAGAGAAGCCCACCGACCACCTCCAAGAGGGTTCCATGTGATAATTCCGCTGCAAAAAAATCACGATGCACAAATATCACCATATTTTTGCAGCAAAATTCACACATGGACCCTGCGGGGGACACCCCCGCACCCACAAATACCCCCCCCAAAAATATCACCTATGGCGAGACAAACGGCCAGCAATATTTTTGGTGGGGATATTTTGTAGGGATACCCTCCAAGAGCACAGGGTCTGGAGGCAAGGTGGTGGTATGAGGAAAGTGGAATAGATGACGAATGAAAGGGCGACAGTAACCCTGCTAAACGACCTGTAAGGCCCAAGCCCCGGATGAAACTCAAGACCATACCGTGATCAACAGGGAAGTTCTCCCTCCAACAGGAGATTTGTGGCAGAATTCCTCACAGAGGTTTAGCACCATGGGTGGCCGAGGCAGACGGTGGCTGCTGCTGTTCCACCTATAAGCACACCTCTGCCTATCAGGAAGGAGTAGGCCCTGCAGTATCCTAGGGGCCTCCTGACCTCTTCAACGGGGGGGGGGGGGCAGAGGGGCAAATGCCCAGACCTCTTGCAGATGGCACAGCACTACAAAACCCACAGACCGTGCCGTCACCTTGCAGCACTCTGAGCTTTGCAGGGTGTCTTCAGTGTGGGCCCCAAACAAGTTTTTCCATCGAAGGGCACATCTAGCAGATTTGCCTGCACAGATCCCGATGTCCTCATCCATGAGTGCCGTCACACCACCACAGAGCACCCCCACACAGACCTCTCTGTTGATACCAGATTGTAGGATCCAGCTGGAAGCCTCCCCTCCATCCAGTACTTACTCCAGGAATGGGTTCAGCTGCTTTGGCTATCATGGACCAAAGGAGAACGTTTCCACAGCACAGGAGGCATTCACTGCTCAGAGAGCAAGGTTGCCTGAGGAAAACACCTTACCCCCAAATGTCCAGTCACTTACTTTCTCTGTCAGTCAGAAGAGAAGGAAAAGTGGAAGTCTTCAAATTAGCATTCGCCCGCTGAACCACCAAACTCTCAGGAGAGGAATTGGTGGACAAAAAGACTGCATCCGATGGGGCTGGACAATGCTCATTTCCAGCTCCTGGTCGACAGCCAGTGTAGAGGCAGGGCTTTCCCACACCTATAGCACTGGCGCTTCCACAGCCATGTTGAATGGTAGCAAGGTCGCCTTCCTGGGTCCTTCTTCCAGAATGTGTTAATTCGAACTGGACCTTCGGTCTGGATGGAGCAGATAACCCTAGGTGTCAGCAATCTTGGTCTTCAACCACTGGAAGGATGCCAGAGGTCTGCCCAGAGTCAGAGCTGGAAGGATATCCAGCTCAGGCAAGGTGTCAAGAACACTGGCATCCTGAGGTTCAGAGGGGAGGCCTTGGATGTCTTCATCATACCTGTAAAATTCCTCGCGGAAGTCTCTCTTCTCTCTGGAGCCCATGGGTTCCATCCCAAAGGGTAAGATTTTGCACTCCGTAATCTGGCTAATTTTCCTCATAAATGGCCTGGAATAGGGGCCTTCTCCAGAGACGCACAGAGCCCTCAGCACGGGTGACGAAGACAAGAGCAGAACCAACACCAAGGTCTTGAAGCCCATAGCCAGGGTGTGTTTGCGCCAGGACGATGGCCACCCTTGTAGTCCAGGCCTGAGCCCATAAGCGTGTAGGAGTGTTCCCCTGTGGGTACTCTTGGTATGTGGTGATGCATTGGGACCAGTTAAAGCCAGTGGCAACAGGGCCTGGGCAAAAATTGCCAGCATCTTCAAGCAGAAGCGTTCCCATTCCTCCAGGGTGGAGGTATTTTGTACTTGTGGCACTGCTTCCACTGAGTCTCTGGATCGATGATGACTCTCCCTTGAGGATAAAGACAGACGGTGGGCAGAAGCACCCAGTGTGCAAGACCTCTTGCAGTGCTTTTTTCCTTCTTGTCCTCAGAGAGGCTGTGCGTGCCACACAACCTCAACCAACTGCTCGTGGAAGTAGGTGAAGAGTTTAGTAGACATTTCACAGAGGGCCTTGGATTGGCATGATACACAATCATTGATACCACCATACCTTTCCTACAAGGAGTCCAAACATACACAATGGGGATCAGACAACATCTGCCTGCCACAACCCACGCAGGGTTGGGCCTTTTTTTGTTAATAAAGTAGCGTGTCTTCCTGAAGCGTGCAGAGTGAGACGTAAAAAGGAACCAAGGTTATGGGATGCAGCGCCCCAATATATACTGGAGCCAACTTCATGTGTGGCACAGGGCACTTACAGGCATCTGGCGGAGCAGGCATAGGGCTGCGCTGTGCTCGCTGGTGGCAGAAAAGTGTCTATCAGCTGTGCTGCAGATAAGATAGATGAGGAATCTGTGGGAAGAAGGAATCCATTAGAAAGGAAGTTGCAATATAAGACAGATTGACCCTTGGTGGGCTGGGAGGCTAAAGAACTGCCATTTGTAAGGAGTTAGGAAATTGTTTCAGTACCTCTAGTGGCGTTGCAGCTGCTTGTGGGTTCCAGGGTGAATAGGGAGAACCGGCAGTGAGAACAAGAACACCCACACACACTTCAGAGATTCAGCACCCAAATTGTACCTCCCCCACCTTAATCAAGGGTGTCATGCCAACTGTATTGATTTTCCACACCCAGTGTCCTGGCCTTGATGAGGAGGTAGGCTCCTAACCAGCCCAGCCCACCCCTATGGCAGCCTACTGCCAGTGCGGCCCCTTCGGCTAAGGACCGCTTCCAAAGAAGCAGCTCCAGACTGTTTGCCCATGTTCGCCAAAGAAGCCAGTGGTCAACTAGCACCAACTGACAAGATAAGTGTGGTCTGGGTGGGGAGTACAGCAATCGCTGTACCCCAAAAAGCCCAGACTCTCAGAATACCTACACAGTATCGCATACCAAAATTAGTCAAGCTAGTAAAGAGTACCCCTATCACTGCTGCGTACCAACCGCTCAGTGGTGTCATTTACTGTTGTGTCCCATACTTGGCGTTCTCCCTCCATCTAGATACCTCGAATGTTGTCCCTCCAATTTAGGAGTCCACAATTTGTACAGGTGAAGTTAAGCCATGCATCTCACTCAGATAGAAGAATGGAGATTAGTCATTTGCTACATAAAATTGGACTGTCCAGATTAGCCGCATAGAAGAATTTAGCAAATAGCCAAAGCACTAACCACCCGCTTCTACCTGCTCAAACACACCGCTCAAACACTATACACACCCACTGATTTAGCAAATGTATACTCTAACACAAAACCAACACACACAACAAACTAACCCGAACACTGGACCTTACTCATACGGACAACAAGCCAGTGCACACAACCTACCATCTGCAAGCCAACACAGACGCCAGTTTCTCTTGGTTCTGGACCTATCCTATCATTCTTCCCTCACTAAGCAACCACGTCCTCTTTTTTGTAGAGGCATGCGAGCGCCTCGAGACTGCCCTTGGGTGGTTTCAGTGCACGGTATAAATTATAACAGGGGCACAGCTATCTCTGCAACCACAAACTGCCCCACTTCTCCCCCTATCTTATTACGACCATTTACCCACTTCCATTCTGCAACTGTGGCCGCACATAGACACAGAGCTGTGAACTGTGTTGCCCAGCCATTTCTCACATCAAAATAAGGAACAAGTTACTTACCAGTAACTGTTGTTCTCCAGCATGGGGTCTGGCATGTATTCACATGCTTATGAATATTCCCTGTCAGGCTGGGAATCCTCAGTAAAGAAAACAGTCTTTCTCCTAACAACCAATCACTGGTCTCTGGGTCATACTGCCCCCAGCCAATGACTGCCCTCTACCCAAGCCCGTCCTCTGGCAGCCATCTTCAGATTTGGTAGCACGTAAAGTGGCAGTAGGACCAAGAGAAGAGCCGCAGAGGGGTAGGAGAGAGGGTTTGCATGTGAATCCATGCCAGACCCATGATGGAGAACAACAGTTACAGGTAACGGGTTCCTTCTCCAGCATGGATTCACATGCTCATAAATACAAGAATACATAGCAGTACACACATGAACAACCCCGGGAGGTGGCAAGGCTCAACATTAAGCATTTCATCAACTCAACATTAAGCATCTCTTACCTCCTCACCAGGCCCACCTTCAGGCGAACAGGTTGCGCAGCACTGCCTGGCCGACTCTAGCCTCCTCCCTGGAATCCCGGTCGACGCAGTAGAATCTCGTGAAGGTGTGCGTCAACCTCCACGTAGCAGCCCTGCAGATGTCCAGCAGGGGCACACCACACCAGACAGGAACGCCATGGTAGCAGCGATCACTCTGGTAGAATGGGCTCTCGGACGGCCAGGCAAGGGTCGGTTTGGCAACCGGTGACCGTGCATAATGCAGCCAGAGAGCCATCTGGAAATGGAAGCCTTCGAGAGGGCCTTTTGATTCACAGGTCTAAAGTTCACAAACAGCTGTGATGTCTTCCAAAGCCTCTTCGTGCGGTCTACGTAGAACTTCAGCGCTCTAGCCACATCCAGCGAGTGCAAAGTCCTCTCAGTGGGCGACAAAGGCGACGGGAAGAAAACAGGTAACACCAAGGGCTCGTTGAGATGGAAGTCCGACGGCACCCTGGGCATGAAGGAGGGGTGCGTCCTCAGCACCACCCTCATCTCCTGGAATGTCAGGAATGGAGGTTTACAGGAAAGGGCCTGGATCTCTCCCACTCGTCGTGCGGAGGTGATGGCCACAAGGAATGCTGTCTTCCATGACAGGAACTTCAATGGTGCCGAATGAAGCGGCTCGAATGGCGACCCATGAGCCTGGTCAGCACCACGTTGAGCTCCCATGCCGGGGCCAGGGACTTCACTGGCGGGAACAATCGGAACAGTCCTTTCATGAACTCCTTCACTAGGCGATGGGACCACAGAGATGACCGCCCTGGAGTTCTGGTGTAGCGGGAGATAGCCGCCAGATGGATCTTGGAGGCATGAGCAAGCCCCTACCTTGGCCAGCAATAGCAAGTACGGCAGCACTTGAGGGGCGGTAATCCGCACAGGGTTAATCTTCTGTGCACGGCACCAGACAGGGAACCTCTTCCATTTGTGCCCATAGCACTTGTGAGTCGAGGACGCCCTGGCCTTTGCAAGCACCTCCTTGCGGTCCGACGGGATATCGTACCCTCCGAACGCTAGTGCTGCAGGAGCCAGGCCTGCAGGTTCAGCAACCCCAGGTCGTGGTGGAGGATGGCGCCTCCTTCTCTGGCAAGAGGATTCACGTCCGTCGGTAGTTTGACAAAGGGAGGTGTTGGGGGGGGGGGGGGGGGGACGTTGACATGTCCAGAAGGTCCGGGCCCAGATCTGCCTTGGCCACGCCAGTGCGACGAGGATCATCCTGCACCGGGACCGTCTGAGTTGACTGATGAGTCGCAGTAGCAACGGTGGGAACGCATACAGGAACAGGCCCTCCCAGGGGGAATGAAAAGGCGTCGCCCATGCTCCCCGGCTGGGGAAACCTGCTGGCAAAACTCGGGCACTTGGCGTTCGTCGCCATCGCGAATAGGTCAATCTGGGGATTGCCCCATCGTCTGAACAGGAGATCCACTTGATCCTGCCACAGCTCCCATTCGTGGCACAAGCGCAGATCCCTGCTGAGTGAGTCGGCGATGGTGTTCTTTATTCCTGCCAGATGGAAGGGTACCAGAAACATCCCTTGGCCGATGGCTCAGTGCCACAGATCCTGCGCTACCTTGGATAGGGCTGGGGATCTGGTGCCCCCTTGTTTCCGGATGTAGAACATCGCGGTGGTGTTGTCGGTGAAGACCCTCACCACCTTGCTCTTGAGGGACGGAAGGAACGACCCGAGGGCCCAGAACACGGCTCAGAGCTCCAGGACATTGATGTGCAGAGACCTCTCCTCCGGGAGCCAAAGGCCTCTTGCGTGGAGATCTCCAGTGTGCGCTCCCCATCCCTCCAGGGAGGCGTCCGCCATCACCGTTTCCTGTTGTGCCAGGGCCTGAAAATCCATGCCACCGCTAGATGTGCACGGGTGCCCCACCACCGGATCGCCTGGCAGAAAAGTCTCTTTGAGTGAGATCCTGTCTTCGAAACTGCTCGCCGCTTGCATCCAACTGGCGTCGAGGAACTCCTGGAGTGGTTGCATCCGCAGCCTGCATATGCGCACGAGGTAGATGCACGGGGACATCATGCCGAGTAGAGACTTGATGGACCTCACCCTGGCCACTTCCATGGTCAGCCGCCATTGTACCTTGCGCAGGATGGCCTTCGTCCTTTCCTCCGACGGTGAAGCCAATCGCGCCACTGTCGAGGCTGGATCCCAGGAACAGGGCAACTTGCGACGGTACCAAGTGGGATTTCGCAAAGTTGATCGAGAATCCCAGATCTGTGAGCAGTTGGACGGTCTTCGTTGTGTGATCGACGGAAGTTCTCTTGATTTTGCTCGGATGAGCCAATCGTCCAGGTAGGGGTAGACGTGGATCCCCTGCAGGCGCAGCCACTGGCGCCAGGCACTTGGTGAATACCCTGGGCACTAACTTCAATCGAAGGCTGTGCAGGGTGGACAGGAGGAGGTGGATGGATTTGCCTCCGCTTGCTCGGTGGGTTTCCCGACGGGCCAGACTCTGCTGGAGGTAAGTGCAATCTTGTCCTTATGTAAATCCAACTACACAAGGCCTGGATAGCCATCATGATCGCTCCCGAATGATCTTGTGGCACAGGCACCGGTTGCGATGGGAGCAACGGTTGGGGAGTAGGATCCTCCATCTCCTCTATGGTCCGCAGCTCCTCGTCGGCGCCACTGTCGCTTTCTTCGTCCGCCTCGTCAGGATCCCTCCCGTAGGGCCGGACCTCCTCAAACCTCTTGTCCAGGATCTTTGCCACGCCAGCCCGCTCATGTTCAGAGGTGGTATCTGTGTCCGTAAGGGCTACCCCACCCCCCCCTTCTCCGCCCGGGGTTTCACAGGGGTCCCATCAATAGGCTGAAAAGAGGATTCCCTCCGTGGTGGCAGGGAAACTCTAGGCCCCGGAAGTCGTCTCCACAGACTTCGCCAGGGCTGCCACGACGCCCTCGATCGAGGCCTTAGCCGAATGAAGCAGGGCCTTCGCGACTTTAGGTGTGCCTGAGGCCTTCACCTTGGGGGGGGGTCGCTGCCTCGCTCCCCCTCAGCTGCCGCCGTGTTCTCCGACTTCCTTTTCCCTGAGCCAGAGCGTTGGCTCGTGGTTGATGGCATCAGTGACATCGCGCCCTGCCTGGCAGCCAAGGAGCCCGAACCATTGGTGCCTTGCCTTCTGTTGGGCCCCCATCGCCGGAGCGCCCTCAAAGGTCTTAGAAGACCGCTTGGTGAGTCGAGTACGACGATCCTTCATTTTCCGTTCGGACATATTCTTGCAAAACGCACAGTCCTTCTCCACGTGCGTTTTGTCGTCGTGAAGACAGTAGAGGCACCGAGAGTGCTCATCCCCGAAGACATTTTGTAATCTGCATCCAGGGAAGCTCCTAAAAAGCTTGGATCCGGCCGTCGCGTTTCCTTTGTCCTGCGCCATGTCCATGCGGGGTAGGCCTCAAAGATTTTCCGGAGTCCTCCAAGAAGTGAAACTCGACGAAAATTCGCCCTTGAGGGGCGTAGAAAATTCCGAAACGGGTCCCCGTTGATCAGAAGTAGAATCGGTGGAGCTGGAGGCTCGATTGACCGAAAAAATGAGAATTAGCTCTTTGAAAAAAATTGCAAAACGCAGTAAAAGCTCGAGAGCTATAGCACGGACTCCCAACACTTGAACGTATGGTAAAAATCTGAAGATGGCTGCCAGAGGAGGGGCTAAGGTAGAGGGCACTCATTGGCTGGGGGCAGTATGACCCAGAGACCAGTGATTGATTATTAGGAGAAAGACAGTTCAGAAACTAAACAAACTGATTTTTTTCTTTACCGAGGATTCCCAGCCTGACGGGGAATATTCATAAGCATGTGAATCCATGCCAGACCCCATGCTGGAGAACTATTAGTGAGCAATATCTCACAACTAGGTACTCTATACTCTGTGCTAGCTAGTCCAGGAAAAATTGCAGACACGAGCCAACATCACAATTAGACAGAATTGTGAACACTAGCATTGTGTCACATCTAGACGGAATTGTCAATGTCAGCTTGCATTACATCTAGATAGAACTGTAAAGATTAGCATTGCACCACATCTAGACAGGATTGTGAAGATTAGCATGCGTCACCTCTAAATAGCGATGCCACTACCCAACCCCACTAAACGATCTCTCCCCTGAGCATACACATGCAATATGATATGGCATTTATAACACACCTATACACAAGTGTTTTAAGGCGCGACAAGGCAAGTGAGGGAGAACAGAGGGAAGACAGACAACACATCTTACCAAGCCAGGTGACATTGAGATCACGCAAGTGCAGGAGAGAGGGGAAGGGGGGAGGGGCAGTGCAGAAAATGGGATCAACAGTAAAAAATAAATAAAAACCAATAAATAAAAAGTGCAACCAGCTGGTGGCAAGGCTAAGTGCAGATATCAAGTGTCACAAGCTGGTAGGGATACAAAAACAGCCCCTGAGTGCAAGGGTCACCAGGGCGGACAGGGGGGTGTGGGGGACAGTGTGGGTGTGCAACTGGCGGGGAGGGGATCTGGGCCCGAGATCAGAGGGTAACCAGATGACCAGTGCAGTTACGGTTTCAGCCAGGAGTTCAGCAGGGGAGAGGAAGAGAGAAAGCGGAAGCAAAGAGGAAGGTCCGGAACCTGAGATGGATCTCCAAGTTTCAGGGAGGCTGTTCCAGAGGGTGGCCACAGCCTAAGAAAGATCTACCAACAACTCGTTGCTTGGAGAAGCGACTGACCCTGAGGGAGTTGGAAGCGGATGAGCGAAGAGCTCGAGAAGGAAGATATTCACGAAGAGAGAGTTGAAGGTATTGAGGCCCCAGGTGGCCTTGTGGACAATGCAGAGGGTTTTGAACATAATCCTTGCAGCCACAGGGAGCCAATGGAGGGATTTCAGTCTTGGAGAGATATGAACCCTGAGCTTGAGGCCAAGAACAATTTTTAGTCCTGTTTTGGATGAGCTGCAGAGAGTAGAGGCAGGCAGATTTAGAAAGAGGCTGTTGTAGTAGTCCAGCCTAGAGAACCAGAGCTCTGGAGACAGTGAGCTTCTGGGGGAAGGAGAGGAAAGGAAGAATACCTCAGGCGGTGCAACTGGTAGTGTGACTTCTTAGAGACGTTAGAGATGTGAGGAGAGTGTGGATTCAAAGATGACCCAAGGTTTTTAGCCTCACAGGTGGGAGCAGGAAGAGGGCCGAGAGGCCAGCCAGAGAGTGACAGGAAAGGAGGGAGCAGGTGTGTTGATGAGGAGCTCAGTCTTATTGACATTAAGGCAGAGATCACTGGCAGCACACCACTCCTGGATAGCAGACAGTCAGAAATGAGAGGAGAAGAGGTGGAAGAAGGGAGACTGACAATGAGCCGATTGTCATCCGTATAGCACGGAAAGTTGGGGAAGAGAGCAACAATGCAGTGGGCAAGAAATGCCAGGTATTGGTTGAACAGCCAGGGAGAGAGGTTAGACCCCCTGGGGAACACCACAGGTAGAGAGAGAAATAGACCAGAGGAAGGACCTAAGTTGGTCCTGGCAGGGTCGATCGGAGAGGAAAGAAGTCAGCCAAGCCAGGGCCTGATCAGTGATACCCAGGTTATCACGGAGACGGTTGAGCAGGATGGCATGGTCGGCCTTGTCAAAAGCAGAAGAGAGATTAAGTAAGATGAGGACACAGGGGGTATTGGAATAGAGGTTGGAGAGCAAGTCTTCACAGATGTTCATGAGAGCAGTTACCGTGCTTCTGGTAGCTCTGAAGCCAGATTGATGGTCATGGAGACAACCAATAGATTCAGTGTGAAGATTAAGCTGGGAGATGGCCAGCTTTTACAGGAGTTTGCCCAGTAAAGAAGTGATGGAGATCAGGCGATAGTTAGCCGGGCAGGAGGGGTCAGCTGGGGGTTTCTTAAGAAGAGGGTGCACAAGGGAGTGCTTCAGGGGGGAAGGGAAGACACCATTGGCTAAGGAATTGTTGCAGAAGTCAGCCAGAGCAGGAGCCAGGTTGTGAATGTGGTCCTTGATGGTTTTGGAGGAACAGGGGAGAACCTGTTTTGATGAGACTTTCATAGATTAGACTTGTCTAGAAACCTTGTTTGGGGAGAACAGTGGAAAAGCAGAGGGGTGAGGGGGGAGACAAGAGGTGGCCAGAAAAAGAGAGGGGAGTAGAGGGAGATAGGAAGAGAGGACAGGATGTCCTGAGTTTTGGAAATGAAATGAGAAGCCACAGCCGTGCAGAGGGCCTGGGAGGGGACAGGAGAGGTAAAGAATGCAGCAGAATTGGCCAGCTCCTTGCAGATTTTAAAGAGTTCGACCGAGTTGTTGGATGCCGCAGAGACACAGGCTTAGATGTGGGCTCTCTTCTTGGTGCAGATAGAGAGCCGGTATTGCCTTCGAAGGATGTACCGGAAGCACACCATTTCCTCTCAGAACATCCAGAGTGTGCCCTGCAGAGTGAGTCGGGCCAGAGGGGAGGGGAAAGCGAGTCGCAGAGGTCGCTAAAGAGTCCAGAGGAAGGACAGGAAGCATTGTCATGATGCCTACTCCCGGGAAGCCAGTTCATGGCCAGCGTCCCTGAAAGCAGACATGTCCCCAGGGACCCAGCAACCCCTTATAGGGGCTCTTTGGACATTGTCCTGCGCCTTTGGCGCCAGGCTCCTAGAAGGCATCAGTCCTGGCACCATAGGCGCCAGGCTCATTATGGGAGTGCTTGGATGGACTTACCTGATGCAGACCATGCTGCCGGATCCAGACCTCCTTGAGGTCTGAAAGGGACTATTTTACCTACGGGACTATTTTACCACTCGGGCGTGGCTGAGGAAGAATACTTACACCTGGAACTACTTTGAGGGCTATTTAAACCACGCCCAGACAGCAGCTCACGCTTCGCGTTGTTCTGCATCTAGCAGCTGGACGCTCACCGTGTCTGCTCCTGCATCCTGGCTCCAGCCACGCCCGCCTGCAACCTGGAACACCTGAAAAGGAAGGAAAGGAGAGAAAGGTGAATAATTGAACTTTACCTACCTCCATCCGGAGTCCGGAACCATCACTCCGACGATCCTGAGAAAAGACATTTTTTAGAAGCGCATTGCATCGCTCGCTGCAGCGCCGCGTTCCACTCACCTTCACGAGGCGCCCTCGGGCTCTTCAGCCACCATTGGCACCATCCGTCGCCTTTCAGCGCCTAAGGAGAAAAAGAGACAAAACAAAGGTGAGCGAAGGAACAGATCGAGGAAGGCCTGATTCTTCCACCTTAAGACTTACCTGATTATTGTTGGGACAATCTTTCCTCACCTCGGGTCGGCGCCGCTTCTTTGGCACTTCCGTACCCCGGCCCCTAAGGGGGAAAAAGAGACGCATTAGTGGGTGAAAGCAAGATCACTAAGGGAACCATCCATCAAAAAGACTCACCAGAGTTACCTTCGGCGAATCCATTCTTCTACGCGGATTCTTCATCCTACATCTGAAATAGAGAAAAGGACAATGGACAATTAAGGCTTGAACTTTTGCAACTGAATACTTACGGCCTCATATCGGAAAAGTCAAGCGGAGTTGAATACTCACCAAACCCGAGATCCAGTGAAGTAACTGGAAATCAACGCGCCCCTGCATCGGAAGCAGGATGGCGAGCTCGTCCTTTCAGACTCGAAGGTGAGACTCTACGGAGAATCGCGGAGGGGGTTCGAGGAGTGTGAGAGGGGGCAGGGGGGGGGAATCCGACACATTATCCAGCAGACAGTTAATACCCTTTTCCATCTACAGAAGGATTCTTCTACGGGCCAGACAGGCGAGGTTTGGGGGTCCGGTCCAGTCCGTCTTCCGAGTCCTGCGCATCACCTTAGAAGAGGTCATAGCAGTCCAGAACAGATCGGCGCCTCAGTGGGAATCAGGTGAGCGTTACAAGCATCCAGGTGGATGTTTAAGACTCCAAGAAGGAAGAGTTGCGTGGTTGAGACCAGGAGGGAGGAGTGCTCCGCCCACTCAGAGGAAGGAGGAGATCAGACCAGGTGGCCGATAGATGGTGGCCACACTAAGAGAATGACGAGGAGAGAGAGAGAGAGAGCCTGCAGACGAGGCATTCAAAAGAGTAGGCCTGCGTGGGCATGACAGAGGAAGGAATCCACTCCGGGAAGATCAGGGCTACACCCCCTCTGGAACGGTTGGATCTGGGCACAGAGAGGATATTGTAGCCATCAAGGAAGAGAGTGTCAAAGCTTCAGACAAGCTGGCCGTGAACCATGTATCGGTGAGACCGAGGACATTGAGGTAAAGTTCTTCCAGGAGGCGGCAGATGTCAGAGGAGTGTGACAGCTGAGCGAGAGTCGAGAGTGGCAATATGGAGAGGTTGCCATCCCTGAAAGACTTCCGAGGAGGGGTACAAATCAGAGGTACGCCCTGCAGAGGTGTAGAAGAAGCCTGAGGGGTTGGAGGGGCAGAAGAGGAAGCAGGAGAGGGCAAGGTAGCCAAGGGGGGAGACATCGGGGGGAGGCAAAGAAGCCATGGAGGGAAGAGAGGGGACAGCAGTAGAAGAAAGGAAATTGATGAGGCGCAAGAAGAGTCTATCAAAGAGGAGAAGGTTGGCCTGGGGGCCTTGAACCAAGCCGGTACCATTCAGGTAAATATTAATGAGGACCTTAGAGGAGTGGAAGGGGGCAAGGAGGGCCTTCCACCGGGTGCCACCATTAATGGGAGAAGAAAAGAAAGGAGAAAGCACACAGACATATGAGGAGTCCATAGGTCTGGCGAGGGAACGACAAAAAAGGATGTCGGTGAGGGTTTGACTGAAGGAAGCACTGGTATAGGTGTCAGCGATCGGGAGGCCTGGGTTGGAGACCAGGAGAACAAGTTACTCTCTTACCTGGTAACGTTCTTTCGATGGGATGGTCTGAGGACGTATTCCATATCTATGACAGTAATCACCACAGCTGTGCTGCTTCGAAAAATCTTTCAGTGTCTGCGTCCTGCATCGATGACGTCGATACGCCGTCCTCAAGGACCTCCTCCGATGGCCGACGTCACCAGATGTTATAAGTCGAATGCACGATGCCCGTAGCCTCAGTTGTAGTTTTTTCCCCCAGAACGTGTGGCACCAGTCTTCTGCCAGTCTGACACAAAGCCTTGCGGAAACGTAAGCTGCAATGGCATAAGAAATTCTGTAGCGGGGAAGGCAGGGAGGGAGCGATATGGAATACGTTGGACCATCCCATCGAAAGAACGTTACCAGGTAAGAGCTTGTTCTTCGAGGGGATTGGGTCCTCCGACATATTTCATATCTATGACAGACTCCCAAAGCAGTACCAATGCAAGGAGGTGGGAAAATAATTTAGATAACAAATTTATAATGCCCAATCAAATTGCGGAGTAAAGGACTGCCTTGCCAAAGGCCAGATCCTGCCCCCGGATGGAATCGAGGGAGTAGTGACGTACAAAAGTATGTACCGAAAGCCCAGGTGGCTGCATCACAGATGTTACGAATAGGAACACCCCTCTGTAGGGCAGTAGAGGCAGCCATACCCCTGGTAGAATGGCACCGTAAACCGACCCGTGGGTCCTTACCCGCCAAACGGTAACACTCAGATAGCCAAAATAATCCAGCAAGACAAAGTCTGTTTCGTCACAGCTAGTCCCAAACGCTTTCCAGCGTAGCCAATGAAGAGTTGACCGTCCACTCTGACCCTGGACATGCGTGCAATATAAAAGCTTAACGCTCTGTTAGGATCAAGCCTATGGAGCCTCTCCTCTTCCTTACCAGGATATGGAGGAGGATAAAACGCCGGAAGAACAATCTTCTGGCCTAAATGAAATTCTGACACCACCTTCGGAAGAAAGGAAGGACGAACTCTAAGGACAACCCTGTCCTTATGAAACACAGTGAAGTGTGGCTTAACTGAAAGTGCCTGTAACTCACTCACTCTGCGAGCGGACGTGACCGCAACCAAAAATACAGTTTTAAGAGTTAACAGTCTCAAAGAGCATGAATGCAAAGGCTCAAACGGAGCACCCATCAGAAACTTGAGAACAAGGTTCAAATCCCAACCGGGCACCTGGAAAGGTGACGGAGGGAACACAGTGAGCCCTTTCAGAAACTGAGAAATTAAAGAAATTTAAAATAGGAACACTTCAGACGAGCGCTTAAATATGTACAGCGCCGCCAAGTAACCTTTAACGGTACCCACTTGCAAGCTCTTGTGGGCCAAAGAAAGCAAAAAAAAGACAAAACCATGGGAATGTCGCATGCAAAAGCATCCACATTCTTAACCCTGCACCAGTCGCAGAACTTGCGCCAACGGCACTGGTACTTTGTTGCTGGCCGTCTGGCCGAGAGCAACACCTCCATCACGTCTTCAGGGAGGTCCCAATCCTTATACCTCAACCTTTCAGAAACCAAGTGTGAAGGTTGAGGGATCTGACCTCTGGATGGAGAACCTGACCCTCCCTCCCTCCCTCCCCCCCTCCCCACCTCCCGTGAGAGCAGATCGTCTCGGTAGGGAAGACGACGTGGAGGGCAGATGGACAAGTCGAGAAGGTCCGGGTACCACGTCCTCCGGGCCCGCGCCGGAGCAATGAGGATCATCCAGGAACCGAACCTCCGTAACCTCTGCAGTACTTGCGGGATGACGGGGACTGGAGGAAACGCGTACAGCAGTGTGAATGACCACTCCACCACAAACGCGTCTAAATCCTTTTGGAGGAAAACCTCTCGCACTTCCGGTTGACGCTGGAGGCGAGGAGATCCACTTGAGGGGTCCCCCAAAGGGCGAAGATCTCCAGGAGAATCTCCTGAGCCAACTCCCACTCGTGAGAGATCGCGCTCTGCCTGCTCAGAGCGTCCGCCGTCTCGTTTTTGTCTCCGGCCAGATGAACTGCCGAGATCGAAACTTCCTGCTGGATTGCCCAGAACCAGAGCTGCATCACCTCCCTGCCCCCCGCTTTTTGTTGAGGTAGTGCATGGCCACCGTGTTGTCCGTCAGGATCAGGACACCCTTTCCTCGCACAGTCGGCAGAAAAGCCTTCAGTGCTAGCCTGATGGCCCTCAGCTCCAACAGATTGATATGGAGTCTGGACTCCGATGGAGACTAACGACCGCTGTCAACTCGTTGGCATGAGCTCCCCATCCCGTGAGGGATGCATCCGTCACGATCGTCACCTACGGCCAGGGTAGCCAAAATGGAGGCCCCCTCATCAGATTGCCTTCGTCGGCCCACCACAGAAGGTCCTGGGCGACCGAGGACGGCACCTGAACAGGGTCCGACATCCTGCCGGAGGACTGAGACCACTGGAGCTTGAGTGCCCATTACAAAGATCTCATCCGCAACCTGGCCTCTGGCACCAGAAGAATGCAGGATGCCAAGAGGCCGAGCAATCTCAAGAACTCGAACGCTGGGAGACTCTGGGCAAGCTGAAACTTGTGCACCATCTGCTGAATGTGATGAGCCCTCACCTGGGAAAACACTGCC
Source organism: Ambystoma mexicanum (assembly GCF_040938575.1). Classification (NCBI taxonomy): domain Eukaryota; kingdom Metazoa; phylum Chordata; class Amphibia; order Caudata; family Ambystomatidae; genus Ambystoma; species Ambystoma mexicanum. Next base: position 30,733,058 of record NC_090929.1, on the reverse strand, counting down.
CCAGGGACGTGTCGAGCACTGCTCCGATGTACTGGAGCCTCTGACTCGGTGTCAAATGGGACTTCTTTAAGTTGAGGGAGAAGCCCAGCTTGTGGAAGGAGTGGCAGGTGACGGACAGATGATCCAGGACTTGCTTGGGCGAGCGCGCCCTGATCAACCAATCGTCCAGGTAGGGGTAGATGTGAATCCCCCCTTTCCTGAGGTGCACTGCCACCACTACCATGAGCTTGGTGAAGACCCTTGGGCGGAGGTCAATCCGAACGGCAGGACCCGAAACAAACTGCGAGTCGCCAACCGCAAACCTCTGTCACGCTCACCCGATTCCCACGGAGGCGCAGGTCTGGCTTCGAGTGCTGATGCTTCTTCAATGGTGAAGCGCAGGACTCTGATGATGGACAGGAAGGGCCCCTCTACTCTGGCTTTTCTGGCTCGCAGGAATATTCCCCTGTGCGTGAAAAGGGAGTATTACCTACTGACGGAATAATGCTCAAGCCTCCCACTCCCTTCCAACCCTCCTCGATACCCTTCCACGATTCCCCGTGAAGTCTCACCTTAGGGTCTGGAAGGATGAGTTCTCCATCCTGCTTCTGATGCAGGGGCGCGTTGAAACCCAGTTACTTCACTGGATTGAGGTTTGATGGGAGTTCAAAATAAGCTTGACTATTCAGGTGAGGCGCTGTAAGAGTTCTGTTGCAAGTTCAAAAGTTCAAGCTTAATAATAATGTTCATTGTCTTATTGCAGCAAGCGCTAATGCTTATGTCTTTTTCCCCTTAGGGGCCGGGGTTCGGAATGCCGGAGATATGGCGCCGACCCGAAGTGTAAGTTCTGGATGAGCGTTCAGGTAATGTCTTTGCATTCGCTCATTCAATGTCTTTGTCTTTTTTCCCCATTGGGGCCGGGGTCCGGAATGCCAGGAAGCGGCAGGACCCGAAATGAAATGGGAATGACCCAACAGGTAAGTCTTAGAAGGAAACTGAGCTTTTCCTATTCCCTTCCTTCTCTCACCTTGTGTTCTTGTCTTTTTCTCTCTAAGCTCTGGGAAGTGGCTGCGGATCTGGATGATCGCTGCTGAAGATGGAGGCGCCCAGGAAAGGTGAGTGAAATGCAGCGCTGCAGCGATCGAAGCGAAATGCTTTTAAAATGATGTCTTCCCTTTCAGGATCGTCGGTGTGATGTCCCCGTGATGCAGCTTTAGCAGGTAAGGTCTTCTTTCTCTCCAATTCTCTCTTATCTCCCTTTGCAGGCAACCCAGGATGCTGACAGGCGTGGCTGAAGTCCAGATGCAGGAGCTGACACGGTGAGCGTCCAGCTGCGAGGAGCAGAACAACGCGAAGCGTGAGTTGCTGATCGGGCGTGGTTTAAATAGCTTTGGAAGAAGTTCCAGCAATGTATCCTTCCCCGACCACACCCAGGTGGAAAGTAGTCCCACAGGTAAAGTAGTTCCATTCAGGCCTCAAGAGGGCCTGGATGTAGCAGCATGGTGTGCATCAGGTAAGTGCACATTAAAACACTTGAACACATGTTTAGCTTTATGAGCCTGGCGCCTAAGGGGCCAGGACAGAGGTCCAACATGAGCCTGGCGCCTAAGGCGCCAGGACTGTGTCCAAAGGGCCCCAGCTTGGGCCCGCTGGCACTTCCCTGGGGGGAATGATGCCTGCCTCTGGGGTTGCTGGGTCGGACCTGGCTCCTTTGTAGGTAGGCATCATGACAACCTCAGGTACTTCTTGTGCTTTGGGTGTATCGGCACATGAAAATAAGCGTCCTTGAGGTCGAGAGACACCAACCAGTCCTGAAGTTGAAGGGCCTGGAGGATTTGAGAGAGTAACCATCTTGAACTCGTCCTTCCTGAGGAGTTTGTTCAAACCGCACAAGTCCATGATGGGTCTCAATCCCCCGTCTTTCTTGGAAATCAAAAAATAAGGGGAATACCATCCCTTGTTCCTCTCCGCTACAGGCACCAGTTCTACGGCGCCTTTCTCCAGCAGGGATTGAATTTCCTGCGCAAGGAGCGGATCCGGACTCTTCAAAGAGAGATTCCCCGGTGGAGTGTCTTGAGGCCTCTGCCGGAAAGGAAGACAGTAACCGTGGGTTATGATCTCCAGAACCCACACAACTGAAGTAATGGCACGGCCCTCTGCAAGATGCTGCGCCAGCCTTCCCCCAACCGGAAAACCATGGGACATGGCCTCATGACTGAGCTGAAGCGGCTGCAGCGTTTCCTGATGGCAAAGAGGCAACAGCCCGAGCGGCCTTGGCACCTAGAGTACCTTGTTTTCCACCTCTGGCACTCCTACGGTGGCCCCTTTGACTGGCAGCTCCTCTCGCTTTACCAAAGGATGAGTAATAACAAAAGGAACCTCCCCTCCATTGCTGTCCCCTAGGACGAAAAGGCAGATGTTGGCCAACTGCAGCACCCAACGACTTTGCTGCAGTGTTTGAGGTCTGCAACCTCTCAAGGCTCTCGTCGGCCTTGCTGCCAAAAAGATGTTCCCCGTCAAAGGCCATGTTGAGGAGCCGGGCCTGCACATCAGGAGCAAACCCCGACTTCCGCAACCACGCAAACCTGCGATTCACGGTGCTCGCCGCCATGGACCGGCTGACGCAATCTGCCATGTCCAAACCCGACTGAACAGCCTCACACATGGCATCCTTGCCATCCTGAACCATGGCAAGGAAACCATCCCGTTCGTCCCCTTCGGGAATATGCTTAGCCGCTAAGGAAACAGTTCCAGAGTGTGCGTGTAACGCGACAAGGCACATACGGAGTTGGCCGTCTGAAGCGCCATACCCCCTGAAGAAAACACTTTCTTCGCCCAGCCATCAAAACGCTTGTCGTCCCCCATCAGGAGGGATGGTAGGATACAACGCCCCCTTTGCCGGGGCCGTAGCCGCCTGCACCACCAAACTTTCCGGAGTGGGGTGTTTGAACAAGTAGCAGGGGTCGCTACTGGAGGGCGGTATTTTCACAGCAAAGACTTGCCCACTGCCGGAAGACACTCCGGAGTAGTCCAAGCCGCCGCCAGCCTCCTCTGTAGAGCCATATGAAACAGCAGTACCGGGTCAGTTCATGGACCAAGGTCGAGGATATCCGTAAGGTCATCCTGAAGAAACTCCCCCGGGGGAGCAGACCATCCCAAGTACTCGGTGACCCTAGACATAAGGCGCTGGTAAGAGGAGTCGGCATGAGTGCCAGGCTCAGGCCTACAAAACTCCACCTCCAGAGACGTGTCTAGCCCACTCGCATCGTGCAGGGACTGCCTCAGGTCCTCAAATTGGCTTTGGCAAAAGAGAATCTCGTCTGGCACCGTATCAGGAACCATGCCATCATCAAAGCCCTCATCCACCTCTGAAATAAACTCAAGATGGCGGTAAGAAGGCACAGAATGTGAACCAAAGCCATGCTTGACCTTGGCCAGAGCCTTTCTAGGGGGTTCCACCGAGCCACGGGGTACCCCCGTCGACACAGCCTCGAAAGGCGCCGAGTGAATCAGCGTCGAATGCGGCGCCATCAGCATCGATGCTGTTGACACAGGCTTTGAGGCCGGAGCCCCGAGCGTGTCCCTCGACAGCCTGGGCGCCAATGGCGCCGACGACTTCTTCGGAGGCGGAGCCTCAAAAGAGTCAGTCGACGACCTCGGCGCCAACGTCTTCCTCGAAGACACCACAGGTTCAGACGGTCTCGAGCGCGTCGAGGACCGGGACCTGGACCAGGCATGGCAAGAATGATTCCCCTTGTCCGAGCGGGACCTCTCCCGTGAATCGTGCCGACCACCCGAGCCCGAAGGCGTGCGAGCGGTGTCTCGACCGATCACGACCGACCCCACTCGGAGGCGCGGACGGACCGGTGCCCTGCGATTCGAGAATCGCTAACATTTTCTTCCCGAAGGAAGCCCATTCCTCCGTCGTCGCATGCATGGTGGGATAAGCGACCCGCCGTCGGGCGGAGTCCTCGGATGAGGACGGGGAAGGCGACCGATGACGGCGCTTCTGGGAGTGCCTCGAAGAGGCAGAGGAGTGGCGGGACCGACTCTGGGACAGAGACCCACTGGACTTCCAACGAAGATGCGGAGAGTCGCCCCTCGAATCGTCCGTCGAAAGCCCCGCTGACCTCGACTTCTGTGGCTTGGACACCCTACCTACTGACAACAACTTCTTGCGCTCCCGCAAGGCTTTGGACGTGAGCGACTGGCAGTCGACAGTCATCCGTGTCATGGGCCTCCCCGAGGCACCAGAGGCAGGCGTTGTGCGAGTGTCACCGAAATCTTGGACCCACAGTTGCTGCACTTCTTAAAGCCCCGACGCGGGGTGGAAGACTAGGTAGACATCCATCACAAAGAAGAAACTTCACCGAACTAACAGGTTCGAAGAACCGAGAAACAACAGAAACTCCAAAGAGTCGAGGCGCGCCGAGATCTCCAAAGCGAAAAAGTTCGCGGAAAAAACGGAACTGAGGCTACGGGCGTCGTGCGTCCTACTTATAAAATCTGGTGACGTCAGCCGTCAGAGGTCCTTGAGGACGGCGTATCAACGCAGAAAGATTTTCCGAAGCAGTACAGCTGTGGTGATTACTGTCATAGATATGGAATACGTCGGAGGACCCAATCCCTTCGAATGTCCTTTTTAAACCTCTTCTTACCAGATTTAGTGAGGAGAGCAGGATAGTCTATAGAGAAGCAGTTAGAAAAGATAGGAGAAAGAGCACCAGAGAGTAGGTAGGGGAGAGGAGAGAAGAGGAAAAGTGGGAGGGGGAGGTGGGGAGACACTAGGGAAGAACACAGGGAGGGGTGCAAGCAGACGCTACATCTCAAAATCTAACTGCACACCACCATACCTCTTAACGCACAACAAACTGCATACACTTCACCACACTGCAACAAAATATACTACACATAGCCTCACACAACAGCTCCCAACCAAAAAGCACACCTAAGCTGTGTAAACTGAACAGAGGCTGCCAACAGCATATCACCGCTCTCTTGCCTTTCTCCAGCTCAGTCCTACTAACCTTCCTACCCTATCCCCTTTTCAGATCCGCCAGAGCCCATGGGGACCACTCCGGTGGCGACGGTGCACAGTGCAAATACCTTTAACATGTCCAACATACTCAAACAGGGGACATGACATGGCAAGTGGTGATGTAACCTTTACATAGACTTTAGGGAAGCTTTCAGGAGGAACAAAAAAGTAACACTAAAATGACAAACTTAAGACTGCAACCAACAGAGCAGGTCCCAACCATGGGGTACTACTCAGTGGGGGGGGGGGGGGGGGGGGTCACGGGGGGGGGAGTGGGAGCAGTTAAAGCTGCAATTTGTGTCTGCGTTTCAGAACTTTGGCAAAACCATGAGGCATCCACAACTGTTTACAAGTGCAGGCTCTATCCTGCAGGCTGCCTTTGGCAAGCATGCACAGGAGGGGGTTAGACTACATCTCCTCAATGACTTTAGTAGATCTTTCCATCACATTGGAGTAGGGTTCAACTGACCACCCCCTGGCAAGCCCAAGTACAGATATGAACAGCATGTGGGCCAGGAGGATAGCTCAGGGGGCAACGAGTTTGTCTTGGAAGCAGGACAATGCATAGTAACAGGTTCGAATTCCAGGCTTGAACTTAGAAACCAGCTCCGGTATTAAGCATGTTATAAAAGAACAATTATAATTCATGTGAACCTACAAGAAATGTTTCCAGCAGAAGTGTTTTCCAAAGTGATTGCACAGTTCATCTAATGTTTAAAACAATATGCTTGTTTCAACCCTTCCTGCCCACAGCCCCACCAAAGAGCATTGCTGCCCAAAATGACAGCACGAGGGGTCTTTAATAAAAATTAAAAAAAATAAAATAAAAAAACACAGACAAACCTTTCTTAAGATTGTATATTTTGAAACTCCAGAGTGCTTCCTCAGATCACAGAAGCTCACGAGAGTCCTTCAATTCCACAATTGTAAGAGGAATAAGAAAAACAAGGTAACAGTTTTCTTTTAAGTCCCTGCTGCTCCAGTCCTCTACAGAGTAGCTGCTGAGCAGCATGGCCTCAAGTTTAAAACCTTCCGGTCAGTCATTTGGCAGGTTTGTCCAGGGCCATGTGCAGCACAGAGATGAAGCATACTGACCGTGCAAGGCTCTCCAAGGGCCAGACACTGGAGGTATTGTGCGAGCATACAGAGCAAGAAAGAAGGAGCCTTACACCAGACAGGGCATTGCAAGCAAAGCTCAAGATGCACACGGACCACCGGCACAGGATGAGGCAAACCCACTCGAGGGGAAGATGGCCGTGTGCATACTGAGTATCCAGGCCTCCTATGGAGGAACACAAAGAGCATGGAGACTTTCCGCCAACCCCCACCCCTTTCCCAGCAGCCTAGATGCAGAAGGTAGTGTATATACTGGGGTAAACTCTTAATACTGATAGTTCAGCTGCTACTGTGGCTGTAATTCCCCTCCTGTATGCCAGCCCCAAGAGTGCAGACATCCCAAGGACTCTTAAAAATAAAAAAATAAAGATATTCAGAGACCTTATTTTGTAGAACACGTCCATGTCTGCATCCGAGATGAAGAGATGTACATTAAGACAAACATTGTTTTGTTGCTCTGGGAGTGTGGGACCATAATGTAAAAATATTAGTAATACAATCAGTCTTCAAGATCTTTGATGAGCTAAACTCAATAATAAAAACTGTAAACCTTCAGATAAGCAAAGTGCAGGAGACTTGGGTCTGTGGGGGAGGGAATGGGCAGGACCACTTTCCGAAGACAAGGTGACATAGCTCAGATCAGGGAGGCAGGCAAGAAAGACTGGTTGAACCAGCAGCGAGCCAGAGAAAGGATATTATGGACATTTCCCCTCCATACTCTCCAGAGCCGATTTGGCTTTGCTCTCGTCTTTCCAATTCTTCCTTTGGCACTGCTAGAGGAAGAGTGATGGACACATTAGGTGGAAGAGACCAAGTCAAAAGTAAGAGGGGCAAAATATGGGGAAAGGATTAGTGAGCAGTTGGGAGAGGAAGGCGAACAAGAGAATAAGGCAGAGATGGGTTAAAGGACTGGACAACAAGAATAAAGGGGACAGAGTGCCACAATCAGGGTGGGGGGGGGGGCATGGGCTGCCGTGAGCAGAGCAGCAAAACAAAAGGCCAATGGGGGCATTGCTAAAACAAAAAGGGGGGCAGACCTACAAATTATGGATAGAAAATTGGGGGCGGGTGGGGGGGGAAGAGTGATAAAAGGTACACGACAAGAGTGGGAAGGGGAACAGAGTAAAGAGTACAGTGGTGAGGAAGCAGGAACGGATAGGATAGGATAATGTAGGTTGATGGATTGGAGGGTTTGGGCGCCATCTTAACTCAATTACACAAAGTCCATTATCACTCACCTTTGGCTAGTGGCAAATGCAGATTAAGGCCCGATGAGCCAACGCTATTTTAAGACCCTTCCAGAAGAAGCTTGCACACCCTCTTCCCCGCAAGGCACCCTCATCCTGCTACGCAGTGGGCTCACGTCCTCCCTGGATCTTTGCACCCTTCCCAGGGAAGGTGCCCCATAACCCTCCGATGACAAGTGTGCTTGCACTAACCCACAGCTGGTGTTCATGCTGTCCTCACAGGGGCTACCCCATGACAGGAGTTCTTGCACCCTCCCTGAGCAGGTGTGCCCTTTTCTCCTCCACACTGCGGTCTTGGTGAAAAATCATTAACTAAAATATGTAAGCTTTAACAGTGTTAACATTTTAAAATGGGGCCATTGGATTGGATCAGAACAGAGAACCCAAATAATACCCCAAATGTCTCCCCGCTCAAATCACCATCATCTTACATTAAACGACAATTTAAAAACATTGCTTGGCAATCTGCAGCTGTGATCGGATGCACCACAGAGGGTTCCAGTCATGCACTGGCTATTTCAAGCTGTGGCAGTGCTTGTGGCGCCACCAGGCACCCTGTGGCTCTTAGCATTTGATCATAGATCTGTCAGTTTAAACTCTGAAGTCTGTCACCCCGAAGTGTCTACAGCACTTACGGCCCTGCCTAAACACCATTTACACTTCCCAGGTGCTTTTTGAACTTGCCAAGTAGCCCTGTAGTTGGCACACAGTCAGAAGGTGCAAGCTGCCAGACAACGGCTTGCAAGCGATTTCAGGGAGTCATGCAGCCTGGTCAGCATTTTCAGAGGGGCATGCAGACTGGTGAACACGCCACCATGCGGTCAGTGTGAATGTGCTTCCGCAAAGACTAGGCAAGTCAGGAGTGAGCATGCTGTATGGCAGGTGTGGGGCATTGGGTCCAACAAGGGCTTGCCTGTGCCATGCACCAGCTGATCTGGAGGCGTCCATGGCCCTGTAGTGAATCTGTTAAAAGCGCTTTGTTCTTAGCAGCATGGGGCAGGTGCCTTTATACAGAAGTATCACTTCAGGCCAGTTCCTCTGCTAGCTTCCATAATGACCAGCCCGCTTGCAGCATCATTCCCCGCAGGGCTGAACCCCTTTTCATTTTCAGCCTCAGCAGGGGTCTTGGATTAGTCCAGGGGGCGAGGGTCAGACCTGCTCCTTGTCCGCTCTCCACAGCTTCTCTTTCACCTCCAGGGGCAGGGTGTTGAATAGGTCTTCCTCCACTATCAGCCCGCTGCGCTTCAGCAAGGGGCACTCACCCAGCTCCACAGGCAGGCACTCCAGGCGATTCCCTCGTAGTTCCATCTGAGTCAGGCTCGTCAGCTCTCCTACCCGGGAGGGCAGCGACTGCAGCACGTTGTTACCCAGGTTCAGAGTGCGCAGCTTCTTGCACTGGAACAGCTCCGGTGGAAGAGTCTCAATCTGCAAAACAGGCAAAAAAAAAGTGATTAAGACCTTAGAAAAGAAGCGCAGAAAAGTCATTAAAACATGGGGGGTGGTGATCTGAAAAGGTGTTCAGAAATGGACCAGAACTTTTGCTATGGAGAAGAACATAAGGTACCGGGAGGAAAAGGATGCGACACCAGATCTATAGGAAAGGAACCTGCGAAGAACACTACATGCATTTTAGAAGAGACCTTGCCTTTTCCATGTCCTCTTAGACTCGTAACACCAACACTTCACAGCAAAGCTTTCCATTACTTTCCCAAAGTGGGTTAAATAAATCGATGAGCCTCGTCACCATCCCCAGATACTTGAGGAACTATTGGAAGAGATGAGGCCCTATGTCCTTCTTTCCATTCCATACTAACGATACATTGTCGTTGCCAGGACTGTTGACTTCACTAAGGGAACCAATTATGAACAATGGGTCTATTCCCACCACCCCCAAATCACATATGGAAATCATACTCCAAGAGGAAAACTCTGCTCACTAAGAGCTACAAGTGGGCTAGCTATCGCCCACTTGTCAAGTAGAACTTCCCAGTCCTGTGGATGCAGGAATCGGACATCTCACGAGTACTCTGTTTTACGGGAAATGTGACTCTGCCATATTGGGAGCTCTCTGGCTGCAAAATAATCACATGAACGATGCCAAAATGCATCGCTCACGTGAAGACGGCCATACAAGAACTACACATAAGCAGGGTTCGGAATTGAGGGCAGCTGGGGGCTTTTTAGCTCCTGCTTGTAGTCAAGATAACTTATAACTGGAGGGACAGCCTTAAAGTCGGACAGGATATAGTGGGCTGAGAGATCAAAATGTATGTACATTGGGTGGTCCTGTCCTCCCAAATTCAATGCTGCAAACAATTTTAAGCAGTAAATGATTTAACCTTCCAAGGTGCCCCATGCATTGGTAGAAAATCCATGTCATAGGGTGAAGAAACCACCATCAACTGTGTTTGGGTTTTTTGGTAGCCTTTTTATTACTTTTGTGGCTATTGTTATGAGTTTTACTTAAAAAGCATTCAAATGGAATCAAATGATTGGGTTAAAAGAGAAAACACAGAAAAACACCATGATTTTAACATGACATAACTAGGTCAAGGACTGGTCAGAAACTGTGTGTATAAACGAAAGACGTTAACAGTACTAAGGTTCGATTCTTCACAGGTCTGTATATACAATGCGCAGTGACTCCTTATGTTTATAAGGAATGAACTAGAGGTATACACAATATTGCTTCATAATGATCACATCCTCAGTGTCAATGCTGTAAGGTATTGTATTCAATTACTGTTTTTTTCATACAATCATACAGACCATTAAAATTAACAAAACAGCAAATCCTTTTGATGTAGGGCACTGGTATTTAGCCCTAAAAGGGCTAATATAGACAGTGGTAGTTGTATCTGTCTATATTGAAGTGGTTGGAAATGATGGCCAGCGGAGGCTGATCCACGACCAATAGACACTGGTCCGACGTCTGGTAGAAAATAAAGAGAATTCAATGTGTTCCTTGAGTGTGGTCTTTAATCATTTTGCCACGAGGATCACTGACCTTTCGATTGTTATGATTCACAATCTTCTTCTGGGGCCTTATATATGCAGGTCTCCCTTTCCCGGAAGCTGTGTGGAAACTCCTATGCTTCCAGAGGTTTGTTGGGGTACTGGGCACGGACTGTAATATGAAGTTTTGGTCTGTGCTTGCTCTTGCTAGCATCCATATGGGTGACAGGGTGCCTGGGTCGATTTGGAATCGCAGACCCAGTGTAGGGCTTCCTATGAATGTAGCTCGTTCGGAGTCGCTGTGAGCTGTAGGTCTGGCAAGGTCCCGTAGTCAACTGTGTAGGCGCATCCAGAAAACCGGAGGGTCAGCTCTCCGCCCCTCCCCTCCTCCCCTCCTCCCCATGTGGCCAGAGGACAGCAGCCGCTACCCGATCCTGACCCCGGGCGGTCAGCTATATGAGGGAGGAGACAGCCTTCCGGGAAATGTTATGGCTTCATTGGAGGAGACATGTTATCCCCCATATGCCCATGAGGAAAACACCTTGATACCCAATACCCTAATGGCCTATTGCCTTGCACCTATGCCCTCTTTCAGAAAAATACAGAAACCTTTTCCCAAAAAACTCTAGGCCAAACTTCCATCCCTGGTCTAAATTGTAAGAGGTCTACGACTGCCTTTTCCATTTCGGTCTACCCATCATACAGAACTGGCTCAACATTTAAAACTATTGAAAGTGATTTCCCCAAGTAATCTGTGTCAACCAACATAAATGGACTTGGTTTCCCACAATCACCCAAGTATTGGGACGAGGAGGAATAAAGGAACGATACGGAGTAGAAAGAGCCTCAAGCTCAATGAGCAAGCTAGTTTTCAGAATGCACCTGTGCTTGGGGCATTTAAAGATCGAAGACAAGCTTTATGTGGCTGCTGTTCGGGAGATGTTATGATATTTTATTTGTATCACGCTCATACACAATTGTTTCAGAGTGCGAGGTTCATGGTTTTGAGAAGCACGATCCGGTGTGGCTGAGACGAGCAGCTCGCCAGCCAGAGAGCAGGGGAACGCTACGCGAAGGAACATGCTGCAGACACGCCACAAGCCAGGCAAAGAGTCCTGCGCGTGTGGCAACCGAAGGCAGTGTTTCACCTGCTGGGGCCTGGAGCAAGACCGCAAGATAACGTAGAATGACGTGAGCAGTCCAGAGTGGAGAGCAGGCAGCAAAGCTGTGCCGTGTAAGCGCAAACAGGCCCGAAGACCCAATAAGAGCGGATGAGTAGGCCCATGTCTAGTGGGGACCCGAGGGCGTTTCAGCAACCGTGAGAAAATACAAACTGTAAACATTGAAGCCTCGGAGGCAGAGGGATTAAAAAGACGGATTGAAAATAAGAACCCAAAGCCATATATGAATGTATGGAATATGGCGAGAACCCAAAACGAATATTAAAGCAATATTAAAGCAACCAGATATAAAATACCAAAGAAGATATATGCAATTGTGGAAGAGAGAAGTTGTTACAAGTAAAAATGAGGAACTGTTATCTATGAATATAAGAAGCCCTGGCAGGGGAGTAGACTAGGCAGTTGCAAATCCACAGCAAGTCAAAGGATATAAAACTGAATTTGCAAAAGAAGGAATTTTTGGGAAAGAAGAAACTGCAAGGCTAAGTAGCTTTGTAGCAAACCGTATTTTTGTGGGCCAAGGAAGACACAAAGAACTGTTAGACCAAGAAATCATTGCTGTAAAGGAAGAAAATCCCCCTCTGGAACCAAGGCTTGCTAACCTCGGAGAACTTTTGTTAAAGCATATTTTTTCACTGAGACAAAGTCCAGGGGAAGGGAACACCCTCCACGGCTTTTGACCTTAGAGAACATTGTATTAAAGAATTACAGGTATTGAGACAGAATCCAGGAGAAGGGAATCTCCCCCACCGTTTTTGGAACCAAGACTTTGCGATCGTGGAAAAAAAGTTTGTGTTGGAGAAATAATTGTATTGAGAAAGAAACCAAGGGAAGGGAGCCACCATTTGGACCAAGGGCTCTTACCTTGGAGAACATTTACATTGGAGCCGTTTATTATCTTTTATAAACTCCTTTTGCAAGTACTAGTTTAAAGACATTTCCCTTTATGGTTTGTAGTCTGAAGGTCAGAATAGAACTTTTGGACACAAGGACAGTTTGATTTTGACATCCTGACAGACAGATCTTTAGTTTTTAGGTAGGGGAAATTCCCCTTAGTGCAGGGACAGAGGCCTTTTCCCAACCCCGTTTTCTGTTAGTAAAAGTCTTTAATCAAAAACATGACAACCTTGTGTCGTACTTTCATTTCTGACCTCTCACAATAGGTTGGGTGACCTTGAAAACTCCTGTTATGCCAATAACCAAGAGCAGTTGGAACAAAGGGTTGCAACGCTGGAGATGAATTAGGCCTCCCTGGATGAGAAGATGCAGTGGGAATAGACCACGGAAGAACAATATACGGATACAGAGACTGCCACAGGAACTGGAGGCATATGTCTGGGACCTTTTCAATGGCGATATTAGGAGACGCCACAGAATCGGATCTTATATTGGACCGTACACATAGGGTTTTCTACAAGTTTCAACATTGCCAGAATCTTCCCCCAGACGTCCTTACAAGGGCACATTTTTTCAAGTCTAAAGAACAGATGTTGCAAAAGGCTAGATCGCAGCGTGGTACATCATTCAAAGGCACCACCCTTATGCTGTTTCAGGACTTGGAGCGAGGAACCATGCAGAGACGTCGCCAGATGAAGCCACTGGCAATATGGCAGTCTAATAAAGAGATCCCAGTATAGATGGGGTGACACGTTTCGAAGTATCTTCAAATACGATGGGGTGCAACCCCGTTCATATCTCTCCAGGCAGCCATTGATGTTCTCAAAATCCTGAATGTAGTGCTGCAGTGTCCAGAAGTATTGGAGCAGAATAATCCCAGGTCCGACTGCTCTCGAGCAAGGTCCAGGAAATATAGGGGTAGAGATCGCAGAAGACCTTCCTTGTACATATGTGAGAGACGCAGGGACTGAGGGACCCACCGGAAAGAACTGGTCGGCTGTACTTGCTTTGACTGGCAAAGTAGTTCTTATACACCTTTTACGTGTTGCTATGAAGAGCAGAGTTCCAAAAATATGCAGTTTTGTTGCATTTTGAAATATGAGCGGGGCATCAGGAGCACCCACCCTTACTTAGGTTTCTTTTTGCTAACCTAGTGATGTCCACAACACGGGGCTGTTTTAAGTTTTATCTTTCCAAAACATCCAAACAGTGCCTGTATTACGGACTGGTTGAGTGTTATCAAACACAGTTATTATTGTTACTGTATTTATTGAGCACGGACCTAGCTTCAAGAAGCAACAGAGCGCTTTTCAGAGGGAACAACAGAATAGATATACAGCCGGAGTAGGATTCAAAGGGGCACAGAGGAGGAGTACAGCTGTACTGGGTGGTTTGGGGGGAGTGGGAAGAGTCTAGCGTGTCAGGTGGCACAAGGGGCAACGTGATGGCCTAGGTGTTGAGGAGGAGAGACTCCTTGAAGAGGTGGGGCTTAAGTTCTTTTGTGAATTGTAGCAGCGTGGGGGGCAAGTCTGATGCAGACAAGGAGGAGGTTCCATAGTCTTGGGGTGTGGGCAGAGAAGGTAGTAGTTTCTTACCTGTAACTCCATTTCTCCAGTGTTGGTATCTTTCATGGATTCACATGCTGTGAATATTCCTCATCGTCAGACTGGGAACCTCAGTCACTTTAACCTAGCATTTTCCTATGGAAAACTTTGACACTTCAGTGTCCCATCAACGTCCTTTTTGGGTGCTTTAGTCCCCACCAATAGGATGTAGGGTATAAATAGCCCTGCCCGCTCGGCTTCCCTTCATATTTCAACCGTCTCCAAACTGTTGGGATCACCTGTGCGACTTGTGGGTTGAAGATGTATGAGGGTGACGGCCATATGGATTGCTTCTACTGCCTTTACCCCCATCACTCTGCTGAGTAACGAGATTTGTAGAGGATTTTTGCAAAAGACCCTTAAAGACTGCAATCAGCGGTTGTTTTGTTGGCTTAATGAGGGCACCTATCCGGCCTTGGAGGTAGGGTCGGTCCTGAGCCTGCCCTCTGAGCAGCCTATGCAGTCAGCGGATCATTGCTGGGCGGCATCGGCATCACCTCCTGGGTCGGAGGTGGGGAAGAGCGGTAGATCCTCTTCGAGTAAGCAGCTGTCGAAGGGTGCTTCTTCGTCCAAGCATGGTCGGTCGGACCATTCCCGAGGGTCTGGTGGTAGGCCTGAGAAGTCGGCATCGCAGGAGAAGGCCAAGGAAGACTCGTCGTTGAAGCGCTCTTCTTCAGGGGGCCATCACAGGTCGTCCTCTAGCAGGGTGACCTCTAAGCACCGGTCCAGCGCTGCAATGCAGGCCGGATCTCCTGGAATATCTACGCCCCAGGTGGCGGTTCCGACGACATCCTCGTCGACGGGCGTCCCGTCTACGGTTGCTCTGCCATCTACGGTTCCGTCGTCGACGGTTGTGTCATTGGTTCTGGCGACGGCAGGGTTTGATAAAGGCCTGATGCTTTTCTCGTCGTCGAGGATGGATATGGACCGCTTGTTGCCGAGGAGTGGGGCGTGGCAGTCTTCCGCTTTTGACTCGCTTATGCCGGACACCATTCTACATCAAGAGACGGCAGCTTTTTCGGTGTCCTCGGAGATGGACGACGACCGGGAGTCGGGGCCGTCGGCCTTGGGCTGCAGAGTGTAGGCCCTTCGTCAGTGGGTGTGGGTCCTGCCAGTTACCCACTGGTGAACCCGCAGGCTATGTTGTCGCTCCAGGTTCTGTCCACGCTGCAATCATTCCAAAGCACCCAAAAAGGATGTTGATAGGTCACTGAAGCGTCCAAGTTTGCCATAGGAAAACGCTAGGTTAAAGTGACCGCAGTTCCCAGCCTGACGACAGGGAATATTCACAGCATGTGAATCCATGAACGATCCAATGCTGGAGAAAGCAAGTTTTCTGGTCTGTTCCTTTTTGCAGCGGCGGATTTCAAGTCTGCATGTGTCCTGACTTTTTGTGGTGCGCTGTCCTCCAGAGATGCAGAGTTTCTACGTGAGGTAGCTAAGTGACTTGAGATTGACTGCCTTATAGATGATGCAGCAAGACTTGAAGACGATTTGTGCATGCAGTGGAAGCCAGTAGGGATCAATGAGGACTGGGGTGATTTAGTCGTATCTGCGTAGACCATTGATAAGGTGTGCAGCCGTGGGTAGGACACTTCTCAGGGGCACAAGGGAGGATGACAGGAGGCCTTCTAAGAGATCATTGCCCAAACCAGGTGGGATAGGGGCAGTGCTTGAACGGTGGATCCAAAGCTGCCCAGAGGGAGAAAGGGCTTGACTTTTCACAGGAGGGAGAGAGGATACCCAGCTGTCCGAGTTTTCTTAGCTATGTGTGTCTTGAAGGAGAGGGGTTTGACGATGTGGAGCATGAGGGATAGGAGGAGAGTTCGGGTGTGGAGCCCTCAGAGTTCATGGATGGGGCCAAGTCTGTATGTCTGGGTGTTAGGTGTTGGTGAGGAGTACGAATTCGGTTTTGGAGGTGTTGCGCTTCAAGTATGCACTGGACATCCAAGACTAGATCAGCAAGAGGCGTGTTTTCACCCTATGAATGTCCTTGACGGAATCGATCTTGAAGTGTAGTTGTGGGTCATCAGCGGATTGGTGGATGTGGATGTTGTCTGTGGCTAGGAGGGCTCCAGCGGCTCCATGTATAGATTGAAGATAACTGCTGAACTCCACAGGTGTTAGGCAGAAACCTGTGCAGTTCCCTTAGGGACCACTGCAAAAAGCTTAAGACTACAGGTGTTTGGCAGTAAACCCAATTGGTAGCAGAAGTGGTGTTCTTTTCCGAAGACTTGTCGAATAATTAATCAGGGAGGTGTATATATTTCTAGTGACTGTGTTTGAACTTGCTTGACATATTAGTGCCAGTGTATTTTTACAAGTGTGTTTTTAAATAAATAATTATATACTTTTATACCAAAGCTCTGGTCAGCGTTTGCTTGTGCTATTGTATCCGAGTGCCTATTGTGTATACTCTGCATACTGCCTAACTCTTCTTGAGAGAAGTCTGACTGCTCAGCCACAGCTACCAGGTAAATCTGGGTGGTGCAGACTGCTACCAATTGGGTTTACTGCCAAACACCTGTAGTCTTAAGCTTTTTGCAGTGGTCCCTAAGGGAACTGCACAGGTTTCTGCCTAACAGGTGACGGGTAGCATTGGTGATCTAGGAGTCCATCTGAACAAACGGTTGGCGAGGTAGGACTTGAACCAAAATAGGACAAGTTTGCTGATCCCCATGTACTGATGTAGGGTGTCCGCCTGGTGGTCTACTCTGACAAAAGCATCCAAGAGGTCGAGGAGAATCAGGAGACAGGGGTGGCTGTCAAGTATGTTGAGGGCGTCGACCACCTGTATGGTTGCTTTCCCCGCGCTGCATCTGGTTCAGAACCCGTATTGGTAGGTTTGGAGGAGATTGTTGGTGTCTATGTGGTGCTGCAGTTGTGCAGCTACTGCTTTTTCGATTAACTTGCCTAGGAAAGGAAGATGACTGATGGGGCGATAGTTACCTAGGTTGTCGGGATCCAGAGCGGGTTCTAGTAGAGGGAGGATTTGTCCTGTTTTTAGGATCCCCAGGTAGGGAAGGAGAGCTTCTGTGGGGAGGAGGTCGTCTGTAAACGATGTGGCTTTGAGGGCGGCCAGGGTTTCTACAACGTCGAGTGTCTTGAACGTTGTCCAGGGTGTGGAGATTTCACAAGGAGGGACATGAGGTGGGTCTGTGGATGCAGAGCTTGCGTCTATGGTTCTGGTGAATCTTGCTGATTTTGTCAATGGAGGCGTTGATGGCAGTGGATTACTCGATGGAGTTTGGTATGGCAGGGTTGGGTAGTGGGTTGACGTAGTGCTTGACAAGTCGAGTTCATGTGTGTACCATGGTCCTGAATGTTTCCGTTTGCAAGTGTGTTATTTCAGAGGCACGTGTAGGAGGATGGTGTTGAGGGCTTCCAGTAAAGAGTCGCAGTTCAGTTAAGGGTCTTCCGTCCATGCAAGGTCGAGGTCTTCCACAAGGGCTTCCACCAGATGTTCTTGAAGGACCTGAAGGTTTGTCCGATGGCTTTCTGCTGTGAGTGCTTGACAGGGGTGGTAAAAGGCACAGCTAGGTGGTCAGACCAGTCAAGCGGGAGAGGACATCTGTGGAGGGAAGACTGTGCTTTGATGATTAATAGGATGTTACCTTTCTCATGTGTTGGGTCTTTCGTGAGCTGTGTGAGGCGGAGGGTGCCGAGAAGGCAGAGGAGAGCTTCCTTTATTGGTTTGGTGGCTTTGTTGCCTGGGAGGTTAAGGTTGCCTAGGAAGATGATGGTGTGCATGACGGACATGGTGGTGACCAGGGCAGTGAAGTCTCAAATAAAGGCGGTGTTGGGTTTGGTTGGTCTGTACATTATGGAAACAGACTGTGTCCATTGGGGAGAGCAGGAAGTGATGGGAGAGGACTTCAAAAGAGCCAATGTTGTCGACGTAAAGTATCGCGCAGGGCCACAAGGTCTTGAGGATGACCGGGAGGCCTCCACCTGTCTTGTTCGGCCGGTCTCTGTGTTGGGTGCTCTAGCCGTCGGGGACAAGGACATAGAATGTGGGTGGAGGTGGGTGTCAGTCAGGTCTCGTGATGAGGATGGTATCAAGGTTGTGTGTACTGATGAGGTCAGCATGGGTGATTGCTGAGCGAACATTGGCGAGCATCAATCTGTTACAGACAGTGAGGGGGTGCTGATGGGCTTGGTGCTAATGTGGGTGATGTTGCTGCATTGTGGAGTCCATGCCTTAGAAGAGGGACGATGTTGCCTGGTGATGATGGATGGCCTGTGGGGAAGGAGGAAGAAAACATGCCGGCTCATGCTCACTTGTTGTCTGCGCAGGGGTTCGGGCCCTGGGTCCTCTTGGTCTGAACAGGTCCAAACCTTTTCTTGGTCTGCCCTTCACTTCAGACACCCAGGCGAGAGAGACCCTTGATCCAAGTGTTAAGAGCAGAAAGGTAGAGGTAGGGCTAAGAAGGTGGGCAGGACTTCAGCCACGTGACCTAGAGACTTGCACATGCTCACCAACTGCTGGTTCAAATGTAATTTGATACTCCAGGTTTAAGTAGGGGAACATACTCTGGGGATATGGCTTGCAGGTATATTGGGAGAATGGGATGCAGGGGGACAGAGGAAGACAAGACAGGAATGGGTGACCTTAAGATTCGATTGCTGAAAGTGCAGGGTCTCAACTCCCAGAGAAAACTAAAGAGCATGTTGGCTAACTTGAAAGCGGATATACGATTCCTGCACGAGACTCCTCCCCTGAAAGGGGACTGGTCACGATGACATTCTAAATGGTTCCTGCATCAATACTTTGCATCACCACCGAATAAACGGGCTTGAGTCGCGGTATTACTCAAGATGTCCTTACATTTTCAGAAGATGGGGCAGGTTAAGGATAACCAGGGGAGGTTTTTGGCACTTCACATTCATCTAGGGGAGAAGGTCTTGACTCGGTTTTCAATGTAAGGGCCAAACCAAAACCACGAAGAATTTAATGTGCGGGTGTTCCCCCGCATAGCCCAATTCCAATAAGGTCATTTATGTTTATTGAGTTTATATAGCGCTTTACAGAATAACAGGTACAATAATGAATGAAGCATAATATACAAACATGAAACAAACCAGTGATGTAGTATTTAGAACAATTTACAAAGTGGAGGGGGCAGGGGAAGGGAGCGAGGGAAGGGGGGGGCCTGGTTGACCTCCAACGCATTAAGGTGGTTACAGTATCCAAATTGGGGTCATCAGGGGGTGGGGGGGTGTTGTGGCCAAGGGAAGGGGGCAGGCGTGTGGAGGGGGAGAGAGGTAGGGAAGGAGAGGCAGGGGGGGTGGAGAAGAAGGGCTTTGAGGGAGGAGCGGAAAGACAGGTAGGTAGGGGTGGAGAGAGGTAGGGAGTTCCAGTGGAGGGGTGCCTGTAGTTGGAAGGAGCGGAATCACGAGGAGGCACAAGGGGCTGGGGGTACGGCGAGAAGGTGGAGATTAGCTGAGCGGAGGGGAGAGTAAAATGAGATTGGTGGGAGGTAAGGGGAATTTCAACATAGTACTTAATGGAGGGACAGATAGATCCGAGCTCAATACCAACTCGGATTTAACTAAATTGGTCCCCTTAAGCTGGCAACAGTAGATTTGCAGTTTATAAAATGTCTGGAGACATTAACACCCCCACTTTTCTCATGTTCATTGCAGTTTTACAGGGATAAACTATTTCTTGGTTTCTCATTCACTCTTACGGGCTATCACTGCATCCAATATAGAACTTGTGGTTGTCTCAGACCATGCCCCGATAAGTCACAGACACAGATACTTCACACTCCAGGAAAACCACTATTTGGAAGGTGAATGACTCACCGATGCGGCCTATGCTACCTCAATTCCAGAAAGGATCACCTTATATTTTCAGGGAAACGCTGTAGTGGGCATTCCATTTGCAACCATTTGGGATGCCTTAAAGCCCACATTGAAGGGCAAACATATTAGTCTAACTTTTGCGAGGAAACACTGATTAACGGCCAAAGACTAGATGTGGAAAAGATAGAGCTTGGGTTGGATGTGCAATACAAAAGGGATAGTTCAAGTAGAACATATAGACAGATAGCAAGAGTTGAACTGAAGTCATTGTAGTCAACGGATATGTCGAACAAAATGCTTCAGAGCAAACAGTTCTACTTCAGCGCTTCTAACAAAGCACTGCACATTTTTGTATATAGGCTGAGGCCCCAACGAGCTAGTAACACTATAATAAGGCTTGGATATGTTCAGGGTTGCTTGCATGATGGGAACATGCAAAAATGAACATTCTGACAATATTAAATGGATTTGTTCGAGGCAGATGACCTAGACAGTTCCCGTCCAAGTGACTTTATTCAGGCAGTGCGTCTCCCTCTGATTCCCGAAATAGACAGCGGTTAGAAGGCCTGATAACAGCAGAAGTATGATCCCAGATAATACGCTCCTTTCCCAATAGCAAAGACCCAGGCCCTGACGGTTTCTGTATTTTATAGGATGTTTTCTGGGAATCTCTGGGTTCCCTTCCCCAAGAAAACACTACAGTTCCAAAAAAATGAGTATCAGGATTCTCCTCTCTCAAGACACCAGCTTTCCAACGTGCACTTTAAATAATTCTCTCAATATTCAAAACCAGTTCCAGGTCAACTTTTCACCTTTTGACAGTTCATGCAGATTACTTTCTTCTGCCTTACTTTAGCAATCTCTTTTAGGCACTTTCTGTATATTTCTTTGCCTTTCACAGCTAGGGTATATCCAGTCTAGGTGCAGTTGTCGGACCACACAGTCCAACCCTCACAGGTCACGCAACCGATCATCCTGGGTTTGCTTGCCCTCACAGGCTCTTCTGTAGCAGCATATGTGTCCTGATTCACACTCACTTGGCTCTAGGTCAGCCATTTGGCTTTGCCATAGCATGTTTCACTCTTTGCTAATCTCTGGACTTTGCCACCGTGAGTTCAATTATGCAGCTCCCTTTGTGGGGCTATTTTCCCTTCACCACATTGCTTTCACACTGCTTTGCAATGTTCCATTCTTGCTTTATATTGATTTTCATCAGATTCTCTCAACTTGCAATGATATTTGTTTATTTCACGCCAACTTGTTGCTGGCACATTGGTTTATTCAAAGCTTTCATATGCTTACCAAAAGCTTTTATTCAGTTCGGCATTCATTAGTTTCCAGTACTTATTTGCCCATACTTGTCTTGCACCTTAATTCGTGTTCATTCGGCATTCCCTTTTTGCCACATAACATCCCCAGGAGCGTACCGGTTTGAGTGATCCCATTTTCTCACTCACCAGTCTCCTGCTTCCCCTCTGGGCCACTGTCACTTCCTGCTCAGCTCTGCGCACCCTTCTTCGGTTCTTGGCGAGCCCCACTTGCCGAGAGTGTGCAAGTGTCTCTCTCAGCTTCACTCGTTTCCGATGGACGCTGACTTAAGACTGTCTCTTCTCTGCCCCACAGTTTCTGAAGCAAAGACCGGCCTGCGAGGCTCCCAATACTGTGCACCCTTCACACTGCCCCTCCTGGGCCCAGCACCACAATTTCTTTTGGTTCTTGCCTGCATTCTGGTGTCCCCGAAAGGACCACCGTCTGCTGCCTCGTATTCTGCAGGTTTTCTCTGTGTGCAGGCCTCCCTGCTGCTCTCTGTTTTATCTCCAACTCCACCTTTTATACACATGCAACTGTTTAACAGTTTGCATGTGTGAATCGTAAGGCTCAATTGCCTGACCACAATTAGTGCAGCATTCTGGACATGCCTGAACCTTACAACAGTCTGCAGGCCTCTTCCACGTCTAGGTACTAGAGTTAATGTTTAAAGGTATTTATACCGCGCACAGGTGCCACTTATGTTGTCTCTTGGCACTGCGGCAGTTCTGTGAAAAAAAGGGGGGTAGGTTAGTTGGGAGGAGTGGGAGAAAGCAAGGGAGCTGTGGTGTGCTGTTGGCAGCTTCAGTTCGGATGTACCGTTCACTGAGCTTGGGTGCGAGATTCTGGCGACAGACGTCATGTGGTGTTCTGCAGAGTTGTGTCCTGGGTCTTGTTGCAGTGTTGTGAAGTGTGTGTGGTTTGCTTGGCTGTATGAGGCGTTCTGGTTGTTTTAGTGCAGTATGTGAGGTGTATGCAGTTTGTAACAGTTTGGGTTGTTAGTGGCCATGGCTGATCTTCAGCTTTTCCGGTTTATTAGCTGCATCTTCCCTTATTCCATGTACCTTTTCTAGTGGTATGGGTAAAGTCGCCTCTGGGTGGAGGGTTCTTGCGCCACTTTGCTACTCTGTTGCCTGAATTCTGAGCGCAGTCCCCATTTCTGATCAGATGCCCGTTCCTAGCCCAGAGAGTGATCAGCAGGGTGGGGAGTTCTTTAACTGGATTCCCGTGAGGGTTAAGTTGTAGTAGGGGCGTGGTTAGCTTTTGATCCAGTTCCCTCTTGTTGCCCTTCCTTGTGGCATGCCTGGGGGTGAACCTCCCTTTCCCATCCCCGGATTTTCCTTGGCCTAGCATTTCTAGCTCATCATCCTCTCTTTTCTAGGGCTCTATGTTGGCCGAGGAGGTGGGTGAGCCGTTTCCCTTTACGGTCCTATCCCTTCTCTTTTTTCCCTTGCTTGGTTGATCAGAGGGTGTGCGGACGTCATTCAGTCAGCTTTGTTGTGTTCAGGTTTTCATCAATTTGCTGATTTTGTATGGTCCTCCACAGTTCTAATTTCCCTCGGAATGGAGTTCGATAGATTTGTGGCTGGAGAATTCTGAGCCGCCCAGTTTCTTCTTCCGGTACCATATGGGTTCAAGACGGAAGTCGTAGGATCTCAGGGTTCTAGCTGGTTTGTAGATCGAGAATTTTGTTTGGAAAAAATCTGCTCCCTGGCCACGTATAGCTCTGTGTGTTATGCAAAGTGCTTTGAAGGAAATTCTCTTTGACCGGGAGCCAATGTAGCATCCCGAGCGCTGGTGTGATTTGATCTCTTCTGCTGAGTTTGAGGAGGAATCCGGCTGCCGCGTTTTGTATTAGTTGTAGTTTCCTCATTAGGTATTCTGGCATTCCGAGGTATATGCGGTTAGCATAATCAATCCTGGACATAATAAAAGAAATGATGGGCAGTGTTTTGTGCATGTAGGAGAGGAACGGTAGGTTATTTTTGATTTGTAGGTGGAAGAAGCAATTCCAGATTATTGCATTCACTTGGGGTTCAAGTGTTAACTCGTTGTCCATGAGGATTCCAGGTTTTTTTTTTTTACAGCTTTGGATGGCATCAGATGCTTTCCTAGCTCTCCAATTTTGTGACTCGCGACATTCATTTAAGGCTCTAACTTATACACCCTGTTACTCATTAAATAGGTAAGCAGAATTCCTGCCCTCTTATCCTTCCTTTTTTTACTTTCTATTCCCTTAACAGACACCAGGCCCTTTTCTTCTTCACTTATACCTAAACACTATGCACGTGTTGGTATGCAATACTGGTACTCACAAACTGAGCTTCAATCCTAAGTACTTGTTCTTTGATTTTTATCTCCCCTTTTCTTTCTTAGAAACACAATTGTGCTGGGTATCTTGGGCAACCGGTTATGTCCCTTGGCTACCCTCCCTGGGATTTTTTTACCCCGTTTCACATGGGAATAATCCACATGTTTGTTCAATACATGGTACATGCACTACATTTGTCAACTTGGGTGCTGTAAACAATGGGACCTTGACTGGTCCACATATTTCATTCAGTATCTTATTTTCGTATTCTTTTAGGGGCTGAACAGAGACAGTTCTTCCTGATGAAGGTGGTTGCACACTCCATTCTCCACCGAAACGCCAGTCGTGCCGCTCATGCTTGTGTACTATTTTGTATAGCATCCCTTGTTACGACAACAACAGTTGGTGCATCATGCTAATATTAAACTACTGGTTTAAGGTTAAACAATAGCGGTTGGTGTAGACTACATTAAACATTGGAACATTGGTCCCCTTTATCAGCCGCCAGTTTAACAATTGATGATGTTCTCGTTGACTCTTCCCTTTAATCTTCAGGCATCATGCCCGATATGAATATAAATTTGAACGCCCCTTGGCCACTGGTGTAAATTGACTGGGTTGTGCCTTGGCATTCGTATGCCAATGTGTGTTCAAAGATTTTTACAAAGTTATATCTATGTGTTAAAATTTATTTTACAGCAGATTTTGTTCTTCTGTTATTTATCTCTCTGTTGCTGCTCCTTTGTAGCAGTGTTGATAATAATCAGCACTGTGTTCATATACTTTTCTACATTAGAGTTTGTCAATATTGTCTTTTCATTTGTTCACCTTGAATGGTTTACACATTCATTGCATTTTTCAAATAATAAAGAATTTAAGGTCTTCCTTCTTTTTCAAATTAAACTGTGGTGTATTAATTTTACACATATTAACACTACACATTTACCATGTATTTGATGAATTACGTGATTAAATCACATAGCATTTTCCAATGTACTATTAATTTATACATTTATTTGAACAAATTCCACACAGGAACACCCTTTTGTAGTTTATGTTACAATGCTCCTAGTTCCTGTAGTTTAAGGAGCTCCCCTTAGTCTTTCTCAGCTCTAGTGGCCATGGTATGTGCTGGTTGTTCACTGTCTTCCGGTGTAATCATGATTTCAGTTGTCAGGATTGATTTGAAGTTCATTAATGATCATCCATTCCCAGATCATTGGAGCTCAGATCAGCTGTTCCCTCTCCAGCTTAGAGTGCACGCTTGGAGGCTGTGCCGCTGGCAACGTTCTGTACTTGCAGCAAGGTAAGAAAACATCTTGGCATGATGTAGCAGCATCTTGCCCATCTCGCTGCCCACTTCCTAAGGCCCCCCCCCCCGTCTACTCCCTGACCGCTACCAGAAAGCTCCAAGGTGAGTCGCTATCCTCCTCTGCTGTGAATGTGCCCTTCTAATTGACTTTTGCAACTCTGTCATAGCTGGCCTGCAACAAAGGGTTAGGCTCCATGAATGTGCTCTCGTTGAACTCTTTGTACTTAAGCAATTACTTCTGTATGTTTCTCTATGATGTAATCACTTCCTGTGCTACCCTTCTGAAACCAGAAGCACTGTATCCAATCTCTTAAGCATAAGCGCCTAGCTACCTCAGAGTTTTGTGCGCTATATAAATAAATTGGTAGAGCTCCTTGAGACACTGGTGGTGAAATGACAAGTTAGTGTGCACTGTTCTTAGTCGCCTCTTCCTCGCCCCAGTACTATAATTGTCTGAATGAGGGGAAATGAGAAAAGATGGTTTGCAAAAGCCTATAAAAACGGCAGGGGAGGGTAAAGTTGGTTCTCAAAGAAAAGCCCATGCGTCACCTGTGGATATCCACCAAGTGTTCCTATCAGGAGGTCTTCTGGTGTCCTGGGAAGAGGGTAACAATATCCCATAAATGCACCTGGGACGGAGGGTTCATCATCGAATGGAAATTAGGGAATACTGCGTCTCCTCAAAGTATGTCCCCCAACTATTCCCCAACCCAGGTAATCCTCCCTCGCATCTCCACCCCCAGGGTTGGGATCCAAAAGCGATGGCCCTTCCCTTGCCACCTGAGCAGAGCATGATGGCTAGACAGAAGTGAAGACGCCCTCTGGTTCCTAATAGGTCGTCTAACAGATCTCATCCGCCTCTTATCTGATCTTTTGGGGCACAGCGTTTTTTCCATTTTATTAGTGATGTTTTACTGGAAAAATTTGTAATGAACCGCCGGGAATCACCAATTAGCCCCAAAAAGGTCCTCAGATTTTGTTTTTTGTGTGGGTGTATCGAGAACAGCTCTCACTCTCTTGCTGTGGTTGGCCAGTACCATTACCTACAATATAACCTAAATACATAACCACAGATTGGGCCAGTTTGTGTCAGGGTTCCACAGTGCATGGTTAGGTTCCCTCATTACAGTACTCACCTTAAAGACTCATTTAGGTCTTCACATTGCAGCATTTTACAAAAACATTTTAACTAGAGGTGTAGGAGTTATGGGCAGTAGTTCTTTTGAGTCAGTGTAAGGTAATAGTAGGAATTTCTGATATGTAATCTCAGAAACCAAATCATTATACTCCTTAATGTGGTTTTCAGGAAACCTTTGTTTCCCCAGGGCAAGATGGAGGTCAGACACAACAGCAGTGATTGGCTATGGCTGTTTGTGAGGTAGTTTGGAATTCAAGGAATTCTAAACTGCCTTTCATTCTAGTTTCCAATGGAGCAGGTTGCAGTATCTTTAGTTCTGTATATACATATATACATTTTCCCTTAGAAAACACTCAGTTTCAGAAGATGAGCCAGTGAGCAATCACAGCAAACTACAGAGAAACATAAGCAGCAAAATAAGTCATCTGAAGTAACCTGGGAGTAACCTGAGACCACAGAAGATGAAAGCTAAGTTTATTTGAACTGATAATTCTAAGAAAAGAAAAACAGATGTTTTGAGTAGAAGTCTTCTTGAACTGTTTGAACTGTTTAAAGAATAGTATAAGTTTGTATGCGCGCGTATTTGAAAGAACTGAATTGTTTGCTTTGAACATAAAGATATATCAGTTCGAGTTACATGCGCGAGCACAAGTTTGTTTGCGCGGCCTGTAATATAATTAATAATAGCACGGTGTGAAAAATTATGCGATGTTGCAAGTTAAAATCCAGTTACTAATCCCTTACATAAGTGTAAATAGTTAAGAATTCCGTACGGTACACTTGTACGCGTATCTCGTCGGAACAGCGTTTGAGTAAGGGACCTTCAAACATGCCGTATGTGCCATACAAGCTGCGCGAGTCGCATCGTTTTCCTGAGAGAGAGATTCAAATCCTTGCGCAGCTGAGTTTCAAGTGAAGCGGCAGACCAGCTGAAGGATTTAATTGAATGTAGTCTTGTCAAAAGGGGACTACGGTTTATCGGAAGAGTCAAGAAAGGTGACACGCAAGAAGCAGGAAAGATTGGCACGTGGTTTACATAGATTACAGTGAAGCAAGCAGAAGTGAAGTCTCAATACTACGCCTGTAGTAAATGTCTATAAAGAAGAAGTCATTGAACAAGTAAGATTTAAATTGAAAGACTAAGGCATAATAGCAACCACTGCAGTTATTCTCAAAAAGCAGTATGAACTTTAACTTTAAGTTAGCAGTCTAAGGAGAGTTTAGAAAGTAAACAATACATTTGTGACAGAACAAACTCTGGTGGCAATAGTTCAATTCAAAAGAAGGCTCCTAGAAAAGGAATTCAAGAAAAAGAAAAGGTTCTTAAAACAAAAGGTTTTCAACTCAGCAACAGCAGATAACAAAGGCCTATCAGTTTAAAGACAAAGGCAGCAAGTAAAGTGTGAAGAGGTGGTATATCTTTGGAATTTAGAGGAATTGTGACAGTGCAGATTAGTAATCAGTTATCTTGTAGATTCTCACAGAGTTCGAGGGCGACAAGGGTGCCAAGAAGACCTGCATTTTTTTATTTTCTCTACTTGCCCCTTGGGTTTGCCAGCTAGGTAGTTATTTCAGCTCAGACTGTTTGGTGGGCAGACTTGGAATGTCTGGGGGGCCAGCTTCACTCCTGCAGGAAGATTCTACTGGACCTGACAGTTTGCATTTTCTGGGATTAGCAGTCAGTCCTGCTTACCTTAACACTCATGACTGTGTACAGGTAGTACAAATGATCTTCCCATGTCTTGCTATGCATCACAATGTCTTCTATATAGGCTCCTCAAAAATCAGGGTATGGCTGTAAGATTTTATCGATCAACCTCTGAAATGTTGCAGGAGCACCATGCAGCCCAAAAGGCAGAACTGTAAAGTAAAACAGTATAGGGTAGTGGCAAAGGCAGTTTTCTCTTTGTGAGGTCCGCACAGCGTAACCTGCCAATACCCTTTCGTTAGATCCACTGTTGAAAGGTAGACAGCATTTCCCAGCCGGTCAATACGGGGAATTGGGTAAGCCTCAAAGGCAGAGATGGCATTCACCTTTCTAAAGTCTATACAAAACCTCCAACTACCATCAGGTTTTGCCAACACCAAGATAGGGGAGGACCAGGGACTATTAGAAGGTTTGATGAGGTTATTCTCAAGCATTTGCTGAACTTCCTGAATTATGGTATCTTTTTAGGACTCGGGTAATCAGTAAGATTTTAAATGTACCACTTTTCCTTCGGGAGTGTGGATAGGATGATAAATACCCTTCACTCTTCCGGGCTCCTCCCAAAACAAGTCAGTAAACTGTCTTATAAAGGTTATACAGGTCTTGCTTTTGGTTATTACTAAGATGAGGAGAAATTAAGACATTACTATCCATACAGCCCCCCCTTTTCTTCCTGCACTTTCAGACCTACACGGCATGCTGCCATAAACCCAGCACTTGACACTTGCTGGCTGCACTCCCATTGTTTGTTGCCTTTTTATTTATTTTATTATTATCATTTTTTTTTTCCTTCTCGCTCTGCACTCTCCTTTTATTCCCCCTTCCATGCACTTCTCCCCCTTCTCCCTCTACCCTGCACTTGCACGTTCTCAATGTCACTGGGCCTAGTAAGATTGTTGTTTTTGTTCTCCCCCGTTCCCTTTCCCTGCCTGGTCGCGCTCTGAAACACTCGTGTATGAGCGCGATAGAAATAAAATATTAATCAAAATCCATATCTTCTGGCAACAGACAGGATAATGTCATGGCATGGCATTCCAAAGGATTTTCCATCCATTCCTGTAACAGATTTACATGGACTACTTGGGTTTTAAACAATGGTCTGGTTGTGAGATTTTATAATTACACAGACCCATTTCTCCCAAAACTGCAGCACACATTTGGTGGGAGTGTCCCAAAATGAGGCCGTTCGGGAAGGAAGTTCTCCAGGCACAAGCATTCGGAGAGGCAGCCGGAAGGGACCCTAAACAGATCCTACTGGGACTGAGGGAACGGGGACAGAAGGCGGAAGTAAGGGGAGAGATCAGGCAAGGGTGATGTTAACTTTAGCGGCAATAACCCTCAAAAGAAAAAAATGGAAGGGGCCAACGGTCCCGAAGGAACAGCAGTGGCTCCGAAAGGTATGGTAACTGGTATCCCTAGAATGGGCCACATATGCAATGAATAACAGTCTGGAGAAATTTGCAACGAAATGGGGGGTGGGGGGGACATGACCTTCCTGAAAGCAGACTTCAGAGCCCAATGGTGCCCTCAGACTGAAACACCTGGACCTGAACTAGTGGAACCTAAGGGGGTCAAGCAAATCAAAAACAGACTGCAGGCCGCCAAGCGTTGATGAGGGAATATGGGGGGGTGAGGTGGGGGGAGGAGGCAGCGATTGTTTAACTTGTTGTAATATCAATAAAGAGATGTTTAAAAGTCTGTGTCCAAAACCTATACTTGCCCTCAAAACTAAAGCTAAACAATGTTTAGGGATGTCAGCAATAAAATAAATGGTGTTCCACATTAAGTTCAGAGCTTCTTCCAGTTCCTGGCTTACCTTCCAGCTCCCCTTCCCACAAATTCAAAGCAGTTCCACAAAGTCTTGGGGTTCCCTTCTCCCAAGTAGACAATACAGTTCCAAACAGGGGCCTTAAAGTTCGCTTCCTCAAGACAGCACCAAGTTCATATGGCACATGCCACTTAGATATTTTCAGACGTGGTCAACAGTACTAGCACCTTTTGACCTATGGAAAAGGATCTTCAAGAGACCCTGTTATCATAGGAGGTCTTCTGTTATTCCTGTGCTTTAATCATGTGAGTCTGTACAAAAGATCTAACAGGCATCGTATGTTCTTTAAGCCTAGTTTCAGTTTGGGAGAATGGTATTGGGGCTTCTGGTCTCTCCTCCCAAGTTTCCCACAACATATCCAGGACAACCCAAGGTTCCAGTCCATAAACCAGTTCAAATGGGGAAAATCCTGTGGATGCCCAAGGAGGTTTTCCAACTGCAAACAAAGTCCAAAGAATTATTTGATGCCAGCTCCTACCATCCTGTTCCACTAACTCCCGTAATATGCTCTTTAACGTTTTATTAAATCTTTGCACAAGGCCATCTGTCTGGGGATAATGCACTGGTGTTCGTAGTCCGGTGATATGCAACAGTTGTTTAACTCCCCCCTCCAAACCCCCCGTATAAATTTGCTCATGACAATAGAGCCCTGGTTGGTTAATATTTCCTTCGGAAACCCTACTCTGGAAAAGAAAGTGCAGGTGCTTCAGAATGTGTTGGGTGGTGTAGGCTCTCTGGTAGTCTACATTGACCAGAATGTATTTATTTCCCAGTTTTGTAGTTTCTAGGGGTCCCACAATGTCCATACCAATCCTTGAGAATGGGATTTCAATTATTGGTAGTGGATTTAAGGGAACACGTGGTGGTATATGAGTGCTAGTATTTTGGCAGATTTCTCAAGCCTGAATAAAATTTCTACCGTCAGCATTGATACCAGGCCAGTAAAATGTTGCCATTTAGGCCTGAGTTTTGGCCTGTCCCAGATGACCTCCCGTCAGATATGAATGGGCTATCTCCAGGACCACCTGTTCATGACTTTTAGGGACAACAAACTGTTTCTACTGAGCCCTCTAAAGTGGTGTCTCTATATAGCAGTCCATGTTTCAAAACGAAAAAGGGTGCCGCTTTCTCACGACCCTCTGGCTCAGATAGGACTTAAACCTAGAGTACCTCCAGCTGTTCCCTCTTTACCAACTCTTCCTTAACCATAGGCAAGATTGCACCCATTGAGCAATTCTTTCCCATTGATGGATTTATAATACTCCTTCCTGCGATTTTGCAATGCGCCTTAGCTGTAGTTATAGACCCATAGTATCAAATCCAAACTACAAGGCCAGCCCGGATTTGGTTACTCGTCTGACATTCATCAGGGGGTGGAATTGTGATCAAATCAGTGAGTATCATTCTTCCTTCACTAGGGCGGAATAATTTTGTCCATATGGCTACACATTTCAAACCCAATAGAGGCCTTTTTGGCTACTGATGAGTCAGATGCTCTGGCACTTCGCTTCTAAAATTCAAATTCTAGGGTCCCCCAACTTGTATCGGTTGAGCCTCATTCCGCTCCCGACACCATTTGTGAAGGCATCATGAAGCAAGTGTTGCATTAACATAAGTCATGGTCGTTGAAGGCCTACCTTACCCTATGCTAAGGTGGGATTTCCCCAACCTAAATCAACTAAGCAAAGTCTGAGTCAGTAGGGTCGACTTAAAAGTCAGTCTGTGGATTCCAAAATGGCCGCCGACACTAGGTAGTCATGTCGATGGCTGCTCCCAAGCTCCAGAATGGTCTTAGGCGGTATCCACCACACCAGATGACTACAGGCGAGGGAAAACTGGTGCACATCCTTCCAGAGTGGAGAGACCCCCCACACCCCAGGAATGATGACACACGTCTGAGGTGCAAAGGGGGAAGCGGCGAGGAACGGCGGCTGGCCGCCGGAATGAGGGACTGGCGCCACACCGAGCAAGCAAGGAGAGGCATCAGGCGAAACGAAACAGGCATGAGGGAAGTCCACAGGCGTTTCCCAGCCATAAAGATCGCCGGAGAAGAGGCCCCTCAGCACCCTGCTCCGGGACAAGCATGGAGCAGAGGGGACCCAGCACCGAAGCGGGTGCAGCAGAGGATGGGAGGCACCCTGCCGGAGAAGCAGGGTGGAGACACTCCGGCGAAGGAGCCGTTGGACTTCACCCACAGCAGTTACAGCACCAGCGGGTTCTGTAGGAGGAGGATCCATCCCAGAGGTGCAGCAGTTCGAGCAGTGGACTCCCCAGTGAAGCGTGCTCGAGAGGCAGCAGAGTGCGGCCCCCAGACCCGACAGGTAGGCGGGGGGGGGGGGGGTAAAGGGGAGGGGGGGAGCAGAGGGCCGGAGGAGGAGAGCCACAGACCAGGGCAGCGAAAGGGAGAAAAGCAGGACCCCACTGCCCGGGGGGAGACTGGAGAGGAGGAGCGGAGACCAGCGGCACCCGGCGGCAAACAGCTAATGTAGGAGGGAATCGCTTCCCAGCCTGCCGAGTGTGAGGCGAAGAATTTGTATACTCAAGGAGGTGGACAGCAGAAACAGAAGCGCAGACATCCCTCAAAAGGAGTCCCGCAAAACAGAGGCGGGAGCCCACGCAGCCAACTACCCCCCCAGGCAGAACAAAGGGACTGATGAACTGTGGGCCAGAAAGGCAGCGATTGCTTAAAGATAAAGGGCACACTTGCCCCAATACAATAGTACCCCAGAAAGGGGGGCCTGGAGGAGCTGGGGGCACGCCTGACCAAACAAAGGGTGAGGGCTGCAACCAGAAGGAGCTGCAAAGTAGGCAGGAAAACAGAGCGCAGGCCAGACATTGGAGACTCACCCATGGATGGACCCGGCACACTGGGAGTACAACCCTCCAGCTCTCGGAGGTGGGGGGGCGGCCCCCAAAAGCCCCACAACCACCAAAGGCGAGGAGGCACCAAGGGAGGGAAAGCCATACAGCTTCCCCGCTGCAGCCGATAAAGTTTGAGGGGGTGAGATAGTTCTTAGTGGAGATACCACACAGCGAACCAGGGAGGAAGGAGAGCAGGGGACCAGACACCCCGGAGGGCAAGCTAAGGAGATACAGCCATAGGCGGTCCCAGGAGACTGGGAGAAGCCGAGGGAGGTCAGAGGGCGAGGAAGTCAAGAAGGGCCACACAGGGAAGAGTCAGGGCCAGAGAATTCCAAAGAGCGGAGAGCACGATACCCGCTGAGAGGAGAAGGCCTCAACCTGACCCAAAGACCTACGGCCTAACCCACTAGGAAAATGCACGACAGAGGGGAGAGCAACAACGGCCCTCAATGACTACCAAGGCCGAAGGCCGACCATGTGGCTGGCATAGAAGCTAGAGAACAGGGCAAGAGGAGCTTGGACCGCCTGAAGGACAGGTTGGACTCGGGGGCAGACAATGCCCCGATGACAAAGCAGGACTTCCATGGCAAAATGCTCTCTTCAAGCTACCCTAGCCTAACATTTCAGGATCAGTTCCAATTGATGAGAGCGGACCTCAACTCTGCGCTAGGAGAGCTGAGGCACAAGATAGGACAGCTAAGGGAACAAACAGACCTGCTTGAAAGGGGCTTTTAGGACTAAGAGGCTACAGCAAACAGCGAGGCGATAGAGCGCCTGAACGTGGCTACACAAAGCTTGGAGATACAGCTGGAGGACTTAGGTAATAGGTCACAGAGAGTCAACATAAGAATAAAATGACTGCCGGTATCAATACCGGATAAAGATCTGAATGGGGTAACACAAATTCTACGCAGACCTACTAGGAGGGGAGAACCCAGTAACAGTAGAACTGGATCGGATCCATAGGGTGGGACGGCTGAATAAAGGCCCCAGTGCCAGACCACGGGACGTCCTAGCAGCATTCGCTAGATTTGGGCAAAAAGAGGAGGTTCTCAGGGCAGTAGGAGCCAGTGCAATACAGGGGTCAGGAGATCGCATTCTTCCAGGACCTGGCAAGCAGCACGCTAACCAAGAGAAGACACACAAGTCCAATACTGAGAGCATTGATCAAAAAGATCCAATATAGGTGGACCTTCACGTTTGGACTGTTCGAGTGGGATGGAGTCCAGAAACTGGTAACATCCCTGCAGGAAGTGGCATACAATCCACTTGGACTTGGGCGAGGTCTTGGCGAGAGAGGAACCACCAGCACATGAGAACAAAACCAGACCCAGGCCCTGGGAGTGGTCCTTGGTGGGGGAACACCGCAGAAGAAGGGCGCACTAAGAGGCCTGCATCCAAGGAAGGGGGGGCCGTAGAAGCAGGGAACAATGAGGGATAGCAGAATCCCCACAAGTTCAGCTAAAAGGGGGTGGTGGACATTCCGATTATAAAAAGGGAACAGGGGATATAAAACATGTTGGAACCATTAAGGGTGGTGGCACCCTAGGGGGTTTTGGGGGGGCCTTCAGGAGGGGAGGGGGAAGCTAGGCTCATTCTGATGTTGGGGAAGGGAATGAGGGGGCAGCAAGCAGTCAGGTAAATCGGAGGGAAAGGAGAGGGGGCTTGCGAAGGAAGGGATGGGGTCAACAAAACAGAGGGGAAGGGAACGACAGGGCAGGCAGGAGTGTGAGTCAAAGCATGGCAAAGGGAGAGAGTCTTAAGGGGGGAGAAGGGCAGAGGGCAAGAACAAACTAGTTCAAGTGCATGACACATAATGTGAGAGGTCATGACACACCTCAAGAGGAAAAACCTAGAGGGATTTACATAGGCAACAGGGCCAGAGATTTAGGCCTTGCAGGAGACCCACCTCCTGAAGCAGGACCAAAGGTGACTCAAACTTAGAGGATTTTCCCAGGACTTCTTTGCCTCGGGCCCTACCAAAACGGGAGGGGGTAGCACTGACCTTTAGGAACAACATTGATTTTAGAGTATTAGATACTCTCAGGGATACAGGGCGGAGATACATACTAGTCACAGAGGAACACAGGGGATTAACGTACACCATAGCATCAGCATATACACCCAACACAGGCCAAGAGCGCTTCTTAGGGGATCTCTTGAGGACGGTGGAAGACTTTGCAAAGGGACACAATCCTCATGGGGATCTCAATTTGGCATGGTGTAAGAGGAGAGACAGGACAATGAGGGAGGGTAATGGCAGGGGATCAGTGGCATCCCCACAGTTTAGGGAGAAATTCCAGAATATGGGACTAAAAGGACGTTTGGAGGGGCAAAAGAAAAAGAAAAAAGATACTTTTCTCTCTCAGGGGTACATGGCACGCAATCCAGGATCGATATTTGGGTGTCTGCACGAGACATGGGGAGAGTGGTGGGGGTAGAGTGGACCCTTGGGGGTGTCCATGAACTTGAACATGCCAAATCACAGACCGAGAGTATGGAAATGGAAGCTCCCGGGGGAGTTACTTTTAGACCCAGTGCACAGGGAGGAAATAGGGGACAAGTTCAAGTCGTTTTTTTGAGCTGAACAAAAACGGAGACGAGCGAGAGCATCAGGTGGGATGCTTTCAAAGCTACTATGAGAGGGGAATTCATTGCACAAAAGGCACAGAGAAACAGATGAAGGCTTTAGAAGCCCTGTTTATGGGAGAAGTTGAGGAAGCACGCCAAAAGGTGGCTGATTCACCCACAAGGAAAATGCTCAGGGTATACAGAGGCACGGTAGGGCAGCTGGAGATATTCAGGACTAAGAAAGCAGAGAGTGCAATGTTCATGAGGCAGAAATATTATTCCAAAGCGAACAAAGATGCTGAGAAGGCGTTTGACCGGGTGGGGCGGCCGTTGCTGTTCAGAGTAATGGAGAAAATGGGTCTGGGGAGATTTCCTTGAAATGGTCCAAGCCAACTACAAACATCGGACGATTCCTCTAGCAGTGAACAGGTCAATGTGCACCCAGTCGGTCTGGGTAGAGTAACCAAGAAGGGGATCCGCTCTCCCCCCTCTATGCAATATATCTGGAGTGCCAGCTTCAGGCAATAAGGGAGGCGGAGGAGATCTGGAGACACAACAAAGTTGCAGCTTTTGCCAACAATATGCTACTATCCCTCACTAGGCCCAAAGAATCGATAGCAGCATGTAGTAACTTACTGTCTGGGTTCGGGGAGGCGTCAGGCTTGAAGATCAACCTGGGGAAGTCTGAACTGTTTAAAGCTGGGGAAGGAGAAAGCCAGAGAGTTGAAATGAACATTGCCTTTCCTGTAGATCCCCAGGGGATTAAATAATTGGGTTTAAAATCACACCATCTCTATCAGGGTGGTACGCAGCCAATTACCCATCCACACTAAGTGCAATAAGGAGGACTACCTGAAATGGAGGACCCGTAGAGTTTCATGGACGGGCAGGATGGCGATGGTGAAAATGATCACGCTCCCACGGCCACTCTACCTGTTCCAGATGATCCCACTGATAGTACCTCTGGAGTTCTTCAGGGACTTGAGAAGGCAACTAGAGATTTCCTATGGGAACAGAAGAAGCCACGGATTAGCCGTCGCCTGCTAATGGTGCCAAGGAGGATGGGTGGATTGGCGTGCCCCAACTTCCCGCAATATTACGAGGCAGCACAACTGCAGGGGATACATGAATGGTTCTCGCAGAAGGAAATGAAATAATGGACTCCTGATGGATAGGGCCATGGCACAACACGACCCGAGGGAGGTCTTATGGCTCCCGCGCCACCTTAGACCAAGACACCTATACATGAGCGCCATTACAAAAGGCACTAGCGAACACATGGGATAAAGCGGTGACGAAGCAGGGGATCACAAACTTCTCATAACCGTTCACTCTGATTTTTAACAAGGAATTCACCCAGGGACTGGAGAGGGGGGCCTTTGATAGGTGGATAAAGGGGGGCTGTAAGAAGATCAGGGACAGGTTTCTGGGAAATAGAGTGAAATCCTTCCAGGAACGCAAACAAGACTTCGGAGAGGGTGAGAGACTTAAGTACTTTCAAATAAGACCTTGTGTCATGAACAGGGTTAATAGACAAGCGGACACCCGTCGGTTCACCCCATTCGAGAAATTCTTGCCGACAAAGGACGGATCAAAGGGACTTATCTCTGGGCTATACAGACTACTGGATGAGACTTCCCACAGCAGAAGTGGCCGTACATGGTCCGATGGGAGCGGATGCTGGGTAAAGAGGTTACTAATGAAGAATGGGAGAGACTCTGGAGGAAAATACCGAAGGTGGCGAGGGCAACACAACTCCAGGAAGCGTGGTACAAATACCTTTTCGGGTGGCATTAAACCCCAGAACGGCTACATGGCATATACCCGGAGGTATCAAAGGAATGCTAGAGGGGATCTGGGAGAAGAGGGAACTGCAGCACACATTTGGTGGGAGTGTCCCAAAATGAGGCCGTTCGGGAAGGAAGTTCTCCAGGCACAAGCATTCGGAGAGGCAGCCGGAAGGGACCCTAAACAGATCCTACTGGGACTGAGGGAACGGGGACAGAAGGCGGAAGGGGAGAGATAAGGCAAGGGTGATGTTAACTTTAGCGGCAATAACCCTCAAAAGAAAAAAATGGAAGGGGCCAACGGTCCCGAAGGAACAGCAGTGGCTCCGAAAGGTATGGTAACTGGTATCCCTAGAATGGGCCACATATGCAATGAATAACAGTCTGGAGAAATTTGCAACGGAATGGGGGTGGGGGGACATGACCTTCCTGAAAGCAGACTTCAGAGCCCAATGGTGCCCTCAGACTGAAACACCTGGACCTGAACTAGTGGAACCTAAGGGGGTCAAGCAAATCAAAAACAGACTGCAGGCCGCCAAGCGTTGATGAGGGAATATGGGGGGGTGAGGTGGGGGAGGAGGAAGCGATTGTTTAACTTGTTGTAAAATCAATAAAGAGATGTTTAAAAGTCTGTGTCCAAAACCTATACTTGCCCTCAAAAGTAAAGCTAAACAATGTTTAGGGATGTCAGCAATAAAATAAATGGTGTTCCACATTAAGTTCAGAGCTTCTTCCAGTTCCTGGCTTACCTTCCAGCTCCCCTTCCAACAAATTCAAAGCAGTTCCACAAAGTCTTGGGGTTCCCTTCTCCCAAGTAGACAATACAGTTCCAAACAGGGGCCTTAAAGTTCGCTTCCTCAAGACAGCACCCAAGTTCATACAGTCTCAGGTTCTCTTCCCCAAGACTCCAGCTTGTCAACTTTTAATCACAATTTCTCAATATTTAAAACCAGCTCCATCCAGACCAGCTTTACATTCCTTTTGCTTTCTTAACAGTTGCTACAGATTGCTTACGTATGCTTCACTTCAGCAATCTTTCATCCACTTGTCAAGAGTTCTGGAAGAAGTTAAAGTGACAATTCTGCATGGGCCAAGGCATCCTGATGTCCTGGTGGGAGGAGAGCAATTCTTTGGTTAAGACTTTTTTTGCCGAAAAGACCTCACGTTATTTTAGAAACTGTTCTTTCTCTATTACGTAAGCAGTTTAGGTATTAAGTATAGGGAGTGTGTTATTGCGATTGGTAATGCTAGCGGCAGGCCAAGGAGCTTTTAAAAGTTGGCTCTGTGTGAAGGAACTGTATTAGTAGATAAAGTTTAAAAGAAGCAACTCTTCACATGTGCTCATATGAGAAGCGGTCCTTCCTACGAGCGTGATCTTAGAATCGTAGGTTGAAGTTATCCCAGGGAGATAATTCTCTGATGTGCGCAATCGCGAGAGCAAAACAGCAGCGTTTCCTCTCGTCTCAAGGCCGACCTGGCCTGAAGGGGGCATTCCGCGCTGGACCTACCTACTGTTCTCTATAAAATGACCCAGAGGATTGGGTTTCTGGGCTGTGCGCAAGCGCTAAAGTAAAAGGGCAGCGTCACAAGGTGAGGAAAGAAAGGAACAGGAAGCCGACTGGGAGCGCGCTTTCACTTTAAAGAGGAGCGATCATTTTAAAAACAATGTGTAGCACAGGTTTTCCGACGCGCAGTGAATAGCAAGAATGTGTTTCACTTCCATTCAAGGCGGTTCTGTGCAGCGTTAACAATCCTGCTCCAAAGCAGAGTGAACTATTTATAATCCTAAAGACTTCAACACGCTTCTAAACCACATGAAAAACTGCATTTAGGGAAGACCGACATGAAGTACTCCTCATGCATTTTATGACGAACGTTTAGAAATCTGGTGATAAGTATTTTTGAGCTGCCAGTTCATGAAATCCTTTCTAAGCATTTAGCTGGATACATTTACACAAAAGGAACTAAATGGGTTTTTGATTAATGAGATTAACTAATGCAGTGAAATTTCATAACCTCAATTCAAGTCCTCAGCTTGTCGCAGGCCATAACAAGTACTACGTGTTTCAGGGGAACTGAGAATGTTAGAGTTATTAGTGATGTTCATCGGTTTTCTTGTGTTCTCACATTCTACCGATTGGTGCCTTACTGAAAATCAGAGCGTGTTCTTTTATTTTCTCCACTGCCCCCTTCTTCTGGAGGAGTAGCTATTACATCTGTAAATTAACTCAGTTGTGTACCACACTTTTCTGGGGGACTGTGGTGTTCAGCAGCTTCCACTGACAGGAGATGACAGGACCAGACCGATTCAAACAGTATATTAAAAGCCAAGAACCAATCGTATGTGCATTTCTCACAATTGTATCTGTTCATTGCTGAGTCAAACGCCATTTGGTTTGGTATTCATTGGATCTTTCATTCTGTGGTTCTTAATTCACCTTCTGCAGATTATTCCTCCTAAACAGTTGCTTTCCGTTCACGGTATTGGACACATTCGGGCATCGGTTTCCTCAGTTTCGGAACAGCTGAAACAGTTTCTTCTAATGGCGTGTCCCACTTGCACTTCGCTTTCTCTGTGGGTTGCCAGCAGCTCTGCTTACTTCACGTGGATGCTGTCCGTGACTCGCAGCTTGCGAATCTCTACTGTGCCCGCAACTCCTGTCGCTGACACCCGACCAATAAGGCGCCCGCCTCTGTGGCCCTCTCGCAGCCCCACCCTGGGCTCCAGGGCTTCTTCAGGGTACTTGCCGGTGGCCTGGTCCTCCAGCAGGACCCAAGTCGGCGACCTCCTTTAATGCAGGATTCTTCCCTCTGGCCCACAACGCTCGGCACAGCTTCTCTCCGGCTTGTCTCCCTCACAAACTGTCAGCTCCACCTTTTATGCACATGCAACCATTTGACAGGTTGCAGGTGTAAGTCCACCATCTCAAATGCCTGACCACAATTAGTGGAGCACTCTGGACATGCCTGACTCTTACTACAGTCTGCAGGCCTCTTCCTCGTCTCAGTACTAGAGTCATGAAATGACAAGTTAGTGTGCACTACTCTTACACGCCTCTTCCACGTCCCAGTACTAGAGTCATGAAATGACAAGTTAGTGTGCACTACTCTTACACTTAGTTTGCAACAGCCTATAAAAGGCATGCAAAGGGTGAAGTTGGTTCACACAAAGGAAGGGGCGATACCATGTCTCGCCTACGGATATCCTCTTCCCCAATCCCCAAGGATACTCCACCCAGGTGATCCTGCCTTGCATCTCTACCCCCAGGATCAAGATCTGAAAGCGATGGCCTTTCCCTGGCCACCTGAGAAGAGGATCCAAGGGGAGTATGTGCGAGAATACCCTCGGGTTTCTCACAGGCAGCAATGAGCAAAATCAGGTGGCTCTGAAGTGTGAGATGCTAAAATACCTGGTAGAATGGGGCTTATTAATTTTGTAAGCCAGAATGATTACTCGAGGGTGCATCAAAACTCAGGATTTGGTGTTCCTTACGTTAATATGAAACTTAAAATTGTGTATATTGCTAGGAATGTAAACAAAGTACTTGACTGTTATATTATGCAGCATAAACTGGTTTTGACATTGTTATTGCAATTGGGTAGCAATGTGTCATCATTTCTCAGGACATGATGGGTACAATGGAAGTATGGTTAACTGTATTACCCTGCACAAAACTACACAATTGTCCACTGGACACACTGCCACCAGAAAGAAATAATGGAGATGCTCCAAAAATGGACTACAGAATCCCTAAACTCTGCAGCACCGAAGAAACTCTTCAGCCACCACACCCCCAGAAGAAACTGGATGCAAGATGGGTTAGCCCCCGACTCCAAGCTTTGAAGAAAACAAACCAGAAATTACAAGTATGGAGGAAACATTATGAACAGGGCACAATTGTGTACCAAAAACAGATATGGCTCTATAAAGCAGAAACCCTAATGGCAAAGAAAATGCACTATGCTGAACGATTCTCGAAAGCAAGCAATACACAGAAGCAAGCATTCACAAGAAAATGAACCAGACATCATGCAGAAATGTCCCTACTCGCTCGCAGAAACTTTGACGACCTTGCAAACCACTTTAAAAACAAAGCCATAAACATCCAGCAAGTAATTAGCGCTATGCCCAAGGACATAGGAAGGATATCAACAGCGATGCATCACCAGAAGAAAACAATTAACTGCTTTGCAGCCATCACCACAGAAGACTTTACTAAAGCAATGAAGGAAAGCAACAAAGCCGTGCCCCCAGAAGACCCCCGGCCCACCAGATACTACCTCCCGTATGCTAATGCACCACTCGTTCTTAACCGGAACCATCCCCACAAGCTTCAAATGCACCTACATAAAACCTCTCCTCAAATACCCCACAGGAAGCACAGACAACCCCAACCCCACCAACTAACGGGCAATATCAAACTTGCCAACCTCCTAGAAACGTGCATGTACAGAGAGATCCTAAAACGTGGAACCCAAACATCTACTGGATCAGGCACAAGTTAGGTCATGTTAGCTTGCATTTGTATGACACCTCCTGCCATAGGTTATGGCGCTGAAGGGCTCTGCCAAAGGAGGAGTATGATAGAACATGCAGTAGTGGTAGGAGGAGCAAAGTCGGACAGCTAGTTGGGATGAGCTCGAAAGTTTGAGAAGAGGTTCAGGAAGGCATGGGAAGTAAAAGTCAGAGGAGACGTGTACAATTGGATCACCAGTGGGGACAGGGACATCTCCATCAGGTGCGCAAACCATGGTTGGCGGGCCCACATCGGGGCTATCGGTATCATGGTGATTGGTTCCTGGTGCATCTTGTGCACCATCTTGTTCAGCAGAGGAGTCGGGGGGGGGGGGGGGGGGAAGCGTAAACAAATTTCCCTGACCATGGTATCCAGAGACCGTTCCCCTTGGAGCGGTTCTGTGGGTATCTGGAGGCGTAATCTAGGCATTGTGAGTTCTCCAGAGTTGCGAACAGGTCTATTTCTGGGAAGCCCCATTGTGTGAAGACGTCAAAGACGATGTCTTTGTGTAACCGCCATTCGTATTCTGAGGGCGAGGGAAGTCTCTGCCGAGTTAGTCTGCTAGCAGATTGAGTTCCCCTGGTACATGTTGTGACAATAGGAACATGTGTCTGAGAGCCCACTTCCAGATGTTCTGGGACAGTCCTGGAGAGTGAGTGCCCCCTTGCTTGTTGAGGTAGTACATGGCTGTGGTGCTGTCCGTGAGGATCATCACTGTTTTCCCTTGTAGGTGTTTCTGGAAGGCTTTTAGTGCCTTGAACACCGCAAGTAGCTCCAGTACGTTTATGTGCTTGGAAGCTACGCTCAGAGTCCAAACTCCGTGAGCAGTCTGATGGGATAGGTGAGCACCCCCCCACCCCCCATCCTGTGAGGGATGCGTCTGTGGTTAGAGTGTCTTCCACTGCGGGGGTGGCGAATGATTTCCCTCTTATCAGGTTTTCCTTCGACCACCACCGTAGCGAGAGAACCAAGGCCTGCAAGACCACCACTAGATCGTCCCATTGTCCGCTGGCCTGACACCACTGGCTGTTGAGCCACTCTTGCATTGGGCGCATGCGAAGGCGCGCGTGAGGTACCAAATAAATGCATGACGCCATCATTCCTAGCAAGCGCATTGCTTTGCGTAGCGTCACCTCTCGACCGGCCACATATTGAGGGATCTGAAACAGCATATTTTGGACTGTCTCGTTGGAGGGGAAGACGAGGCCGTCCTTTGTTCGAATTAGAGCCCCTAGGAATTGTTTGATTTGGCTGGGGTCTAAGCTGGACTTCTTCTCGTTGATGGAGAAGCCCAGTTGGAACAAAAGGTCTACTGTCTTTTGGGTGTTTGAGAAGCATGTCTCGTAAGACTCCCCCGTTATGAGCCAATCGTCGAGGTAAGGGTATACCGGTATGGACAACCTGCGCAGGTGGGCCGCTGCCACTGCCAGTACCTTCGTGAATACCCTCGGTGCAGACGCTATGCCCAAGGGTAGCACTCTGAACTGGTAGTGTTTGTCCTCTATCATGAACCTGAGGTATTTTCTGTGCGCTGGCAACATCAAAATATGAAAGTATGCATCTTTCATGTCCAGTGTTGTCATGTAGTCCCCCTGAGATAGCAGGGGAATTACCTCCTGTAATGTTACCATATGAAACTTTTGTGGTTTTACAAATTTGTTCGCTGGGCGCAGATCTAGTACAGGGCGCATGGTTAGGTCCTTTTTGGGTACAAGGAAGTACACTGAATAAATACCTTCCATTACCTGAGATAGGGGCACAACCTCTATTGCTCCTTTCTGTAGCAGCTGTTCTACTTCTTGCAGGAGGATGACAAGGTGTTCTGGTGACAGGCGTCGTCCCCTTGGAGGTCTGTAGGTGGGGGACCGATTGAACTCTATACAGTACCCGTGGGCTATGGTTGACAATATCCACCGGTCTGATGTTATTCCCTCCCATGCTGATAGGAACGATGTAATCCGGCCCCCAACTGGAGACGCATGGGAGGGGACCCGAACCTTCGGGTCATTTGGTGTTATTTGCTGGGGTGCCTCTGGGGCTGGAGCCCCGGCCTCCGCCCTTGCCACGGCGGTGTCCTCTTTGGTTATACTGGTTACTGGTACCCTGATTAGAGGGCCAGTTGCCCGCAGTGTAATGCTGTTGCTGCTGTTGGCGTTGGCCACGAAAAAAGCGCTTGTTGCCAAATCCCCGCCTGTTTGGAGGCTTTGAGATTTGGTCTAAGGTCTTTATGGTGGCGAATTCTTCTTTCTTCGCATTTTCCAGTGCGTCGTCCACTGCCCTTCCAAAGAGATTTGACTCTTCTATTGGCTTATTAATAAGCGAGGCCTACGTTCCTGCCTTGAAACCGGAATTGCAAAGCCAGACGTGACGCTTCAGCAGAATTCCCTGCACCAAAGAACGGCCAGCAGTTTCTGCCACATCAAGAATGTTCTTAATGATGCTCTGGTTGACCAGAGCTCCTTCTGCAACTGTA
This sequence comes from Ambystoma mexicanum, assembly GCF_040938575.1. Classification (NCBI taxonomy): domain Eukaryota; kingdom Metazoa; phylum Chordata; class Amphibia; order Caudata; family Ambystomatidae; genus Ambystoma; species Ambystoma mexicanum. The sequence goes on along the minus strand of NC_090929.1, from coordinate 30,689,418 downwards.
GCCAAAAAGCGAGTTCTTAGAGGTTCAGGGGCTTCTTCGATGTCCTGCTTAAGTTTTCCCCATTGAGCATTAGCATAGCTTGCCAGCAATGTATTATTATTGGCAATCCTAATTGAAAACGCTGCCGAGGCGGTAATTCTTTGCCCAAGGCATAAAGCTTTTTCCCTTCTTGATCTGGGGGTGCCTCGCTGGTTGACAGTGGAACCCCAGCCCTCTTCCTTGTGTTAGTCACCACTAAGGAGTCTGGCACTGAGTGACCCCTGATATATAATGGGTCTGCCTGAGAGGGTGAGAACAATTTCTCGATTCTTGGATTGACCCCGCTTACCAGCGCGGGGGTGGACAGCGATGGGGTGAGTCGTCTCTTAACCGAGGCGAGGATAGGAATAGTTTGACTAGTGGGAGGTTTTTCTTTAATAATCCTCTCAACTAAATCAGTATCTGGGGTGACCTCCCCAGTTTCAACTTCAAAATGTGCTGCTGCCTTCCTCAGTAGCGCATTGAAGTTGGGCTGATCGTCTACTGGAGATGGGTTCCTGACCGGTGTGGTCTCAGGAGAAGAAATGTCTAGAATGTCGGGGTCTGTAGACCCTGATGGTGACTGCCAGGGCTGTGAGCCACCTTCACCCGGGTCCTTCTCGTAGCCCTCCTCACCTATGTTAGTGTCATCATGAAAACCTTCCTCTTGTTGGTCTTCATTATTCACAAACTAATCTTTTTCCTGGAAGTGAGAGTCCTCTTCAGTGAGGTCGTAAGAGTTCATGTCTTCCTGTAGGGGGTTAAAGAGCTTTGGGTATTTAGCCCTTGGCCCCTCCTGGAGTACCTCCCTTGGCCTCTTGGGTGTCCTATTTTCTGGGATGGCCATGAACCTGCCTAGCTTGTCCATACATGACTGGAACCTCTCTACAGTCCAGTAAGGTAGGCCAGAGCGGTCTGGGAGTGAAAAGGGAGTTTCCTCTCCCTGTAGTTGCTTAGTTCTGTCCCATAGCGTCAAAGATAGGGTGTCTTCGCCTTCTGAGAAACCTTCTCGCTGGCTAGGGTCTTCTGTCGACGGTGGGAGCTGTCCCAGCCTACCCTCTGGCGTCCTCTGCGTTTCTTTGGCCTTGTGAGCGGTTTTCGATGTGTCACCCGCCGTCCGTCTCTGGCCGTCTTTAGAAGCTATACACGCGAGGCTTTCGGCGATCAGCTTCTGCGTAGAGGCATCACTCGCCATCGCGCTAGGCAGTGCCGAGTCTTTACTGGCAACGTACGCACTCTTGCGAGGCGCGAGCGGGAACGCTCCTTCGAGAGGTCTACAACCTCCGTTGCGGAGGCCATGTAATCATCACATTCGGCGGCGGCAGCTGGCGAGGAGTCAGACCTAGACATTGCATAGGCTGCCCACCTTTTGACCCTGCGGTCCTTTAAAGTTTTGGGTTTAAGTAACTTACAGGCCGCACAGCCGTCCTCTGTGATCGAGGGGCAAGCAACGGTTACACAATTTATGCTGGTCTTTCCAAGTAAACTTGCCCTTGCAACGCGGGCAAAACCTAAAGGGCGTCCTCTCCATAGCTGAGGGCATGAAATGTGATTACGACCTCGAAAGAGAGGGAGGGGAAAGAGGCATTCTCAGAGTGAAACAAAGAAATGACCACACAACCCCACTCTGCCTACTGTGTTAGGCCGGCGAGGCCAGGCCACGTGTTCGGCAGCGCCGAAGGATCTCCTCCGCTCGTCCTTCCGTCGAAGATCTTGCTCGGCGGAGAACAGCTTGCAGCTACGTCGAGGGAGGGATCTATGTGATAGTTAATAATAAGCGACCAAGGGTCAAGGAAATGATTTCGTAATGTCTCTCGAGGAGCTCCGCATAAAGGCGACCAATAACTGGGCAGAAAAAAACAATCTGAGGGACCTCGACGCGTGAGGGGTTGTGGGTACACTGCACGTCACTATAGGGATAGTGTTACAGACACGCCTTGTCGACGTCCCCTTTTCGACTACGAAAAACAAAATGCAATACTCTGCAGTGACCACTGGATGTCGGACTATGCACAGCATGCGATTCTAAGCGGATTAACAAACATCAGAAATATATTTTATTTAAACTAGACAACTGCCAAAAAGATCTGAGGTGCTATATGCCCCGCAGCCCCCCTCAAATCCCCTACATTAATTATTCACCTAAACCCACACAAATATATTTCGGGCAAACTTTGCTGTAAAGAAAATGTGAACATGTCTACCTCGATGAAATCTACTGCGGCAAAAATAACCTTTCCCGTATTTATGACCTTGTGTTAAGTCATATGGATTTTTTCAGAAGGGGCTTGGATCAGGCTAAGCAGTTCAAAAGCGCAGTAAGAGGAGGGATGGGCAGCTAACATATTGCCCAATCCAAGCATGTTGCAGAGGGCACTGGTGCCAGTTCTGGCCCAATCCCTGAGGCAAGTTAATAGCAGGGAAAGCATGTTGCAGACGGCACTGGTGCCAGTTCTGGCCCAATACCTGAGGCAAGTTAATAGCAGGGAAAGCATGTTTTAGAGTGCACTGGTGCGGTTGCAGAGGCCATGTATTAATTCTGGCAACCTCTACAGCCCAATCCATGTTCATGAGAACAAAGGACGAAAAGATTTTGCTAGAAGCGTCCAGCAGCGCAATGGGTCTATAGTTTGCTGGGTCCAAAAAAAGGAGAACTATATGGGCCACATGCCATGAAGGAGGAAAAAGGCACTGCTGCATTTGCTTAAGCAGAACGGTCAGGATGCAGGACCACATAGTAGCAGAACCTCCAAGAACATAGCTCGATAAACCTTCAGGGGCACAGCAATTACATTTGTATACAAATAATATTTAATGTTATGTTATGTTACTTTGCATTTATATAGCGCCTTATGTACCATTGGTATAGTCTCAAGGCGCTGGTAGGTTGAACGCCCTTGGGAACCGAAGTTCAAGTCAGTAGAGAGAGCAGAGAGTCAAACGTGCGTGTGAGCACCGGATATGTGTGCAGCTGCTGTGGCATTCGTGTGATAGCTGCTTCTTAGCGGTAGGTGTGGTGGTTGGGAGATCAGGAGTATGTGTTTGGTCTAGCAGGTTGTAGTCCAGACCGATTCTGGCTGCGTTAGGCCTGAGGAGAACGCCTAGGGTGGAGGGTGTGTAACCAGAAATGTTTAGTTAGGGTGATGGGGAGCATGAGGCAGATGTTGGTATGAGAACAGCTATACCGAATGGTTTCATAGTACCGCTGTGTTCTATTTGAGTGGTGTAAAGAAGAGAGTAAGCGTGGAGATGTGAATATGGTGGTTTACTTTAGGTGCTTGAGATAGAGTCCACTCCGATCGTTCCATGCACTCCATCCGTTCCATGCACTCCATCCGTTCCATGCACTCCATCCGTTCCATGAACTCCATCCGTTCCATGCACTCCATCCGTTCCATGAACTCCATCCGTTCCATGAACTCCATCCGTTCCATGCATTACGACTGTTTCAAGCACTAAGACCATTCCTTTCGGATGTTCCATGCCCTCCAAACCATTCCAACTACGTCACATCCAAATACTTCACCCGTTCCATCTACATACATACTTCACCCGTTCCATCCACATACATACTTCACCCGTTCCATCTTCTAAATTCAATTTTGCACAGAGAGGATATTAGGCACATTTCTAAATTCAACCAAGGCACACTACTAGGCACAATTCTAAATTCAACTTTGCACAGCAATGATATTAGGGACGCTTCCGAGTTCAACCAAGGCACACTAATAGACACTTCTAAATTCAACCAAAGCACGCTATTAGTCACACTTCTAAATTAATCCAAGGTTCTCTGTTAGGCACACTTCTAAATTAAACTATGCTACAGGGAACATTTTCTAAATGCAACAGATATGCTACAGGGCAGACTCTCCAAATGCAACCATGACACAGACTTTCTGGACTTTGGCACAGTGACGATATTAGGGGCACTGTCTAAATTCCGCTATGCCAAGGTGATGTTGATATACACACGTCTAAATTCAACTTCGCACAAAGGTCTCTAGACTCTCTAGAGGTCTCCATGAGGTGCCAGTCTTTACAGAGGATATAGTCTGATAAATATATTAAATATGAGGATATTTCTTAGCACTTCTCTTGGATTCCAATAAACACGAGTTCCCTTAATAGCAGGCCTAAAGGCTGTAAGCTGAAACATTGGGCTTCCAGAATCTAGTTGGATATCAAAATAGGTCACAAGCCAAGAATGATTGCTCAGTGCGGTCTTGATTTAGAACTACTACACTGAAGAGACATCCTTCTAGGGCTTCTATACTAGTAGAAGACCCTGGTTGAAGCAGGTAGGGGCCTGTGGGCAATTGCCCCACATGTTACCATTTCATTTGCATAAAAGCGCACGTTAAAATAAATGTGCCCACTTCATAGAATGCGTCCCCAGTACATTCACTTTAGGTCCATCAAGCAATGATGTACATAGATCCCAAGTCCAGGCAAAAAAAGTACATCCTCACATGGGATAATGTAGTCATCCAAAGCGGCTTCCAACCCGTCCACCTATACTAAGCAATCGAAGCAGAACTCTTCAGAGGCGGGATTCCAAAAGGTCCACGAGTATTTCAGGTAAGCAATCTAAGAAGCACTCTGCTGAGGCAGAGGCTGGATTCCAACCCTTCCACAAGTACTTCAGCTAAGCAATCCAAGCAGTACTCTGCTGAGGCAGAGGCTGGATTCCAACCCTTCCACAAGTACTTCAGCTAAGCAATCCAAGCAGTACTCTGCTGAGGCATAGACGGGATTCGATTCAGACAGGCAGAAGTGGGATTCCAAGCGGTCCACAAGTACTTCAGCTAAGCAATCCAAGCAATACTCTGCTGAGGAAGAGGTAGGATTCCATGCGGTCCACAAGTACTTCATCTAAGCAATATACGCAGTACTCTGCTCAAGCAGAAGTGGGGTTCCAAGCGGTCCACAAGTACTTCAGCTAAGCAATCCAAGCAGTACTCTGCTGAGCGGGATTCTAATGCACATATTGGCTAGAAGGCAGCGCCCCCGGAATACATGTTGCCTTGATTTTCACTGCAAATATTCCACATTTATTGTACCACACATCTGCCCCAGAAATCCAGTCAGCGATTCTTAATCTTAATAACAATTAGTCATCCACCTGCAGGACGACACCTATTACCCACTAATGCCGGCTGTAAAAAAAATAAAAAAAATAAAAAGAAGCAGCTGCTAAGACCATCGTACTCCGCTAAACGTGTTCATTATACTTACTCCTTACTTTTGGTAGAGGTTATTAGCTGGCCCAGAAACTCCCATTAACGATTGCAGTGATGAGCATTATTGAGAGCACGTGGCGATTCTAAGGAGTTCAGGGGGAAGAGAAGAGAAGCTAGGAGAGGAGGAGAGCACGTGGCGATTCTAAGGAGTTCAGGGGGAAGAGAAGAGAAGCTAGGAGAGGAGGAGAGCACGTGGCGATTCTAAGGAGTTCAGGGGAAGAGAAGAAGCTAGGAGAGAAGTAGAGCATGTGGCAATTCTAAGGAGTACAGGGGGAAGAGGAGAAGCTAGGAGAGGAGGAGAGCATGTGGCGATTTTAAGGAGTACAGGGGGAAGAGAAGTAGAGCATGTGGCAATTCTAAGGAGTACAGGGGGAAGAGAAGAGAAGCTAGGAGAGGAGGAGAGCATGTGGCGATTCTAAGGAGTACAGGGGGAAGAGAAGCTAGGAGAGAAGTAGAGCATGTGGCAATTCTAAGGAGTACAGGGGGAAGAGAAGAGAAGCTAGGAGAGGAGGAGAGCATGTGGCGATTCTAAGGAGTACAGGGGGAAGAGAAGCTAGGAGAGAAGTAGAGCATGTGGCAATTCTAAGGAGTACAGGGGGAAGAGAAGAGAAGCTAGGAGAGGAGGAGAGCATGTGGCGATTCTAAGGAGTACAGGGGGAAGAGAAGCTAGGAGAGAAGTAGAGCATGTGGCAATTCTAAGGAGTACAGGGGGAAGAGAAGAGAAGCTAGGAGAGGAGGAGAGCATGTGGCGATTCTAAGGAGTACGGTGGAAGAGAAGCTAGGAGAGGAGAAGAGCATGTGGCAATTCTAAGTACAGGGGGAAGAGAAGAGACGCTAGGAGAGGAGGAGTGCACGTGGCAATTCTAAGGAGTACAGGGGGAAGAGAAGAGAAGCTAGGAGAGGAGGAGAGCATGTGGCGATTCTAAGGAGTACAGGAGGAAGAGTAGAGAATCTAGGAAAGGAGGAGAGCATGTGGCGATTCTAAGGAGTACAGGAGGAAGAGTAGAGAATCTAGGAAAGGAGGAGAGCATGTGGCGATTCTAAGGAGTACAGGGGGGAGAGAAGAGAAGCTAGGAGAGGAGGAGAGCATGTGGCGATTCTAAGGAGTACAGGGGGAAGAGGAGAAGCTAGAGAGCAGTAGAGCGCGTGGTGATTCTAAGGAGTACAGGGGGAAGAGAAGCTAGGAGAGGAGGAGAGCATGTGGCGATTCTAAGGAGTACAGGGGGAAGAGAAGAAGCTAGGAGAGCAGTAGAGCGTGTGGCGATTTTAAGGAGTACAGGGGGAAGAGAAGCTAGGAGAGGAGTAGAGCATGTGGCGATTCTAAGGAGTACAGGGGGAAGAGAAGGTAGAATAGGAGTAGAGCATGTGGCGATTCTAAGGAGTACAGGGGGAAGAGAAGCTAGGAGAGGGGGAGAGCATGTGGCGATTCTAAGGAGCACAGGGGGAAGAGAAGCTAGGAGAGCAGTAGAGCGTGTGGCTATTTTAAGGAGTACAGGGGGAAGAGAAGCTAGGAGAGCAGTAGAGCATGTGGTGATTCTAAGGAGTACAGGGGGAAGAGAAGAAGCCAGGATAGGAGGAGAGCATGAAGTATCGAGGAAGAAAGGAGTGCTGTATAAAAGCGAGGGGAGGGGAAGAGACGATGCCCAAGCCAAGGGGCAATAAGCCAACAAGGCGCTGGCATGGTCTGTGCACTGTAATGACGAGGGGAGCCCATTAACCCCAGGGGTCCCGCGGTCTCAGTCAAGCTGCAAAGGATCTGGCCCATGTGCAGATGATGGACCATCAAGGGTGGTGATGCCGGCTCCTGAGGTCAAGAGCAGAAGGACACCCCGACGAGGTGCTGGGGCGACAAACTCGCAAAGGCCACAGGGCTTTTTATCCACCAGTCAGTGGCGAGTAAGGGCGGGTGAAGAGGACTCACCGACTTTCCAAGAAGCCCAAGCCCTTAATATGTCTGGAATTTAGCCGAGTCCCCGGAAGCAGGAGACCTTTGCTTTGGGTGGTCTTCGGATCCCCCGCCTGCACCACTTCGCGAGCAGAAGATGTCCAACTGCGGTTCTGGGATTTCTTTTTATGTATTTTTTTTTAAACCTTGCTGGGTTCACCCCAGCCTCCAAAGTAAATTGTGATACATGGTAAATGGTTGTATACGGTTATGATACTATGTATAATTCAAATTATTTGTACTGGTAAAGAAGAAGTTAAGCCAGCGGCATTACAGCCCGTATGCAAATCCATCAGCGGGACTCCTGCAAAAAGTCAAACTAATGCATGTTGAAGGTTTGCAACAGAAACTGGCAGCCGCTTTGCAATCACGAAGCCGAGAGCGCTGTATTACGAAACTCTCGACCGACAATCCAACTAGCCCACGCCCCACGTTCAGCATTTCTACTGGCAACCAAAAGAGGCCCTGGAAACTATGTTCAAGTGGCCCCAAATGACACATTTCCAGCAAGATCAACCATACATCTATGAGAAAATGTGCACATGAGACAAAAAAAAAGAAAAAGGAAAAAAAGGCCCAGGCTACAGAGGCCTTTCGGGAAATCTCCAGAGTTCCCTACAGGCCAGTGCACCCATGGCAATGTGCACTGCATGCGGGTTCCGAGTCTTGGGAACACTGTGCCAACTGCGGTGGCAGCAGGGGAGATACTGTTTTTAGGAGGGGAAGTGGCAGAAGCGACAGCCATGACTCCGCAAAGACTGGGCAGAGCCAGCTGCAGGCTCAGACCTGTGCACCTCAAGCAGGACAGGAAGGCTGCTCTTTTCCTCACCGGGTGGGACCAGTCCTAAAGCCGAGGCCCCAGCCTCGAGGTCCCGGGTGCCCCCACTTCTAGACTTGCTTGATCACTCGTCTCGGGTGGCAAGATGAGTCGGGGAGGGGTCACTTCCTGAGCTCAGAGGCCTGAACACACAGGCCTGGCGCCAAGCCACTGCGCAGCGGGTCTGTCCTGCAGCCCAGATCGGTTACACAATGGTGGCTCGGGACAGGGGTCTCCCCCCAGAGATGGTCACGGAGGAGCATTTGCTCAGGACGCCATGGTCACATGTGGCCACAGACCCAGCCCGCACGTGTTTAGGCAGAGGTATCACGCCCCCCCCCCCCTGCACCCCTCAACGTGGCGCCAGCCCACAGAGGTCACGGAGGGGGCTTTGCTCGCACACCCTCCTGTGGAGTTTCATCACACAAGGTGCTGCTACACTTAGCCTGCACAGATTCCGTCATGGAAGCGGCCTTGCCCACCCACCCCGAGAGAGTGTACAGCTTCCGCTGACGCTCTCCCCCCTCGCCCCCAATCACTCTACATGTCTGAAGCAGGTACGCATGTGACTGTCACGAGCGGTTGAAGGGGGATCTCTGTCCCCCAGCTTTCCGGTATGCCATTTCATGCTCCTTCCTCCGATACCCATCTGTTTTGGCCACGCCTGTCTCGCACTTCAAGGCGGTCCAAAGAGACTACGGCAACCAGAATGTTACGTTATGCTATGTTACTTATACAGCGCGCCCTCACCAACGGAGTTGGTCCCCAGGCGCTCTGGCGGATATGTAAACGATAAGGTGGGATGGGTTAGTGAAGTGAAGCGGGAGTAGGATAGTGAGAGGAGTGGTGTTCTGTTGGCAGCTTCAACTCGGTATACACCATGCGCTGAGCTTTGGTGCGGGTATTGGATCAGTGTCAGTCCGCGTGTGCTGTTGGTGCAGTATGTGTTGCGGTGTTGTGCAGGGTGTGCAGCTTGTTGTGCGAGAGATGGCTGGGTGAGTTTTTCAGTGATACAAGTATGAGGAGAGTTTGAGCTTATATTGGTTAGTGGGTTATATGAGATTTAACATGCTGACCTACATAGTTCCGTCTAAGTGTGGCACATGTTAACATTCAAGTTCTGTCTAAGTGTGGCAGATGCAGAATGCACAGGACTCGTCATCAGGCACCTGAGATGGGTAACAGTTATGAAGCAGCACCATTCAGAGAAAAACTACAAGTACTGCCATGCACCTAGGCTCAACAGACAAGACCAGTCCTGGAACTGGAGGAACTAACTGTTTGCTTAAAAACAAAATGGACAAGCGTCATACAGGACAACCCAAAGAAGATGGCCGCCAGCCGACGGCCCTCGGTACCCACGCATAAGCTTTGGGGAAACACCGGAACACTGTCTGCAGTATCTTTCTTGGCTTTCAAAAGTTCAGTTACGCCTCTGGGGTTTTCAGTTATATTCTTGTCGCTGGTTACATGCTTTTCACACAGTTTGCTTTAGATTCCTTTATACAGTGTTGCTGCTTGCAACCATGGTTCTAACACAAGCTGGTATGATATCAGTCTCTGACTCAACAGCTGTGCTGCCTTTGCTTGGGCTGCTCTGTTGTAGGAGCCAAAGGCAGTACAACGGTTGCAAACGTTCCTCCCCACCTGGGTTATCAACGCCGGAGAGTCCCAGGTACCTCTGACACACAAAGTAGGTTTCTTCAGCTTTAGTCCATGGTCTCAGGTTCCTTATTTTCCAAGGTTTGCGAAAGTAACGGTATGAAAAGGTCAAAGGCACTTCCCTCCCTACAGCCCTCTCTGGTCTCACCGTCTTTCTGCTTGTATTAAACTGCCATCTTGGAACTGCTGCTTTGTCTGCTTTGCCTTGGTCACAGTGTGCTTTTGTGCTCCGCCTTTTATCCGTGTGGGGGAAGTGTGATCGAAGTCAGGTGTGCGTAATGATCAGTAATTGCCTGACCATTGTATTGGCTATAACAAGGGGGTTGTCCTACCCTCTATGAATCTAGGAGGTGTACAGGGAAAATTCAGTGTACACTGGTTATTTAGACCTTAGTGGGAACATATATCATTCTGAGCAGCCACTAAGAAGAATAACATACTTGCTGATGCTGAACACATGACTCAAAAAATAAATGAAAAATGAATTTTAATTTATCATTTGACTTTCTATTATGAGCTTTTAAATAAACTTTATATTTGCAAGAAATTACAGTTGTTTCATTACATGACAGTCCACGATGTCCATTCATGGAAAAACATACATAAATAAAAAATCACTGTATAAAGGAAAATCTTCCCGGTGACATAAGAAGTAGGTTCATAATTTTTATGTCTAACCAACAACTTGGAAATCAAAATGTCCTATGCCATTGAGAATGGGGAACACACTGTGCAAGTGTAAGATGGGGAGACGATTGGATATATGTCTCCTATGCCCGGCTAAAGTCTGACCTACGTCTGGATATGATGTTAGGAATTTTAAAGGGACAGCACAATCAACAAAAGGGCCCAATAGAGTTTTGGGTGGGTGTGCTGCTGACGTTTCGGCAGGATAGATTAATAGCCTTCTTCTTGGGCCAAGAATAGTCAGGAGAGACTGTGTGAGAGAAATAGGAGAAAGCAAGAAAAAGGTCATGAGTGAAAGAAATCAATGTGTAAAAAAGGGTCGATACATAGTATTAGATACTGGAACACAGGTCCTGGGACAGATTCCAAAAGAGGGAGTCCACTCACCACTGGTCGTGCTTCCAGTGAGTGTAGATGGACGCCATGTCGATCCACAAATGGGGCAGGTGAGGATGCAGGTTGGGGCTGCGTGAGTATAAGGGCTGGCCTGGTTGGTGGGAGGCGACCCTTATGCGTGGTTGGTGCAGGGTCCCTGATGTAATAGGCAGGGACTGAAGAGGGTCCATAGAATGTGGCACCTCATAGAAACTGCGAAAAAATGGAACAAAAGTAAAACAGACCGCAGTTAGTGGCACTGCTGTGCAGTGAGAGATGTGATACTGTCACAAAAGTAGATAGAGTGGGGGGGGGCACTCGTACAGGGGAGGAAATTTACCTGTCTCTGGTTGTAAGAGCGCGTGGTTCGTGTGCGTGGAGAGCCCGACTGGGGGAAACCAAGAGAAAAATCTTCGAGGCTGGGAAGCTCATGGGTAGAAATCGTTTCGTGAGCCCCATTGTATTGGGACATGTCCGGTACACGGCTCTGGTGTCAGTCTGTTTTCGCTCACAGTGAGCAGTCTGAGAAAGTGCTCGTGTCGGGGAAGGGGGTGGGGGGGCCCACATTTCTAAGCATCCTACCTGGTAGGATGGGGAAACAGTGTTATAGGGAAGGGGATACCGCGTCTCCCCATCCGTTGTCCCACTCCCCAAAGACCCCTCATCCAGGTGATCCTCACTTCGGTCCACCTGGACAACAGATTCCCGGGGACTAGCGGGTGAGACACCATGTTTCTCACAGGCACTTCGAGGAAGAATTTGAGGAAGAATTTGAATCCAAACTTTGTAGCTACTACAATTCACAAAAAAGGGAACTCAACCTCGGACACAGGGCTGGTGCTTGCAGACATACCTGGAGGATCATCGGGGTTGCCAGGAGGCACCCTAACAGGGAGAGGGGCGAAGAGCTTGGGGATCACAAGCAATACCACAGTGTGACATTACTGCCATCAGTGTTTACGTTAAGAGGTTATAGGGAGAGAGTTACTAGTGCCTGGTGGGGATTGATGGGACAATGATGGACTTTATGAAAGTGCAACCTGCGGTGCCAATTATGCAGAGCGTGCTAACCGGATCCAAGGGGAGAGAACAAGTGTGGAGTGGAATTTTTGAAAGATACAAGGTGTTGGCTTTGTCTGGATCTTAGGGTACGATAAGCTCCCCTGATGGCCTTGGTAAAAGACAACAAAAAATAAAAAGAAAAAAAAAAAAGAAAAAAAAGTGCCACTGCCTGATGGGCATTTCATTAACACCACGGGGTGCAACAAGCAAGCAAATACTTGGCACACTCCAAGGCTTCCTCAACATCCCAGGAGAACCCTGAGGTCGGTGCTGGGCCGCATTGATGAAACGGTTTCTAGACTCGAAGGCAAATTTGATCGCCTCAATGAGAAGGTTGTGCAGTTGGAAACCAAATCAACCATGGAGCAGAAGACCGCTGAAATGGATAAGAAATGTGTGCAGTTGATCCCAGCAGTGAAGCAACACTGCAACGAAATGGAGGCCCTGCCACGTTGCACCCTGGCACTGCACCGGTGGGTAGAAAAACTAGAAAACGCAGTCCAGCCAAAGCAACTTAGGCTGAAGGTTAAGACCCAAATTGCGTATGTGGCTACCTGGCTCCTGGAGGTGCTTGGCCTCGACACAGAAGAGAATCCCATTAACATTGAGAAGTACTACAGAATTAAGCAGCGAGCACATAAATCAAAGAGCCCCAAAATCGGTCCGATGCTGCTTATTAAACTTTTTGATGCAGAAGATAAGGAGCGAATCCTGACAGCCAGGGAAAAAGAAACTCTAGTACTAGCAAAAACGGATTCTGATCTTCCCAGACCCTGCTCTGGAGACGGAAAAAAGTAGGAAAGTGCTAAACGACTTGAAGACTTTTCTAGAGGTCAAAGCAGGTATTTTGCAGCTGGACACACTTGGCGTGACGTAGAAAAAAAATGGCATATATTTTGGGACGCTGAGAAAGCAAAAGAGCTCCTCGAAACAATACCTGCACCACAAGCAGATGAGGGTTGAGGTGCACAGTGGATCTACCTTAAATGTCCTCTGTTCTAGCAATAGTGGAATTCCTGAGGTGGCCGACATGCACATTTTGTGGCCATCACTAGGGTGGGGGGGTCCACAGGGCAGGTGGCACTAGGTTGTTGAGTTGCAGGTCCTGGAGGGGACAGTCTATACTGGGACAGGACGGACGAGGGTGAGGCGCTATGCTTTCTCTTGTCCATCTGAATCATTCCAATATAGGTTGATGGTTTTCCCCTTGTTTGTAGAGTGGACATTCGGAAGGTCTCCAAGTGTTCTACAAACGATTAGCTCTTCTAACGGCTCATAAGAGGTTATACTTGATGGCTCTCCGGCTTTAGCAGAGGGATCAAGATTCTAGTGTTTTGGCCCGGCTATATTTAGATATTTATAATGTTACAGCAATTTATTTTTTTTACTATAGTCTGTTTGGAAGGGATAATGATTGTATGAATTTGCAGGCCCCTGTTTGAGCAGATTGTGAGAGGTTTTTCATGTTTTTAGATTTTTTTTGTTGATTTGGATGTCTAGTAGTTGCCTTTTTTCTGCGCCTGGGTTAGAGATTCCACTTTCTGCCCGTCGCTGGCAGAAACATCATTTATTGTAATAGAGTTTGTTTGTTCCAATCGTCAAAATAGCAAGACCACTTATTTGCTCTATAATTCGATTGTCCGGCAGGCTACTTCTAGCTTGACTAATTTAGTTTTCTAGTCTCGACGATTCTCTCTACTATTGGGTATGGATTGTTTTGAATTTTATCTAATAAAGATGAAAGCAGCATAGTTTCTTCGTCAAATTTCATAACTAAGGTCTCGTATAATTGTGCAAGAGTTAATAAAGCTGTGTTCATCGCAGATAATGTTATATCAACAGAAGTTCTGTGTTCTAAATTCTTCTGAATGGGGCAACGTGATGTTGGGTTGGTGAATGAGATAGATAGCTCAGATGAGCTCACAGTTGAGTTATGCGGTGAGTTAGGGAACATAATGGGGGATTAGAAGTGACTGGACCGTGCATATGGAGAGGTGGAATCTCACCAGTGGGAAACTGAACATCAGTGTCTTTTTTTTGCCTCAGCAGTTTGAGTCTCTGGTGCCATAATGCGTGTAGCAACCATGTTAGCCGGGTCCACAGTTATGTCGGCCGCAAGGGACTGAAGATGGCTAGTGACCACGGCTGCTGCTGCATTAATTTGCGCTGTTATTTCTCTTGTAAGGGGCAAGCCATTCGATGTTTGATCAGGCTTGTTTGCATGCAATTCTTTGGCGTTCGTTACAGAATGTATACAAGATTGCTGCATAAAACCAATCAACCAATCAGCCAGCAGCTTAAACCCTGCTATTTCTAGGGGATTTGGAATTTCATCAAGATCGATGGGCTGATTGTCTTGTGGCTGCTCAGGATCAGCTCCTAATAGATTTGGCCCTGGAGCAGTCAGAATCGCAAGATCTCTCACGGGGGGCAGGCCAGCTGCAAGGCGGCTTACCATACCCTTGGCTGCGGAATTCAGTGCTTGACTGGGGCTACAAAAGAATCCAATATCCGATGTGATTGACGGTGAGCAACGCAGCAGCAACTTGTTGGTTGTTTTTTCACCATGTTTGGGGGAGTATTTCTTGCAGATTTTAACTTCACATTAGTGATGAGTTTCCCTATTTCGCTAAGGTGCAGCATCACTGTTTTCAAGGACTACATGCCTCAATTCATGTAATGATAGTATTCCAGGATTCAACAAGTGTTCAAATTTACCCGCCTCCTGTCTATCTACACTCAAACACTCCCTGCTGCTGTATTAATAGGTGATTGTGGTTAAAGGGCGGAGCCAATCCGTACAAGGCGTGCACAATAGCAGCAGATTACTGGTTTTCCCTGTTTTAGTTTGGCAATTAAATAGCACAGACACAATCCAGCTCCAGCAACGATCCAGTGTGTATCTGCCCTCAAACACAGCACTCCCACAAAGTGCAAATATCTCTGCCCGTTTGATTCCAAGAGACTTTAACCAGAGTTTGAGAAAACAGGGTTTACATGACACATTACAAAAAGATTTGTTTGTGGTCTAGGTACATGTTTAGAATTTAGTAACCATGTAAGACATTAAAATGCGGGAACAATAAAAAAAAACAACCAGTCTATATGGCTTTTGTAGATTTTAGACTAGCCTTGGACACTCTCTCCCGAGAACTATTGTGGAAAAAGCTGGCAGAGGCAGCATGCCCCTCCCCCTCCTACATCCAAGCCTCGCTCTGGCAGCTATATTCAGATACTACAATTCAGATCCGGCTATGTCTCGATGGCAGACTATCTGAATCAATACCTACATACAGAGGCTTAAATCAGGGCTGCACATTAAACAAGGATGCGGCCAATTTCTTTATAGCGGATATTGGAACTGAGCCAGACTAGTTCTGACTCTCCCAAACACTGTAATACAACTATACCTCTGCGGACGACCTCGTCCTGTTTTCAAAAACTTTGAGAGGCCTCAAAAATCTTCCATCAGCTCTGGTCAAAGAAAGCCAATTACTAATACATAATTAAAAAACTACATACAAAAACATCTATTCAAGTAAGACTATCTCTCTCGACGGATTACTATCTGCGCACATCGAGACTTTGAGAGGCTTGAAACAAGGGTGCATTCTGGCGTCCACTTTGTTTAATCTATTCATTCTAGATATAGGTGTCTCTTTTGAACAAGTAATATCCGATTCACCAAAACTAGGCTCTCAAAAGATCATATGGCTCCTTTACGCCGATGATCTTGTCCTTATTTCTCAAACTCCTAAAGGACTACAAGAATTTTTGAACAAACTAGACACTTATACTTGTATTAACAACCTGATCATTAATGTGGACAAGACACAGATAGTGTATGTCAAAAAAAGAGACACAAAATTGGTGAATTTCCAGTGGTATTTGCAGAAAGCCCCTTTAAAGATTGTACCCTTTTATAAGTATCTAGGGTTACCATTTTCTGGCACTGTGAAAAATCAAATTTATAATGATACCCTGAAAGCAAAATCCATGACTTATATCTCAAGCAAAAATAATCTTGCATAAGTATGGTAAATTTACTTCAGCTCATGTTGTCACTTTCTTCAATCAAAAAGTTGTCCCTATTCTATCTTATGGAGCTGAAACACTGCTTCCACAATCAAGAATTTATTGGGACAGACATGAAGGGAATTTTTGGAAAGCAGTTTTTTGTCTACCTACGTGTACTCCTATGTGTATGTTAAGGTACAAACTGGGCCTCATCTCTTTGTCTGCACTAGTTCTTTGGAAGTTTTGTAACTTTTACCGTAAATATCTGTTGGGAATTAACACCATGAATTTGTTGGGCCCAATTGCAATGTACATCTGCTCATCCAATGATGTGTTTCCCAAAAAATGGGTAAAAGACATTTTGAAAGTATTAGTAAATGCTGACATCTCCATTGACTTGCTACTTACTAACCCTGATCAAGCAAAAAAAAGAATATACTGGCATGACTGGATTGTAACACAAGAACTTTGTTCAAATTATGTGGATTTTGATTTAAATCTCTTTCCACATAAGAAGTTCAAACAAATGGCCAATTATCTTCTAAAGTCTCCATCGCATTATGTACGTGCAGAAATGTTAAGAATGCGCCTGAATCTTCACCCGACAAATCAAATTTTGGCAAGACGTGGTCTAATTTCAAAAAATTAAAGTTTCTGTCGCTTCTGCAAAGACTGTAAACAACTAGAGTTATTAGCTCATATAGTGGTTGATTGCTCGGCTTTGAATGGTTTACGCGAACACTACTTTCGCAATTTGTTGCAATTAAACTGCGATCGCTCTTCAAATGAAATATGAGTTTATTAATGACGCGTAATCGAACTGCCATTCATATCGCTCTTACGCAGTTCATAAAAACAGTCTTGCCTTGAAATCCTTCTCTTATGTTTAATTAACAATTTTATGAATTTTCTTAAGATATAGGTTGTTCCTTTTCTTTAATCTATGCTTCGCTAATATTTGTTAAATCATTTTTTGTGAAAATCGAGAACAATTTAATTTTAATATTGGTTAAACTTGTTAAGTCTATTCATATGTATATTTTTAATGAAAAAGATTATTAATTGATATAAATTATGTAAAAAGTATTTAATCATGTATGTTGTAATGAATAATATTTTGAAAGGTTGAACTTCTTCAGCCAACCAAAATAATAAAAAAAATACATTTAGACAAAACCAACGTTATGGTATGCGCGAACAATTCCCAAATCGAAAAGATCTTCAATCAAATGAGGACTATATGGCTCTCCATTGGAAGTCCATGAAGATCAATATTTGGTATTGGCACCAATAACCATCCTATGATGAACCATATTGTAAAGAGCCATTCTCAAGGCCTGTATTATAAACAGAAAATACAGTAAATTCTCTATAGATCCTGTGCTAAAATTCCACAACCAAAAGGTTGTCCCAACACTAACCTATGCGTCCTTCTGGCTTAAGCATGAAGGCAGCTTTTGGAGGAAATTGTTGTCTGTGCCAGCAAACCAATGTACATTGTAAGGAATGAGTTCGAAATTCTCTCTTGGAGCTCACTATATCTGGAAAATGTGAACTTTTTTACAGGAAATGTCATAACAACCGACCCAGACTCATTGTTACATATACTAGCCTCCTATTTGGAAACTTAAGATCACTATTGTGATGTGGAAAGAGCAACTACCAACTATAATGGAAGCCACAGATATATAGATTCTTCTGCTAAAAACCAATCCTGTAAGAGCAAAGCAGAAACCATTGCTCCATGATTGGATCTCGACATGCCAACATTGCAGGACATACTCCCAGTACAAGAATGTAAGCTTCAAAGACAAAAGCCTTAACACCATGGAGCCCTACCTTGCTAAATTCCCAAGTCCGTCCTACAGAAACTTATTTCTTTGGTTTCGACTTGAACTATTAACAAGATGTCCTAGCAAAACCGAGAATAATCACCAAAACAGCGAACTTTTGTCGCTTTTGCAATGATAAACGAGAATCTGTAACGTTAAAACATCTCCTTACACAATGCTTATCTCTACAAATACAAAGGAAAAACTCCTTTCAACATCTCACAAGATATTCGAAATCAAACACAAGAGACACTATGGCATATCATTTTTAACAGTGAATGTCCACTATTTCTATCGCAACAATGACCTTCTTATTAATGTCATGAAATTATCCGAAAATGATAACTGAACAAAGTTCCAAACCTATCAACAAAAGCTGTAACTATCTTATTAAGAATTAACAATTACAATATTCCCTTTTTCATCATTTCAATAGTTTAGCAATTGAATACAAAAGCTGACTCATGAAGTATAATCGAGAGGGTCAAACCATCTGCACTTTATGCAAAATCCTTTTCTATTTAATGCGAGTTTTAATTGTATTGTTTGATTGCTACTAGCTATTCCTTTTCTTCTTAATGTATGCGTTTCTATTTTTTCTCATGTGATATTTATTGAAAAGTTGTCAAATCAACCATACCAATAAAAAAACACAAGGGGATCCCAACAAGCTAGCTTTCGATGTCTACACCAGAGGTGTAGAAACTAGGTCTCACTCCACATCCATTGGTGGGAACATCTTTTTTAGCAAATATAAAAAGATGATGGGCTCAGGTTTATACAAAACATATATCATTTATTATTCTATGATAGATAAAAAAGACCAAGAGGTCACGTTTGCAAATCAAAACATAAAACAGGTTATTATAGAGACACTTATTCAACAATTTTTGTCCTTGTGTTCATTCATGGAGTACATTATATATTAAGTGATGTTAGTAACACGTGGGTGACTTTAGAATAGCCTATGCACGTTTGCTTTTATACAAAATCCCCCATCTAAATTGTGTCGACAGGAGTAGATCCGTTTCCAGCCTTAATATTACACAGGCACATAGACTGTCGCTTGTTCTTGTACTGATTAGTCGTATGTGTAAGGCTTTCTTCAGGACACATCAAACCCTCATTTCGGGGGGTGCAGAATTTCACAAGTGCTATTGCAGAGATGTCTCACAATATCTATAAGAACAGACATACATATCAAAATTTGACAACCAGAACCCATACTTATTCTAAGCACTTTTTCAGGCAGTGGAGGAGGCCATATTGTCAACCTCATTCTATTTCGGTGCGCATTCATATGTGAAATTAATTGACTTCTCTTGCATTAAGCCAAATGTTAAATGCATCCAACTCCTCTTGAGTGCCTCGCCAGACCAGAAAGATGTCGTCGATATAGCGGTACCAGGCTTGAATATTCACCAGATATGGGTTATTAAGTGCATAGACATTAGTGGTTTCAAAAGTCGGGGGCGAAAGTAGCCCCCATACTTGTTCCATGGAGCTGTTGAGAGAAAACATTGTTGCATATGAAGAAATTCTTTGTCCTGTACGAATGACTTCATGTTGCTGACAAAGGGCCTGAGAAAAAAATGTGACCAACAGTGGTTCGAGCAACGAGCCAATGGCCGAGACAATTGGACAGCTTGGAGGTGTGTTGAGGTCTTTATGCACTTTTGGGAGGCAGTGCAAGAGAAGTCTCGATTAATTTCACATGTGAATCCAATAATGATAATTGCCTTTCTGGATCTATTGATCTGGGGAAAAGAGTCTTTAAAAGAAGTCCCAGAACTCAAGGAATTATGCGAGGCTGATTGGCCAAGGGAAGCAGCTGACTTGGGTAGCCAATGGGAGCAGAGGGAAGATTTTGGGTGAGTTCAGAGAGGGTGTAGCAGGAGGACGACGACTTGGAAGAGATGTTTTGAGTATTTGGAGAGAGTGAAGTTAAGGTGTTGGGACTGAGGGAATGGCCCCAGTTTGTATGCCAGTGAGGGCGATTGAAGGTAGTTTTGGGAGAGGGAGAGAGAGAGAGAGCAGGAAGGAGGGTTGAGAGACGGTGGCTGTGCATGCAAGGGAGAGCGAGAAAAGTCACAGGCAAGAGTGTAGAGGCAGAGGTCATGTGGTTAATCGTGATATTTGGAGGCGAGTGGATAAGATTCGTATTTATTTGAAGAACCGGAATGTGTATTTTGATCAGAATTGACTTACAATAACATTTACAGATGGGGAAGCATTCCCATGAAGGGTGGCTGTACAAAAGCACAAATATACAAACGAGTGGTGAGCCAGTTTATGAGGGTGCAAAGAAATTAGGACATATACCAGCGAAAGAACAAAACGCATATAAGAAGTAGGTGACTTCAAAAGCTAACATTGGCCTAAGGGGGCAACTGCTTCAAGCTAAAGAGGGGTACTGTAAGTCACTGGCGGCAGTGGTGGGGTCAGTTAGGGAGGAAGTGTAAATGAAATTTAAGCCACGCTTTGAAGAAATCCACGTTTGGACTTCCTTCGATCGTTATGGGTAGCGGGTTCCAGTGTAGCGGGACGAGTAGGGAGAAAGAGGAAACTGATCAGGTGGGAAATAAACGATGGTGAAAGGAGAAGGAGGAGCGAGAAAGAGTGGCAAGGCCATGAGAGGGAGAAAGGCAAGAGGAGGAGATTGGATGAATGCTTAATAGATTTAGAGAGACTCATCTAAAGTAGAAAAGTGCCAGTAAAAGCAGACTAACCCGCTAGATCACATAAGAAAGCAGACTAACCCGCTAGATCACCTAAGAAAGCAGACTAACCCGCTAGATCACCCAAGAAAGCAGACTAACCCGCTAGATCACCCAAGAAAGCAGACTAACCCGCTAGATCACCCAAGAAAGCAGACTAACCCGCTAGATCACCCAAGAAAGCAGACTAACCCGCTAGATCACCCAAGAAAGCAGACTAACCCGCTAGAGCACACAAGAAAGCAGACTAACCCGCTAGATCACCCAAGAAAGCAGACTAACCCGCTAGATCACCCAAGAAAGCAGACTAACCCGCTAGATCACCCAAGAAAGCAGACTAACCCGCTAGAGCACACAAGAAAGCAGACTAACCCGCTAAAGCACCCAAGAAAGCAGACTAACCCGCTAAAGCACCCAAGAAAGCAGACTAACCCGCTAAAGCACCTAAGAAAGCAGACTAACCCGCTAAAGCACCTAAGAAAGCAGAGTAACCCGCTAAAGCACCTAAGAAAGCAGAGTAACCCGCTAAAGCACCTAAGAAAGCAGAGTAACCCGCAAAAGCACCTAAGAAAGCAGAGTAACCCGCAAAAGCACCTAAGAAAGCAGAGTAAGAGTAACCCGCTAAAGCACCTAAGAAAGCAGAGTAACCCGCTTAATCACATAAGAAAGCAGTCTTACCTGCTAGGTGACATAAGAAGTTACTGTGGGAGTCAGAAGCCGCGGCCTGTGGGCCCTCTTTAGGTCATGGGCAACCCAGACAGTAGGGGTACCCAGGCTCTTGTGAATTGGCACTGAAATACAACCTGGAGTAGGGAGACTGCGCTAGGCAGGGGATATGATAAGTCATTTATAATGGGCCTGTAGACAAGGGATTCTAGGCGCGACCTAGATGGGGGGGCCCCCCTCAAAGGTTGAGGGTAAGATGTAAAAGGATCCCACAGACTGCAAGCTCCAATTGTCAGTTTCCAAAAAATGTAATAAAAACGAAAGCCTTATTTTAATTTGCATTGCGACTCACTGAGCACCTCGTCACAATATGCATAAAATAAACAATCCGCTTGAGAGGCCCTTTCTAACGTAGCAATCGCTTGACAAACGGAGTGCAGTCCGGGAAGAAGTCGCATACAGACCCCAGGCACCTGTAAAAAGCCAATTCATTCCCACACACCAACCACAGGGTCTTGCTCAGGACTGCTCTGTGCACCTCTTAAAGCCACTTCTCCTAAAATAGACACAATTTAAACAAATCAATGTTTTTATTTCAGTCATTCAGACAGTGAGCAAATGCTTCAACAGGACGCTTGCGGTGACAGCAATCAGACTCCACTAGGATGAGCCACTGCTGTACCCTCACCTTTCCAAACTCCAAAGCCGTAATGCGGGCCTGGCTGATTAGAGCGGCCCCAGGCTTATCAAAAATACTAATGTGGAAAAGCAGGCCTAGCCTGACCAGCTGGTTACGCCTTTCCTAACCCAGACCTGCCCAGAACTAGATGCCTTTACACAGCAACATGATGCAGGAAATAAAATGACCAGGAGGTCTACGAAAAGGAGTCCCACTGGAGAGCCAGTATCATTAGCACAGCAGACCTCCCCTCCATAATCACAATCCAACCGAATACACAAACCCC
Source organism: Ambystoma mexicanum (assembly GCF_040938575.1). NCBI lineage: Eukaryota > Metazoa > Chordata > Amphibia > Caudata > Ambystomatidae > Ambystoma > Ambystoma mexicanum. Next base: position 30,667,412 of record NC_090929.1, on the reverse strand, counting down.
CGTCAGCTTGGCCTGTCCTGGACATCAGATAGAGCACAAGTCAAGTTTACCCTGTTGGGATGCAAGTTCAATGCCCCAAACATGAGAGGCAGTACAAACTAAGGAAGCTGCTGTAGCATGGAAAAACTGCCATCCCACTGCCAGCATTTTCTGTCATGTGCGACATTCTTGCCACGTGTAAACTGCATTTCGTCCAGACACACTGTAGAATGTACTTTAGGGTGTAAGCCAGAGTGGCATAATGGGGCGCGTGCATGCTCAGGAGAGGCTGTGGCAGGCACCCGTTGTATTGAAGAAAGCTTTATTTAATTACTAGGACTCAGTCAGTGCAAGTATGAAAGAAAAAAATATGATTTATTAGCGGACCCGTGGTTATATCAAGTAAATATGGGCTGAGCGCAGCTTGGGTGGGTCTGAACAGGCTAGCCCACAATCTGCAACTTAAAGGATTTTTATGTTCCACCCAGTTACCATGTGCAGGTCATAGATTTTTTGATGGTTAAATGTCTATTATTCTGGTCATTTAAGGAAATCAGGAGGATGCATGTACTGGGATTTTAATTATCCATATATCACAATCTGCATACAGCTCATTTCCACAAGGCTGCCAACAATGTATTCTTATTAAATGTTTTGCATTTATTTCAGCGCACAAAGCCCTAAGGCAACTAGGCGCTAGTTACAGTAAGTGCTAGCTAGGGACCAAGAAATGCAGTATACAGACTTGTAAAGCCTCTCCTCACGCTACAGGGAGTTACATCAGAAGTGCATACATAGGACAAGGTGCAAATACAGTTTGGAAAGGTGAAAACATATGCAGGGAGTTATAACAGTAATAGAGTCCTTCGTATAGGGTCTGAGGAATGTAATTTGCAGGTGGCTTCTTATGGCGGAGTCGTAGCCAAGTAGCATGCTTGAGTTCCAAGGAACCAGTAGGTAGGATGCGTATGTTGTATGGGGGGGGGGGGGCAAGAGTGTTACGGTTCGGTATGGAATAGGATACATAAGCGAGGCGACTATTTACAGGAGATTCAAGAAGGGAGCACAGTAGAGGTTGGGGTGTAGTAGATCCGGTCGGGGGTGCATAGCCCAATATAATCCGGTGGATAGGGCAGTCGGGGCAGTGCGGGCTGCCAGCGTAAAACATCCGATTTAGCAGTGGGCACACCCCTTACCTTGTGGGTTGAGAATTAGTTCCAAGGGCTTTGTCGGTGCAGGTAGGTCTCGAGTAGAGGTGAAGGGAGTGTTGCGCCGAGCCGCTGTCCAGCCCTGGACAGGCAGAGACAGGCAAGACTCCTTTCCCTGCAGCCTTTCCCGGCGGAACAATTTGTTGTCAAATGCCATTAGCCTGTGCAGAATTCAATTCAGTGATAATTCAGCGATTGTGCCTTATAATACCATAAACTTGTGTATAGTTCAGCTCAATAATTGTGCCACTTATCAAATTGTTGCATTGGAATATCCAAAAACCTACCTGCAGTTTTACATTCAGCTTTGCTTCGTTAGTTTAGCTTGTATGCCAAGTGATTAATTCATTAGCCCTCACGTCAACAGCTGTTCCAAACAAAAAAAGGGCCTTCTCAAGGCTGGGATTTAATAGATTAATGTAATCAAATGTTATGACAGCCTGCCAGCGGTGAATACTGCCAATTCTCTCCTGGGTTAACAAGAGGATTGTGCTATTTTCTCTTTATTTTTAGACTGGTGCAAAGAAGTGCCAACTTCTGAAATAGGGGGAGGGTGTAGAGGGTCCCAATTCACCCCCATGTTCATGCCCTCTAATGCCCAGCTCGCCCCTTCACCACTGCCTACCAGCCACGTGATGCTGGAAAGCACTATTTAACAAAATGTTGGGTAGAATTGAAGGGCTAGTTTCTTTTTTGCTTTGCAGTGTGTTAAAGTGGTGGGTCCTGCACATTTTTCCCAGGGGCCTACCTGCAACATATTTATGGCTGGTGCCCTTGTGTCAGGCTTCGCTCTTCCAGCGCGAAACATCTAATCACAAGCAATGAGGCAGGGATAGTAGTAGCGTGCAGGGATTGGTTATCAGTTAGAAAAGGTAACTATTTCACCACAGTTGTTTCACATGCTGCTGCAGATTCACATCTGGCAATGGTCACAGAAAGGGCAAACAGTACCAGGGCCTGCGCAGAGCGCAACAGTCTGTAGATTTGTCTTTGGATTGAATGCACACGCCACCTTTTTTGTAGGGCCCCTGGCACATACCAGTTGTGCAGATAGCCCACTTTCTACCACACAAGGTAGCCCACTGTACCCTTCTGCTGTCTTTTCTGGGTTTGTGACTTAGGACACCCAAGGCAAGGGTACCACGAAGGTGGCCCGAAGACACCCAGGAAGATTGCCCGCTCTCCGTTAGTCGTGCGGCTAAGCTGGTGGCCATTATTTTACCTGGATGGGTACTTTTTGCCCACCTGCTCCATTGATCAAAACAGATAGTTTACCCCAGGTGGTCAGGTGACCATCTTATCCCTGTGTGTGCAAGGAGGTGGCTATCTTTGGCCACTGGGGGTGTGTGCTCCAGGACTGTGGTGCTGTAGTTATCCTGGAGCCACTTCTGACTGGCAGATGCCTATCTGGGACAGGGAGGGTTCATTCCTTTGTGGGTCACCTTTTGAACAGTTGCACGCATGGTCGGCCATAGGCTGACCACACTTCCGTTTGAAATATGCTTAGTGTGATGTCCACTGGTTATAGAGAGGGACACAAGATGCTCCAATGCCCATCTCACCTCATCTCCAGCTAAACCCCCAAACCTGCACTCTAAGGCCCGCTGCTCGTGGAAGGAACGAAGTTCAGCATCAGCAACCTCTGGCGTCTGGAAGAATCCAACAGTGAAGCTCTGCCTCTCCAAAGACGACCAGAAGGAACCCACAGAGAAGCTCCGTTACCCTGATACAGTGGGGACAAATCACCACATCTCCTGCAACGCCAGCCCCACAAGGGGGTGCCCCTCCTTCTATGCCAGTAAGATTCTGAGCAAATCGACCAGAGAATCTTCATCACAGGACTCCAGGCAAGTGTTCTGGCTCATCTCCCCTTACCCGAGAAGCAACAGAGGCCTGTCCTGCCTCCAGTGCTGCAACCGCACTACCAAACACTCCGATCCGCTTTCCATGGCTGGCTCCATGCAGTGTGGGATCATCTCCCCTAACCTGAGAAGCACCAGAGGCCTGGGCTGCCTGCAGTGCTGCAACCGCACTACCAAACACATTCCGATCCTCTTTCCATGGCTGGCTCCATGCAGTGTGCTCTCCATCTTTTCGTCCATAGCCGCTCTTCACTGGGGTTTCTCTCCTGGGAACTCGAGAAACTTTAAGTTAACTCTTTCCCACCATAGACTGCTCCTATTCCCCCCAACCCCCCCCCCACGATACCTATTCCTCTTATTCGTCTGTGAACTGGTTTGTCTGAACCGAGGAGATTTGCATACCAGTTACTGCGTTTCTTTTTCAGGAGGACTCTAAAAAGAACTTATTTAAAATGTATACTTACCTGCAGCATTATCTCCTTTTTTAAAGTGAGTATTGTTTTTCTCTTAGCCTTTTCTCAATGTACTCTGTTGACCTTCTCTTATTTGATAGTGAAGTGTCTGATGTACTGATGAACCACCCCGACGCCAGCTCCTGGGAGTTATACCTTGGCTGCCACTTGCAGAGCCTGGTGAGCTCCATGGCATCCCTAGTAGTACCCGAGTCAGGTAGTCTAACCGAGGACCCTGGCCACAGTGCTTCAGGGGAACGTCCTAACTAGCAATCTAGTCTGACAGGGTATTTGGGAAGGTCAGTGGCACTCTGGTGGCAGGTTACAGCACTTGCTGCTCCAGGTGACAGTTTCGCCTTCCTCTTTAGACCTCATCTGCCGTACCCTACCGCAATGGTCCAGTAGATATTACACCGGTCATGTCTGCCAAGCGCAAGAGACCTACAGATTATTCTCCTCCTAGTTTTTAGCCATTAACTCAATGCATAACGGGACTTTCAGGCTAAGGCAAACTGCATAAACATGAAAGTAGGCTTTCTAAAATACACGATTTGGAGCCTTCCGTCATACTTAGCACAATGGTACTTGTGGGAGATGCGCCAGAAGTGGCCGCGATGTTGGCAAATCGTAAAGAGCAGAATCTGCCGGTACAATCTATGCACACAGGTATCCATTGTATGCCGGAGCAGACACGCAGGGAAGGCGAAATGAAGATTCTGCCGTAATGACAAAGGCAGTGCTGGAGCTGCCCCCAGTATAATATACCGCTTTGGGGTTCGCTCCGACACATGTTGCTGTGAGAGAGGGGAGTTGCAGATTTTACAAGGGAACCACTGTGCTAAGAGTTACTCCAAATGTCAATACGTCCAATTTGCCGTTTGTGCCCCAACCCTTTCTTATACGATTTGGAGAAGCGAGGTAATGTTTCTGCCATCAGCTGCCATTGGGCGAGTTGTTGCGTTAAATTTGGGGTATGCACTGGTGGCTGGACACCCAGATCACGGCTTAAGCTGCTACGGTCACTTCGTTCTTGTGCCCAGACACTTTATTGTTGTGCAGAGGTGAGTGTAACGCACCTGCACACTTTACAGTAGTACTGTGGCAACAGCTCAGTGGTCCTCAAACGCCAAACGTCAGCGGATGCATGGCGTTTGACATGGGACTGACTCTTCCCCTTTACTGGATTGCGGACTCTCAGCCCTAACAGCCTTGTAGAAGCACTTCACGGCGGGTGACTCACTCTGACCCCACTCACACTAGCCTTCGGTGAATAAAATTATCACGAGGGGGGGGGGGGGGGGGGGGGAACGTGCGCTCTTCTGCTTCCCTCCAGTGGTATGTGCTGAACTCCAAGCCTGCGGACTCAGCTGCTCTCCTAGGATGCAATCAATTGAAGGGGAGAGCCACTCTGCTGGAACCCTCACCCCCTCCCCAGAGCAGCTAGCTGCTGCTCTACTTCGACTCTATGCCACAGTGTAGAATATCGGCATGGCTTTCTGCAGATGCTCTTCAAGGGCCTGTTCCTGCTGCCTGTTAGGGAGAATTCTCATTTATGGATAATTTGCCTCACCTCGTGAGTCCCCCCAGCAGCTTTGCTGAACTTCTAGAGTTTATTTTTTTCCACTTGGTAAGAGTGTGAGCTTTTCCCCCACTCTTACCTGTGTTTTGCCATGTGTATTTCTCAGTTTTTGTGATTGTGGACTCTGGAGTACACCACTTCAGTAGCCCCCTTCTTGTGTGTCACACAGCACCCTCAGTGCCGTGGCACAGGGTTGTCTCAGACTTCCCCCGACTCCATTTCTGAGGCTGACTACAGCCCTCCAGAAAAGGGTAAAGTTGCCATTAACTTTACCTAGTCAAACTACAGATCCAGTACACCCCATCTTACATGGAGTACTGGAAAGGGTTAATTCATAGCCCTTTTTATCTGTACCTCCTAGGGCATTGTTTCGCTCTTTTAACATTTAGACTTGGCTGGTGGCAGTTGGATCTACCCTAACTTTTCTACAGCAATTATACTATATAAACGTGGTATTGTGGCTATTATATTAGCCTCGAACATAAACCCGCTTGACCAAATTGTCTTTCTCTTGGGCTCCGGTTGGGTTTATTCGCCATTTCTTTAACAAAAAGACCTTCTTGTGTTTTACTTTACACGGCAAACTAGGTTCGACTTCTTTGTTCACCGTCTTTTGGCAGGCTTCTGCTCCACCAGAAGCCCTCCACCAGGCGCCTGGGTGTCTAGGTGGGCTGAATGTGAGGGAGGGTTGTAGTCACCCCCTGCACAGGGTATCCTAGGAAACCCAAGTTGCACTTTGCCATGATTGGCTGAGGTGGTTGTCCAGGCTGGACAACCCCCCTGCTTGGTGATTGACAGCCAGGCTGTGTGAATGGGGGTTTTGCGCATAAAAGGCAGGTCTATTGGGCTAGAAGTCAGAGAGTCGCCACTGGAACTACAAGGAACCAAAGAGAAGCGGAGAGAACGATGACTGCTGCAACTAACCCGTCCTGGTGAAGCCCTGCTGCAGTCCTGAGCTATCTAACCTTCAACGACTAAGAGGAGATCCAGTCCAGAGTCTTCTTCCCTTGAGCCTGGTGGGGATAACCAGCTCATCTTCCACTGCCAGAGGTTGCCTTCGTGGTCGAAATCGCTGCACACTGCTGTAGTGGTCCGGATAGCCATCTGAAGGGCCTCTCCTGTTTTTAAGGAGCGCACCTTTTATTCCTTGTCGCTGCTGCCGGCCTCATCCCTGTGTGGTGCAGACCCCTTCAGACGTCGCCCTTCCCGACGAAGCTCCAGGAATCGTGGGTCTGCGGGAAACCAACAGGAACTGCCGCCAAGGCACCAGCTGCATCATCGGAATAAGGTACTGTGTTCTGCTTGAGGAAACTGGGTGAACCCCTTTTCTTCTTCTTCAAGGCTTGCTTGGTCTTCCCTCCTTATAACTTTTGCTTCCAAACATTGACAATATCAAAGTACTCTTGGCTACGTTGAATCGTGAACTGTCTGACTGTGTGATCTTCGGCAACAGAACTCCGGTGTCATTTAACCCTGGCTCCGACCCTTTGACTCTTGACTCCTGTCTCCGAGTGTTTCTCGATTCTGTCTGCCTAACCAAAATATTGCCTGTGATTTTTGCCTCCAACTCCCTCTGGGTATCTCAGGTGCTAAGTGTGTTTTTGCCCCGGTAGCATTTCACGTCAAGGACACACGTTTATTTAGTAGACTGAACTGTCAGTGTTTGCTTGAGTCACAGTAATTGTGGTCCCTTTGTGTAATCTCTGCTACTGCTCATATACTATTGAGATAAGCCTGGCTGCTCCACCACTGCTACCACTCTGACATAGTAGTACAGGCTTGTACCAAAGGTAAAACTTGTATTGCCACCTGTGGTCTTAATTGTGTTTAGTGGTCCCTAAGGGCACTGCACAGGATTCTGCCTAACACTGCCAGAACAATCACAGCCGTTTGTGCTGTTGCGATGCTCTCCTTCATCGGGGGCAATCAGTAAAGGGTCATTGTTTGGTGGACTCCAGGTCCCTAATCTTAATAGCCACAGCACCAAACCAGCGTCTAGCCAGGAGCTATCCCGAACCCAACACTTACTTCTGCACCTGCACCATTAAACTCAAGAGACAATATCTAGAACTCGATCCTCGAGGGGACAAGAATTAGTGATCCGTACACCGCCATTGTCCCTTTGTCCCAGTGGCATCCTGCGTGTTTTAGAGCAATGCCTGCACTCTATGCACACCTGCGATTCTGAAATCTCCACAAGGATTGTATTGTGTTTACCTGCACCTTCCTGCTCCCACTGGATCTAGGGGTGGACTGGTTGCTTTCTAGGGAAAGCACTGTAGGTTCTGCATTTTGAAATACCTTCTGAAATGTTCAAGTCTCATTGTTAAATCCCTGCCAGTCACTCCTAGCGAGCGGACACCATGAACACTGGCACTAGTCCGAACGTCACAGTAGCAGATGAGCATACATTACAGTTAACATAAGGACTATGCTGGATAACCAAGCTTCCTGGCCCGTTTGCTAAGCTACCGGCCAGATTAACCTAAACACACTCCTATTCAAAGACGGAAACCACTGCGTCATCAGTCGGAATAGCCAAAATGGTCATTCCTTCTGTGAAAATACAAACAAGGACTAGAATGAATTTGGCCAGGTCACACAACATTAAACGGTAGCCATGGTGCTCCTTTTTGCGAGTAAGTGGATACCAAAGAAGTAAAATGGTTGTGGAGCAGTGCGCCCAAAATAAATGTACTAAGTCACCAGGCTAGGGCTGCAGTTGCAGAGTATTGACATAATAAATCGGGACACAAAAGCAAAACGTTATTTTCAACAATAAGAACAAAAAAGAAGAAAACAAATAAAATCACCTAAGAGTCAAAAATGGATTTCCAATTGAATGAAGTTAAGTAATAAACGACACTGTCAGAAAATGCTCCTCATCTCAGCTCAGCTCAGCTCAGGACAGGCCAGTTTGTGATGGAGGGCTCACATTACATCGCCACCTGCAACTGCAGCCCAAGAACTATTAACAGGCCAGTGCCTGGCAACTAGTCACTTTCACTTCACCTTCCTCTTTGATACATCATTTCAAAAGCAGGCAATGACATCAAGATGGGTTGCAGTACAGCCAGCTGGCCTCAGATGAACACAGCCCAGTGCAGACCAGCCTTACAAGATCAAATGCAGGCGTCCTGGTGCCAGACAAGTGGGCGCAGTGGACCCCGAAGCCTCGAGTCACCAAGGGATGTAAATGCTCCAAGTGGGTCACTGGCCTGTGAAACATGGAGCACCAGCAGGACCAGGTGCCACCATTTACAGTGCTCTGTTCTGCATAGCCTGCCCTCAAGCTATGCAGGCAAGACCTCTCCTACGTTGATCTTTAATGTAGGGTAGGCCCTACAGACGTCAAAATGGAACACTACATTTGAAGACAACTCCCCAAGACCCCCCCCCATAGTGACTGATGGGAAAGAAATGCACCTTTGCCATTGTGTCTTGTGTAAAGCCCAAGAACAGCCAAGTTACATCGCATTCTTCCCACGCGGGGCGGGGCCTTCATATAGGAGTTGCATGCATAGCTTGACCCCACCTCCAGAATCCACACTGCAGTGCTGAAGCAAGCTCAAGGAGTAAAGACGCACTCGTGGATAGAGCAAAGTATCATGTTAGATGGACCACAAGCCTGCCTCGACTGTACAGCCCCCAGAACCCCCAGGATCAGACCTTCCACACCAGGCTCTAGCAGCCAATATTTACACTCACCCGGTTGGCAGTCACTGCGTAGTACTGCAGGTTCTGTAGCAGCCCAATATCCTGTGGGATGATGGTCAGGTTGTTGTGGCTGAGGTCCAGATAGCGCAGCTTCCGGCACAAGAAGAGCTGGGTGGGTATCTTCTCAATCTTGTTGCGGTTCAGGTAAAGGCGCTCCAGGTTGGTGAGGTTGCCGATCTGGATCGGGATGTAGGCGATGTGGTTGTACCAGAGCTTGAGGCAGGTGAGGCGATGCAAGTGTTGGAAGCTAATGATCTCCTCAATCGTCTTGAGGTTGTTGTCCTTGAGGTCTATCTCCTGGAGGTTGTGGAGGCTGAAGATGGAGTGCGGGATACGCTCCAGGTCGCACCTCAGCAGCTCCAGCTCGGTCAAGTTCACCATCTTCTTCAGGCTGTTGAGGACCATCAGTTTGGTGCCCTCGTTGTTAATGGAGAGTTTCTGCAGGTGGATTCCTACATCCGTCACCACCTGTGGCAGCTTAGTGAGGTTACTTTTCAGCCGCAAGACTTTGAGCCTCTTAAGCTCCCGCAAGCCGTCAATCACAATGAAGCGGTTGTTCTCTGCGCTCAGGTTCCCAGTCAGGTGGAGTTCCTCCAAGTTCTTCAGGCTGTAAATCCACAATGGGATCTCTTTGATGTCGGTGAACTTGATGTGCAAAGACTTCAAATTCTCCCGCAGGAAGGCCAGGGCCGGCGCCTCGATTTTGGCTGCCGTGTGGTAGAGCCAGAGCTCCTTGAGGCTGCTGAGCTGGGCTATGCTAGGAGGGATGGTGACATCTGGGATAAGCTCCAGCTTCAAGACCTCCAGTTCCACAAGGTCAAAGATGGTGTCTGGAATGCCACTCAGCATGAAGAGGTGCAGCTCCAACTTGTCCTGTGAGTTCTTGGTTATCCGTTGCCGCAGCTTGTCAAGCGTCCACTCGTTGTTGAGGTTCAGCTGCCGAAGCTTGTTCTCGCTCACCTCTGAAAGGAAGACAGCAAAGCGCTTGGAGTACAGGGGGTCATACTGGTCAATGAGGTGCAGCATAAAGGCAAAGTCATTCTTAACATCAGGAATGTCGCTGTAGCTGCTCTCCTCCCGGATTGATTCAAAGGAATACTTTTTCAGGGAGCGCCGGAGCATCCACCAGAGGGTGTACATGCAGATCAGACCATAGAAGATAACCAGGCTGATGTAGAAGGAAGCCAGTATCTTGAAGAGAGTGGCCAGAGGGTGTGCACAGCGGAACATGCTGTAGCCAGTCAGGCTCTCAATATCCACCTTGCAGTCCACGTCGAAGGTGATGTTATTGACGTAGTAGATGGTATAGCAGATGATGAGAAGGAACTTGATGACTTTAATGATGGTTTGGCGCATGTAAAGGCGGTAGACAATGTCCCCTTCTTCCACGTGTGTGCGGAACTTCTTCACTTTCTCAAAAAGGGCCTTTGCCTGCTCCCCTTCCTTCTTGTCCAAGACTCCAGTGTCTGTACGATCCACAATGCCCTGCTCAATCCTAGACTTAGTCCTCTGGAGCATGGGGACGGTGGCCTCCACATCCTCGCTCACAGTGGATGCCTTCTTGTCCATGGACCCGTTCATCTTCCCCGTGGCTGGTTTGGAATCACTTTCTTCCACTACAGTCTCAGACAGTGCTCTTGTTGTCCACGGAGAGTCAAAGCACTTTAGCAGGATAGAAACAAAGTGCTCCAGCTTGGAGCTGGTGCGGGGGAACTTGAACCAGAAGTTGCTGCAGGCCAGAAATATGAGCGTATGAAGTAGCACCAGGTACGGGAAGTACTTGGCAAACCAGTGCAGGCGATTCTCATAGCATACAGCGTCCACGTAGTTGTACTGGTGTCGGTCAAGGTCGTACTTGATCCCAGTCGGCCCAGAATCTGCAGAGGAAATGATGCTCGAGTTGTAGTAAGGGCTCTCAAGAGCAGGCGTGGGCCAGCCCCGGTATGAGTCATTACATGAGTCCTTGGTGACCCATTTGCAGGGCAGACAGATCATTTTGTCCTGGGTGACCTGCAGGGTCCCGCCGAAGACCGCAATCATGAGCATGACGATGGAAATGTAGTCTGTGAAGACGTCCCACCATGGCTTCAGGATACGATAAGCTGGCTGGGTGTCAGCAAAATAGCGCAGCTCAGTGATGGGAATCATGGCTTATCTGAAAGTGAAGCAGAAGCAATTACTGAATACGCTTGTGTTCACGGAATTGTGATCAATGCAGGTCTCAAATGGCAGCACAAGGGACCACATTCCCTTCCCCCCACTCTGCCCAACACTACAGTAAACAATACCACAAACTGGGTCTAGAAAATGGTGTGTGTTCATAAAGATAGTGAGATGCAATCAGTGCATTCTATTTTTGAGTAGCAACCTACTGCATGCCGGGATTTGAAACGCATATGCACATCGGAACCAGTCGATAGCCTTTAGGAAGTACAGACACTTTTTAAAAGGGTGTTGCGCTCTGCAACAAGGTGTTTATGGAGGGCGTAACTTTGGTGTGGGGAAGGAAGCGAGTCCACCCTCCAACCCCACTTCTCCCCTTACGATTGTGCCAGCACTCTGACACCCATAGAGGACGGACACTCAAAAGCTTAAATGATTGCCTTGAAAGTATAAACCAAATGATAAAACACTGCCATAGCACCTAAGGCAAAGAAGACACAGGCACTGTGCCAGAGGACCTACTGCATACTCCCATTTTTAAGGCTCTTTAAAGAACTGTCCCCTACCCCCCTGAAGCACTTGTGCACCCTCTCAAGAAACCCTCAGCCAACCCCTCCTGCCCAACTTCTCCATTACACCTTTCCTGGGCAAACTCCTGGAAAAGCTGGCCATCTCCCACCTTAACCTCCACACTGATTCCGTTGGTTGTCTCCATGATCATCAGTCTGGCTTCAGAGCATCCAGAAGCATGGGAACTGCTATCCTGAACATCCATGAAGACCTGCTCTCTAACCTCAATTCTAATCTCCCCTCTGTCCTCATCTTACTTGATCTCTCTTCTGCCTTTGACACGGTCAACCATGCCATCCTGCTCAACCGGCTCCGTGATAACCTGGGTATTAATGATAAGGCTCTGGCCTGGCTGACTTCTTTCCTCTCGGACCGACCCTCCCAGGTTCACATTGGGTCCTTCCTCACCATCTCCTCCTCTATCTGTTGTGTTGCCCAGGGATCCAACCTTTCTCTCGCCCAACGTATTCCTGCTCTCGGCACCAGCTTTGAGTGCTAGGGGGTTGACACTCAGCTCGTTTTCAGGCTCCCCTTTGCCACCTCTTCTTCTCTCATCAATGACTGTCTGATATCCAGGAGTGGTGTGCCGCCAATGATCTCTGCCTTAATGTCAGTAAAACCGAGATCCTCCTGATCGGCACACCTGCACCTTCCTTTCTCATCACTCTGGCCGGCCTCTCTTGGCCCTCTTCCTGCTCCCACTGGTGAGGCTAAAAACTTCGGGTCATCTTTGACGCCACATTCCTCTTCACATCGCTAATGTCTCTAAGAAGTCGCACTATCAGCTGCACCTCTTCCGGGTATTCTTCCTTTCTTCACCTTCCCACAGAAGCTCACTGTCTCCAGAGCTCTGGTTCTCTCCAGGCTGGGCTACTGCAACAGCCTCTTTTTAAATCTGCCTGCTTCTACTCTCCGCCCTCTGCAACTCATCCAGCACAGGACAGGACTGCAAGACTTGTCCTTGGCCTCAAGCCCAGGGATCGTATCTCTCCAGCCCTCCAATCTCTCCATTCGCTCACAGTGGCTGTAAGCATCAAGTTAAAGACCCTCTGCATTGCCCACAACGCCTTCTGGGGCTTGGGACCACAATACCTCCAACTCTCTTCGGAAAGATCTACCTACTCTAGCTCTTCGCTCCTCCAACTCCCTCAGGGTCAGTCGCTTCTCCAAGCAATGAGTTGGGGGTAGATCTCTTTTCTCGGCTTGGGCCTTCCTCTGGAATAGCCTCCCTTCCTCTCTGAAACTTGAGCAGAACCATCTCTGGTTCCGGAATCACCTTAGGACCTTCCTCTTTGCTTCTGCCTCCTCTCCTCCTCTCCTCCTCCTCTCCCCTGCTGATCTCCTGTGCAATACTGCACTGGTCACCTGGCTACTCTCTGAATTCGGGCCCAGGCCCCTGCCTGCCCATTTGCACACCCGCACTGCCTCCTTGCAACCCCTGCACTAGGGTCTGTATCTGCAACCCTACAGTGCCATTACCTGCACTTATTGGACACCTGCTATCTGCACTTAACCATTGCACTTGCCACCTGCTGGCCGCATTACTTATTGTTTTTGATACCTTGTACGGCACTCGCCCTTCCTTCCCTGCCCCTGGCACTTTTCCCCTCCCCTCTCCCCAGCCCTTGCGCGATCTCAATGTCACTACACTAGGGCTTGCACCAATCCGGCTTCAGACCTAGAAATGGCACAGAAACGGCCCTCCTGGATTTAAAAATCCAAATGGACACAGCCAAAGGCAAGCTGGCCATCCTCCTACTGTTGGCACCTATAAGCAGTGTTTGATCTTGTGGACGTTCTCTTCAAAGGCCGCCAGCTGGATCCAATCCTTCCTTCCTAATAGAAAAACAAGGGTCTTTGCACCTACAGCGTCTGCCGAACCAGTTCCCGTTTATTGTGGAGTCCCACAGGGTTCCTGCATCTCGCCAAAGCTCTGTAATATCTTCACCAAGCAACTCGTTGATCACCTTGATAAATTGGGTGTCACCTACACTAATTATGCGATGACTCCCAGGTCCTCATTACGCTCACTGGTTGCTATGACGAAGACGCCAAAAAGGCTAAACGACATGTACCTTGAAATACAGGCATGAATGGCTGCCCATAGCCTGTTCCTCAATGACGATAAGACAGAGCTTTTGATCATTGGTCCTCAAGTCCATCTAAATAGACTTGACACTCGTTACAGAACTTAACATTGATGGAAATATCAAAGTCGCCAAAGAGATCAAAACGCTAGGAGTTAACTTAGACTCTACTCTCTCCCTCAAAAAACAGGTCAACATTACAGCCTCCACTACTGCTTATACCAACAAATTGATCAACGCATGCAGACCTTATCTGTCGAGCAACAGCTGCCTATTGCTGGCCAGGGCATTAATCCTATCCAAGTTGGACTACAGTAACACATTATTCCTAGGCTCTACCAAACAACTTGAATAAGCTTCAAGTCCTTCAGAATAATGCTCTCAGATCAGCAATAAACATCCCACCTTCTAATCACATTTCCACCTTCAGGCTCGATGTACATTTGCTCATAGTACACAACAGAATTTCGTCACGTGCATTAGTTATCACGCACAAATGCCGCCTAAAACAGCCCCGAAATCTCCTGCTGATAAATTCTTTAGGAATTCCTCCTCCAGACCCATAAGATCTACCTACGCAAACTGCCTTGACATCCCGAAATATAAACTAAAAACTGCAGGTGGTTCCAGTTTTCCGGTGCTAGCCGCTAAGCGGTTTAACTCATTCCCTGCAGTCATCAGGGCTGAACCCTCCTTCTAGCCCTTCAGATCTAAAGTGAAGGTCTGGCTACTTAACCAGCAACGCCATTCGTAACATGTGCCTACCGTGCCTAGTGAACTTGTCGCTCCACTTCGCTGCAATCTGCTTCCTTTGCCAATAGCATGTACCTTACTTTTATTCTTCACAACGCCAGCATGACTGACCAACTTGTAACCTGGTCAATATGCCAAGTAGCTTTTGTCATGGTTTTATTTATCTTCTTTGACTATGTCCCTGTAACACTCATCGATTGACCATTCTGTAACCTGGTCAATATCTATTGTGATTGTTATTCTGATTTCCCAGACTATGTTCCTGTAACTGGCAACTATGCGTTAGCACCCAGATACCTCAGGGTTCGGTGCGCTCTACAAGTAATAAACTAGTAAGATTGTGGTCTTTGTCCTCCATCTGTTCCCCTCCCTTGCCTCGTCACTCCTTGAAACATTTGTGTATAGGCACGTTATAAATGCCATATCATACCATAGAAGCTTATAGAGGACACTCCACTCCTTGGTCTGGTCTTACCTCACTGCCTCATCTTCATACCTCAATTGTTATCGCACAACCTACTAACCTCTACCCTCCCCCAGTCCAGCCATCTGTCACGTTACCAAGACCATCCCCCCTACCCACCCAATCAGCATGCTCCCCTTCAAAGTCACTAGTCAAAGACACGCCTGCATCCCAACCTCCTCCTTGTACTTCCCCCCTGATGTTCACCTCATACCTCCTATGCATTCTCCTTCACCCCACTCCCTCAGAAATCACCACCTCGCTCCAAACCCAGCAGAGTGTGGTACTTGAGGTAAGGCAAAAGCAATCTCCCTAGCAGGTTTATAAAGGCCACTACTCCCTCCACCCAGGGTGAGCTCCACTCTAGTATTTTCACCTGGGCACTATTTTGAAGTTTGGCAGCGTGACGAATCAAGAACATTTCCCCCTTCTCCCCATGGGGAGCCACCAACTTTGAGGCTAGAGAGGCAAGTTCCTTCTGCAAGACCCTCCTTAGGGGTCTGGGCAAGTGAGACCTCAATGGGAGCGATTCCCCGCTAAGGAAAAAGCACTCATTCTCACAAGGAACTCCTTTATACCAGCAACACTATCTGCCTACATGGAATCAGTAGCATGCCTTCCTTTTATTTGGCTTTCGTTAATGCCGGATAAAACAATACACAGAGGAAAAGGGAATGTCCCCTAGAGCGTGGACTTGTATGCAACCATGACGCATCGATCAGAGAGAAAGAGCCATACGCAGAGGAAGCCCTCTGACGTAGCTACACCTTGGAGGGGCGGAGCAATGTGGAGCTGGAGAGCCCACGCAATCCGAGAGGGTGAGAATGCAGCGAACAGAGAAGAAGCTGTCAACACAGAGACTGGGCCACAGTCTGACGTGGTGGCCTGACCATGGACGTGCCGCGGTGTGCCTGGGGTCCGATCAACTATGCAGACACCAGAGGAAACGGAGAGAAAACCTCCCGTCAGCTGACCTACGGCAAGTATGCCAACACCGCTGGACACAGAGCAATAAAACCAGGAGAGGAGACAGTTTGAGGAAACCGGCCTATAAAGATGCAAAGACCCGAAAAGCCACCCTAATTGAGAGAACCATATGGGGAGGCACATAACACTGTGTGGTAAGCAAAGCCAGACCTGCAACAACGAACCGACAGGCAATAAGCGTTGCCAACACAGAGCCCACCAGGACAACAAACATAGTTCGACAAGTAATAAACTATCCCAACCTGGTCTACACCATGGACAATACCCCGACCAGAATCAGGGGCAAACTGGAATCCATTACCCTCTACACACCCTACATCACCAAAGACTAAGGACGGGTACCAACACAATTCACCAGCCAGAACCAACCAAAACCAACCCTGTCCCTCTCGCCAAGTCACTACCCCCCTGCACGTCACTACACTCACCACTCCACATCCCTCTTTGCCTCACCACTACCATCCCCACCCTTGCCACGCCACGACTGCCTCCCATAAACCCCCTTTCCGCTCAGCTCACCACTACCCTGTCCCCCTCCTTCACCACCACCCTGCCCCCCCTCTCTACGCCACCACCCTATGCCCCACCCTCCATGCCACCACCCTCTCTTCTCCACACTATCCTAAAGTCCCTCTCTCAGCTGATTCCCCTGAGCCAACCGCTGGCTTCTTTCTCCCCAGGGGCAGCGCAACAGTTAAGAAAAGCAGGAACACTGTCCCATTCCGGGTAGAGTAGAGCATCAGGGTGGCCAGTTTGATGTGCAGTTTGAGCCGCAATCCTGCAGTTCCTCACCTGGTTCGACTGCTTATTCTCTTCCACTGTCAGGCCTCCTGGGAGATGAAGTGCTACAGCACAAGTAGAATCTGGAAAGCATTGTGCAGGTATGGGGCAAGAAAAGATGGCACTCAGTTCGGTCATGCAGACACAGGTAGAAGGGACAAAGAAAGGGACCTTCCAAACTCTGGTAAGAACTCGGCTAGTCTTCCCGCCCGAGGTTGAGAGGGTTCCCCATTCCCTTTTGACAGGGTCCGGTCCCTGACCCAGTGACAGTAGCCATTGGGTAACTAATGTACATTTTAAATTCAGCTCTCAGCACCATTTCGTTTCTTGGCTAGTCCTTTGTATGAGGAAACCACAAGGCAGGCTTAACATTGTGCAAGCTGCCTCATTCTGCACCCAGCCCTGCACTGCTTTAGCTCAGGCAATGGCCACTACTGATCCTTTGGAGGTGGTAATGGTGTTGGGTGGTTTCTGTGGCCAACCCAATTAGGCAGTAGCTAAAAATAATTGTTTCAAGACCTTTTGTAGGATGCTTCCGCTTAGGCCAGTCTGTGTGTATCGCATATCGAGGAGAGACCCTGACCCTATGCAATTCCGTTGGATTTTTTGGGCGAGTACGTGCAGTTTATCACCAGATTGTCCACTGGTATTTTTTTGTTATACATGCATTGGCCCCATCGTGAGCAATGTGTACCTAAAGTACTTATGTTGACCTTCTAAAGGGTGCGTTAATAAGAACATTCCCAAAATAAATTATAAATACATAAAAAATGCTATGTGCTTAATTTCCTTGTTACTGAAGAGCAACCTCAAATTGTTAATAATGATGGACCTGACCCACCTCAGGTACCAATTACCCCAATATGTTGAGAAATGTTAAAATGTCAATAGTTGAGAGTTGCGTTTTCACTTGATAAGCAGATCCAACAATCATCAACATTTGCATCAAAACATTTCCCCCAACAATAAAGTACGTAAATCAGCCAAATTAGGGCAAATTAGGGCATTTGAGCAAAAGAGGTTACAGAGTTCTGCAGCTACAGGGGATCGACATATTCAGAGAGCCACATCCAAGACATTCGGTCTTTTCCGCACACTCAGCATTTCTCCAGTGGGGCGAACATTACAACTAAATCTTAAAAAAGGTCTCTCCAAAAAGCATTCCGAAATTTGGACAGATGATCCCTTGGTAAATATCGCTGTGACCTACCAAGTTTCGGGATAGGACTATCGAGGCTATTGATTACCAATCGGTTTGCACATATTATGTAAAAGGAGTTTCTTCTTTACCCATAAGGGGTTTGTGATAAAATACATCTACAGGGCTCGAAATATTACATAAAAGTACCTCGCTCTTAGCTTTAAAAGCATCTAGAAATCCACCAAATTACAGAACAACATTTTCCACGGGAGCCAAGAACTTCCTGTAAAACGCTAGCTATCTTGAATTTTCCCACACTCATCACTAACCAAACACACCCCCCCCTTCTCAAATCCGGCAGAGCACCCAAGGACCATAAAAACAGCAGTAGAGGTACCATAACATTAACGCGGCAAACGGCAGTCCAAGATCTGAGCCATCAACAAGTCTAGGGTTTCAGTTCATAGGTCAACTAACAACTCCCACATAAACCATGGCTCTAAACCACATCTCAAAAGCTCAGTTAGCCGTCCGTCCATCCATCCATCCATCCATCCATCGGTATTTTATATTTGAAATGACAACCTGTTCTTCAAAGCAATGACTTACAAAGTAGGCAATAACCGAGAGAAGATATCCTAAGTTATGGTGTATTTACATACAAGGATATTTGGATTGAATGACGTGTGCCGGGTGGAACAGATAAGAGTAGGAACTGTGTGCGAAACAGAAGGAGACTTGCGCACATATTTCAAGGGTGTTTATTTACTTCAAAAATAAAAAGAATAATGCCCAACTATCCCTATTGCTAAGAGCACTTCCCTTCCTACAAAACTATGCTAAAGGTACTAGTCTTAAGTCAAATCAAAATATAGCCCTCGGCCCCAATCCTATCATTAAGCGCTACTTCCTCCCCCCATAACTCCAGACTGTAGTCAGAGCCACATGCTCAATGTTCCGACTGCTTCACTTCAAAAGCCACTTGGGATCTCCACACCCAGCCTTAACCAGTGTGGCAATTCCAAAACAGGGTTACAATTCCTGGCAAACGCTGACTACATTGTAATCATCCTGCTAGAATCGCTACACAGGGTCATATCAGATAACGCAAAGGGAAACCAAGGCCAGATGCCGCTACAATGTCCGATACTGAAAGAAGGACGTGATAGAATACCGACTTGAGATATCATCCTACAGAGGACGAAGCAAACATACAGGGCACACATTGGTCAATAACAAATTGCGGAAATAAAACTGTTTTGGCCTCATGAACGTTAAATTGCAGTCAGAGAAGCGAAATTTGTGGAATGAAACGCACTCTCACGTCACATGTCATCAATCCTCCCTGATGAAGGACCACAAAATGGTCCGAAATGCATTGTCTTTGTTTGGCTTCTGCTTCTTCACAATTATGAACTTTGACCTAGGAAAAACTACAAGACAAATTATAAATTTATGATCACAAGGAACTCTGGTCTTTGTTTATTAAGATTGAATGAAGGAGTAACATTCACCAGTAGTGTTTACTACACAATTGGCGACTGCAGGTCTGATGAAAATCTTTCAGACACACTTTCTTCTCATTTTTGTATAACAGTATTGTATATACTGGGTCTCTGAGGTTTACCATCAACTTTACAAGGAATTTCTTGAACTATTACAGCAAACTGAGCGATACCATACCCTTTTTTTATAATTCTTCAAAGTATCTCTCAATCTGCTCCATGTGAAGTTCCGCTATTTTAATAAACCAAATGTCCCAACTCTTCTTTTTGAATATATGTTTTTCTTATTCCATCTCCACAAATGTATAATTTTGCTCATGGTTCTACAAAAATGAGCTCCACAACTTCCCCTTTATTCTGTTCCTGCTTTAACCCTTCAGGACTCTCCCAGTCCCTCTTGACTTTGTCTTTCTTATTCCCAGGGACAGGTTGCCTCATATTTGCCAATCTCTAATACGCAGGATTTCAGGGTTCCCGTAACCCTTCTGAATAGTCTGAGGGGTCAAAAATGAGGCAGACACAAATTGGTAGTATTTTTAACACCAAACATCTTTGTTTATGGAATAGGTGTTGGATTAAGACCAGTCTGCCCATATCCTAAAGAAAGTTTCTGTGCCTAGGAAACTATTCAAAATCCGTCTTGTCTTGTCAAAATGATATCATCTGTCCTTGTGTCCAAAAGATAACTGGCCCTCGCGCTTAAAATTAGCAACCGAGAAGTGCAGGGAGAAAGTGCCCCCGACTTATGTCAAAGGTGAAACAAACGAAACCAAGGATCCAGAGGGTAGTTCCCTTCCCCTGGATTCTTTCAGGAAGGATGGTAAAAAGGATATTTCACAAGTAATGCTTCCTTTAGGAGGGCAAGAATGGCTCTTCCAAGTAACAGTTTTTCAAAGTTAGTAATAAAGTGTTCTTTTACACAATTGTGGTTGGTAAAGTGTCTCTTTCATACAACTGTTTTGAGGATAGCGAAGTGTCCCCTCTACGCAACTCTGTCAAAGATGGCAAAATGTCTCATTCACACCACTGCTTTAAAGCCAACTTCCCGGCATATTCCCTTACAGGAATTCTCCAATAGTCTCCGGAGATCCCCTGGGATACTCTACTGCCAGGTATCTTTGGTACAATTTCTTTCTTTCATCCACTTCGAGTGGACTCCCAGGTATTCCCCTCTTTGTTCTATAGATCTCCTGCCAGGTATCTTTTCCCCAAAAGGCTTGCTGCCTGATGGATCTCATTTACCTTTCAATGTTCTTGCTTTCCTAGTATAGCACAGTTGTCTTGCACGTTCTATAATTTGGTTTTATCTTGTCCCAAGCTTCCTCATATGGACCTCATACGTATGAAGATGTGCTCTGCTTCTGTACATCACTTCTTTGCTTAAGGCAATGCTTGTTAGGTAGGAATTGGTGTAGTAACACTGAGACTAAACACGTATCTGCTTGGTATTAGGTAACCCACCTTTTGGTATAGGTCTGTACTACACACATTGGTAGTGTG
The DNA here is from genome assembly GCF_040938575.1 of Ambystoma mexicanum. NCBI lineage: Eukaryota > Metazoa > Chordata > Amphibia > Caudata > Ambystomatidae > Ambystoma > Ambystoma mexicanum. The sequence goes on along the minus strand of NC_090929.1, from coordinate 30,646,666 downwards.
ACTGAGCAGCCAGGCCTATCTCAAGAGGGGTAAATGTGAACTGTAGAGCTGTAGCAATGAAATTTGCAAATACAAGTATCCAAGTAGCACTTAAACTCAAGGTTTCAGTTATAAATAGTATTTAACATCAATTTTTAAATAAGCGTTCTTTAAAAATGGCAAGATATGTAAATCAAATAAGAATCAGCACAAGTTAGTGGATACTCTTTGGATACGATTCTTACACAATTCCTACACCCGGAGGTGACTTCATTCACAAGGACAGTAATGGCATGTATATATCACTAGTTATTGCAGATTCTGAGGTTGCAGAAAGGAAAGGTTAACGGAAGGAAACAAAGATTAAACAGGTTCTCAGGGCATGTGAGCATACTTAAATCTTCCAATTAAGTCTAGACAAGTCTTTCCCAGTAATAACAGCGTAAAACAAGTTACCACCTATGAGGGACAGAAATATAAAAGTCAATGGACTAGAAGAGTCTGCAGGAAGCCAGGACAGCCAAAGTTAATTGGGGCACAGTCTATGGAGCTGAGGCACTTCTTATATAATAAAGGTCTTGCACAAAGTTAGAAAGTTTTGTAAAAATCACTTTTAGGGTCACAAGCTGTTAAGCCTGTGAGAAGCAGAGTTGAAATCAAGTCTAAAGGTAAGCCACTGCAAGACACTGAGGTAAGTACCCAAGTCTAAACAGTACCTCTGGTTTGAAGAAGAGTGGTCCAGCTGGATTCTGTCCTGTTGCAGCGGTGCAGACCATGGGTTCCTGAGCCTCAGTCATGGGTACAAGAGGGAGGACTTCTGGAGGGCTCCAGCAGCAGCAATTTGGAGGTCGTCGGCAGCTACGCCCTTTTTTTGGATAAGCGGCACTGTGAGGTTTCAGCGCTCCGTGAACAGCACCACTGTTCAGGTACCGGTTGGGCTTCCTTCACTCCTTGGGTCCTGTACTATGGCGAGAGGACTCAAGCTCTGGTCGTCCTGCTTCTGGAGGGTCCTTAGGAGACTCCTGGAGCTTCTGGACACATTTCAGAGGTTGTACTCTACTACGATTTCTTGACCCCTGGCACTCAGTTCTTGCAGCAGCAAAGAAGTACAGCCAATCAGGGAATGTGCTTCAGTGGAGCTAGTCTCAGGGTCAGTTGGTCCCTCTAACATAAGGGAAGAAGTCGTCCCTTCCGGAGCTTTTCTTGCCGATCTGAAAAAAGGAGTTTCAGAACAGCAGCAGGGCTTCACCAGGCAATTCAAAAGGTCCAGGAGGATGTAGCAAGCTTTGTTCATGGTTTCTTCATCAGGTCTTTCACCCAGTGGTTGACTGTCTAGTCCCAAAATCCTCGCCTTTTAAGCAGGATTCTCGCATTCATGCACAGCCTAAGCTGTCAATCACAGCAGGTTGGCTGTCTTAAAAGGACAGCCAGCCAGCCAGCCAATCAGGACTGGCTGCATTGAAGCACTCATGGAGACAAAGGACAGGGGTCGGGAACCTTCCTCACATTCTACCTTTCCAGACACACTGACGCCAGAGGCGGGCTTCAGGGCTGAAGCACATCAAAGGCAATACGAACAAAGGGCTCAAACCTGGCTCAACGCACAGAGCAAAACTCAAGAAAGACCACAGACAGAAAATGGCGAAAAAGGACGACCAGGGGCATTTTTCACAAAATGGTTACCCATGGGTGCTGTACTGCAGCTGAGGATTCAGCCTGCGGTAAAGAAGCATAATGATAGTAAAGTTAAACCACTACCAGCCATTTAAAGTAGGGAGGGCAACATAAAATGTTACATGAAGGATAAGGGGCTACTAGGTAACCCCCCCCCCCCAGTACTCTACATCTGTGAAGGCCTGCTCTCCAACCTCAATTCCAACACCCCCTGTGTCCTCATTTTAATTGATCTCTCTTCTGCCTTTGACACGGTCAACCATGCCATCCTGCTCAACCATCTCCATAATAACCTGGGTATCACCGATCATGCCCTAGCTTGGCTGACCGCTTTCCTCTCTGATCGACTCTGCCAGGTCCAACTTGAGTGCTTCCTCTCTTCTATCTCGATCTCTACCTCTGGTGATCCCCAGGGGTCTAACCTCTCTCCCTGGCTGTTCAACCAATACCAGGCACTTCTTGCCTATCGCATTGCCGCTCTCTGCCCCAACTTTCAGTGCTTTGCGGACGACACTCGGCTCATTTTCAGGCTCCATTCCGCCACTACTTCTCCACTCATCTCGGACTGTCTGCTATCCAGTAGTGGTGTGCCGCCAATGCTCTCTGCCCCAATGCCAGTAAGACTAAGATTCTGCTCATCGGTACACCCGCTCCCTCCTTTCCTGTCACTCTCTGGCTGGCCTCTCTTGGACCTCTTCCTGCTCCCACCTGTGAGGTTAAAAACCTCAGGGTCATCTTTGTCTCCTGACTCTCCTTCTCTCTTCACATCTCTGACATCCAGGTCGTCACACTACCAGCAGCACTTCGTCAGAGTTACTCTTCGTTTCCGCTCCTTCACCCCCCCCCCCCCAGAAGCTCACTGTCTCCAGAGCTCAGGTTCTCTCTAGGCTGGACTATTGCAGCAGCCTCTTTCTAAATCTGCCTGCTTCTACTCTCTGCCCTCTGCAACTCATCCAGAACAGGATTACGAGACTTGTCATTGGCCTCAAGCCCAGGGATCGTATCTCTCCAGGACTGAAATCTCTGCACTGGCTCCCAGTGGCTGAGAGGATTAAGTTCAAAACCCTCTGCATTTCCACAAGGTCTTCTGGGGCCTGGGGCATCAATACCTTCAACTATCTTCCTAAATCTCTTCCTTCTCGAGCTCTTCGCTTATCTGCCTCCAACTCCCTCAGGGTCAGTCGCTTCTCCAAGCAACGAGTTGGTGGTAGATTCTTTCTTCGGCTGGGGCCTCCCATTGAACAGCCTCCCTGAAACCTGAGGAAAACCATCTCAGGTTCCGTAAGCACCTCAAAACGTTCATCTTTGCTTCTGCTTTCTCTCCTGCTCGCCCCTGATGAACTCCTGACTTAAACTGCACTGGTTACCTGGCTACCCTCTGATCTCTGGGCCAGGTCCCCTCCCACGCCAGTTGCCCTCCTGCACTGCCTCCATGGCAACCCCCGCGCTTGAAGACTGTTTTCTGCATCCCTACCGTCCCCTACCAGCACTTCACACCTGATGTCTGCACTTACCCTTACACTTGACACCAGCTTGCTGCATCCTTTACTTATTGCTTATTTATTTTACATTCTATCCCATGTACTGCACCCCTCCCCCTCTGCACTTTTCCCCTTCCCCTGCACAATCCAAATTTCACCTGGCCTAGTAAGATCGCCGTCTGTCTTCTCCCCGTTTCCCCTCTCTTGCTTCGTCATGCCTTGAAACACTTGTGTATAGGCACGTTATAAATGCCATACATCATAAGATGGTGTGTGCTGGACCTACAAAGAGAAAAAGGTTAAGTAAAGCCAATTTCACTTTACTATTCTTGGGAACAGTAGTTCACACAAGAAAAGGTATTTAAACCGTATGAGAAATCTAAAGGATTTCTCTGTGACACCGCACTGAAGGTGCAGTGTGTCACAATACAAAAAGTAGATGCCCGAGTGGAGCGCTGTTGCGCTTGCAGAAAATGGCCGTATGAGTGTGCGCTCGGCATCAGGGGATCTCCTGGATGCCGAAACCTGCTGTGATACAGCGAACTTTCCTGTGCAGAGACGAGTTTTTGTGAGCTGGTGCCTTCCTGCAGCCCCAGCTCAAAAAATAAATAAATTATAATTGCATGGTTGAGGCTTGCTGCGGCAAAGATATCGCAGCTGCAGTTGAGACCGTGAATCTCTGCTGCCCTGACCCAAGTCCCACTTCCAGGGGAGTTGGACCCCCAACGGACGCGGGTGCCCCAGCGGCAGAGGACTGTGTAGGGGACGGGCGTCCCAGTGTCCTGGCGGGCCCAACCCCCTCCGCTCGGCTGGGGACATGGACTTTGGCTCAGCATGGGACTCTGCGTGCAGGCTTTAAAAAGCCGAGCCTGGTGCTCCTTCAGACGGCAGCCGCGAGCTGGAGACAAGCATCGGGGCATCGGGGTACGCGGAATCGCCCTCGCGGCATCTCTCCTGTGACCACTGGGCGCAGCGAGCCCGCCCTGTATATAGACCCGATGCAGTGAGTACGGGGAATCTGCTGCTCACAAAGTGTTAATTGCCCCTCCAACTGTCCTGCCTGACAGCAATGGGGCATGGTGGGTCACCCTCCCGCTCCAAGCTATTGTTCTGGTACACAAGCCTGCATTCCCACGCATGGGGGGCGACTTACCCCTGCTTCTTATCAAGGCCATGGGGTCCACGTCAGACTGACAATACCTTGCCCGCTCCCACGCCCAGAATAAACCCCAAGGAGACACCATTGTGGATATTGCCCCCGCCATACGCCGGCCTTTCCACGCTTAACGGATCTTTGCTGAAGCTCCTTCTCTGGACTCACGACATGTTCTAACTCCATCTCCCACGCTTCTTCATCACTCGGGCCCTTCTCTTCAAGACTTCTCAGCTCCCCGTCCAGTCCCGAGGCTCGGGACACAAATTGGAGCAGGGGACCCCCACGACTGACCTCGCACAAATCAGGCGAGCGGTCAATCACACAGTTTTGTATTTACTTGGGTCTCAATAAGTCAAGGCCAGTCTGCCCTTGCGCATACATCCGCAAAAGGCGCCCTTGATGAACAGCTGGGACTATTACCACACCGATAATAAACATTGCATTCCTGAGCCCCCCCTTATTACCTCCTACTGTACTGCTACCTGACATTTGACCCAAGAATCGCCCATTCATCAACAAGGGACCCCATCTCTAACCTGGGCTTGTCTTCTGCTAGCTCCTGGTATTAGACATCCACACTCCTTGTGGATACCTGCAGAAGGTGAAATCTTGACCCCACCAGATCGCGGCCGCTTAGTGTGCACCGCGCAACTCGCCCCGAGTGACCGCAGCTGGGACCACGACAAAGGAGCTCACAAGAAGCAGAGCTCCATCAATATGTTTGCGAAAGCGCCCCCAAAGTCCTCGGAGCTCGCGCCCGAACCTGAACCTGCCACGTCTCGCCCACTGAGTAGCAGAAATATTGGGACTACATGCGTGAAGAATTCACAACCCTACACTCTAAACTGGACGACATGAATGGGACCATATCATCAATTGAAGCTCACATCGAAAGGACCGACACCAGAGTCGCAGAAGTGGAGTCTAGGTCAGAGTGGCTGACGATGACATTACCGCCCTTCGAGCAGAGCGGACCACGCTCTCCAGACAGGTGCTTGATGTCAGTAAGAAGAATGAAAACCTCGAATCGCGCTCTAGACGCAATAACCTCTGCATCATTTGGGGGGGGGGGGGCGTGGCTACGAGGGCCATGTAGGAGGACGTGATCTGGAGGAGCTCCCGAGATCCTGAAATGATCCTGGCGGAATAGTGCACAACGACGTGCCTACGACTGCTGAAAACACACATGTCGGTGTGTGAATGGTCTGACCGTGCTTGGTGAACTTTTGGGAGGCATGGGAGGAACGGCGGTAGAGTTTTGTGAGAAAAAGATAAGGAGCGCCGGATACGAAAGACGACACAAAATGGCTGACCAACGACCGGAACAAAGGAAGGAGCAGGCCGCACGACGATCGAGCGATAGAGGCGTACTCTGTGCGCATTTGTAACTTGTGCAGAACACAGGTCCTCTGGGTCAGGTCTAGCAGAACGGTGAGGCCGAAGGCGAAGCAGCCCACCTTGGATGACTTTGCTAAGACGTCCTCTGGTCCGGAAAATCCCAAGAGTAAGGACAAGTCGCTTACAGGCGGCATGACGGCGACGTGTACCAACCAAGAGGTCCTAGTGGCGATTGCGGACTTAAAGGCGGCCTGGGAAGCTAAACTTGAACTGGCCGTAACTGAGCTGAAAACGGCATTGGACCTCAAGGTCGGTGAGTTGCAGGAGGAAGTGAATCTACTCCGGCAGGATGGCAGGGCCTTGCCGGAGCGCACGGAGACCCTAGACAAAGAGGTGAGCCCGAACACCGCGGATTTTGCCTCCCATAAAGCCGAATTGCATGCCCTGGTACAGAGAGTGGGCAACTTGGAGAACAGAGTGGAGGAGGCGGAAGGACACGCCCAATGAAACAACATTCGCATCGTGGGCCTGCCGGAGGGATCGGAGGGCCACGATCCTATGGAGTTCATCGAGTCTATGCTGCTGCAGGAGATACCCAGAGGAGCCTTATCTCAAGGTTTTGCGGTGGAACGAGCGCATAGAGCTCTAACAAGGAGGCCGCCGCCAGGAAACCCTCATGGGCCTGTAATAGCCAAAATCCTTAATTACCGGGACCGGGAGAGGATATTGGAACACTTCCGCAAGGGAGGAACGACTAAACGAGGAGCGGCAAACATCACGGCCTACCCGGACTATACCCTGGCTGTGCAGCGTAGCCGGTAAAGCGGAGATTGAGAGCGGCGGGCCACAAATACATGTTGCTGTATCCGGCAAAATTGAAAGTTTTTCATAAACACAAAACTTTGTTTTTTGAGACTCCGGAGGACGCCATGGGATGGCTCAACGCGCAGGGATGTCCCCAGGAGCCTGACTTTCTGACAGGAAGGGGAGATGGAGGAGATAAGTAGTGCACGAGGAGTGTGCCACAAGATGGCGCGGTATAGATCCATGGGACTTGATTATAGTCATTTGCGTTGCCTTCGGGAGAGAAGGTCAGACTGTTGCACAAGATGTTATGAGCACTGTTACTATTATTGTATTTAGGGGAGCCTTGCAGAGCGGATCTCTTTACCCCACTTAGTAACTTTAGTTAAGTGGCCATTAGGGCGACTTCACCCTACTGAGCTCTGGGCATTGTTTGGTGCTTGCAGGGCTAGATGTGGGGGTGCCTGAGTTCCGAGGATGGAGCTGGGCAGCAGTTGGGGTGTGTGGTGTTGGGGAAGGGATGGGTAGAGGGTGGGGAGGGAAACGGGAAATTTGTGGTGTATATAGTTATAGGGGATTTGAGTTTGGACAAGAAGCTACAAGTAAAAGTTAGAGGGCTGTATCTGTATAGCATGGGCAAGTGGGATTCGCCACACGGAAGGGGGAGGACACTCATGAGCTATGGGGGACCTTAAGATTGTAACGTGGAATGTCAGGGGACTCAATAGTTACTTAAAGAGGAACAAAGTCATGATGTATTTGAAAAGACAGAAGATAGATATTGCACTGTTGCAAGAGACGCATCTGACCCGGCAAAAGTTGGAACCGGTGGGGAAGAAGTGGAGAGGTACTGTAGTGGGCTCCCTGTATTCTGCCTACGCTAGGGGAGTGTTGGTCTGGGTGGCACCGCACGTTCCGCTCCAACTTACACAAGAGGTGGTGGATACAGAGGGGAGGTTGGTCCTATTGAAGGCACTGTTGGAGAATAGGGAGGTGTGCATTATAAATACGTATGCCCCCAATCAAAATAAGGCGGCATATTTTAGGACTCTGTACCAATCTGGGTGCGTGTATGGGGGGGAGCGGTTATTTGGGGAGGGGATTTTAACTGCGTGCTCAACCCCAAGGCAGACAGCTTTTGAAGAGTTCAGCATGAGGCAGCGTAGAGCCATTCAGTGGCAGGTGTTTCTGACCCCTCAGAGTGCATGGAGGAAAGGGATTTCCGCTTTTGAAGAGTTTAGAATGAGGCAGCGTAGGGCCATTCAGTGGCAGGTGTTTCTGACCCCTCACAGGGCATGGAGGAAAGGGATTTCCGCTTTTGAAGAGTTTAGAATGAGGCAGCGTAGGGCCATTCAGTGGCAGGTGTTTCTGACCCCTCACAGGGCATGGAGGAAAGGGATTTCCGCTTTTGAAGAGTTCAGCATGAGGCAGCCTAGAGCCATGCAGTGGCAGGTGTTTGACCCCTCACAGGGCATGGAGGAAAGGGATTTCCGCTTTTGAAGAGTTCAGCATGAGGCAGCGTAGAGCCATTCAGTGGCAGGTGTTTCTGACCCCTCACAGGGCATGGAGGAAAGAGATTTCCGCTTTTGAAGAGTTCAGCATGAGGCAGCCTAGAGCCATTCAGTGGCAGGTGTTTCTGACCCCTCACAGGGCATGGAGGAAAGGGATTTCCGCTTTTGAAGAGTTCAGCATGAGGCAGCGTAGAGCCATTCAGAGATTGCAGGTGAAGAATATCTGAGTATTATCGGAGTAAAGAGAAAAGGCGGACGTTCAAGACAAAGGAGGAAAAGAGTATGTATGTATGTATGGTGAGTGGGCCCAGGACTGGCCTTTGAGGAACTCCAACAGAAAGAGGTGCTGGAGTCCCACGAGGCAGAACAGGAGCGGTCAGAGATAATCGGGCACCCCGTTGGGTGCAATGGGCAGGACGCCAAGGGGTGAGGAATAAGCCGCGCTGCATGAAATGCAATGGAAGGCCAGAATGTGGCGCGTGAAGGAATGTGGATGAGCGCATACTCAGTGGAACGCTTGCACTGGAACAGGGATAGCCTTTGAGCGTCTATGAGAATGAGTCGACTATGCCCTTGAAGGCCACATTTGCCAGCATTTTAGTGTGGTAGGGAAAGAGACTGGGGATATTAGGGTCGGCAATTGGTTTATTTCTGAGAGGGGGTCTGTGGCTGTTTTGTGACAGTCTGGGAAGACACCAGTTGAGACAAAAGGTTGAATAAGGAGGAGATGTGAGTGGAGAGGAGGAGTGAAAAGGTCAGTTGGAGCGTAGGATGCACCGGGTCGTGATGGCAGAGCAAAGGATGGGTGCAAGTTCAGGGGCAGAGGTGAGAAAGGAGAGAGCGAGTGGGAGGGAAGGGAGCACAAGGCAGGGGGAGATGCAAGGGTGGAAAGGGTGTTCAGGGTTTGCTTTGGTGATGTTAGTGGAGAAGATGGAGGCAAAGTCATCAACGGAATGAAAGGGGAAATTATTCCGGTTTTTTTGGGGGGGGGGGAATCCCTGGAGGATTATTTGTAGAGTGCAACAGGGTGAAGAGCCTGACCCAATCCGGTGCCGAGGGGGGAAGTTTGCAACCTACCAGGGCGAATGCCAGAGCCTGTCCAGCCCTCGGGTGGGGTAAGATTTGGGGGTGGCAGGAGCTAGTGCCACCTGTCTTGAATAATTTGAACACCCAATGCCATGCACCCTCCAGTCTGGCCCGGGCTCCTTTTGTTTCTTGTCAGACTACACTTAGAATACACTGCCAGGGCAGAGGAGTTCAGTGGGCCGCAGAGGTATGAACAGCCAGAGAGAAAGGGGCGGGGATACGAGGGCCACAGGTTGCGGCCCTCGGGGACTTCAGGAAATGGAGGGTTGCTGGGCCTACGCCTACGGGCGAGGGCACGCCTCTCCTGGTAGGCACAGGCTAGGGGAAACAGGCTGCCTTACTTACTGTCAACACATACTTTAAATAACCGCATTAAATATGAAGGCGGAAGCACAGGGCAGAGACTACCTAGACGCTCGCATCTGTGGCGGGTCTGGAATGTGTGCTGTGGACATCAAGAGGGGGAGGCAGGCAAAAATAGCCCGACAGCAAGATGACCCTACTGCGCTCTTTCGAGACACATCCTGCGGGGGAGGGAGGGCTGTGAATGGGATGGAGGGTGGCGCCTTCAAGAGGCGGAGACCCTTTGCACTGTGGGTGCCAGTGCACGCCAGACGTGGCGCAGGGCGTCCACAAAACAAAGAAAAGACAAGTGCTACCAAAGCGCCCAATGCCTTGCCAACATGGTGTGCAGTGCGGATGCCACCCAGACACACACAGTTATACACTAAAGCTACTTCCAGAGAAGCCCTCATGGCACACGCTGCAAGGGGGGGGGGCACCAGCAACCGCTCACTGGGTGTGCAGTGTGCATGCACCTGGCTGCCCAGTGGGGACAACGCGCAGACACTGTGCCGCGTGCGCAGAGAGACACCACGGAAGCTCTGGCATGCAGGTGGAAGTAATCAGGGCCTCTGCCTGGAGCCGACGCTCGGATCAGGCCCCCTTACACACACCCACCAGCAGCAGCCGCAGCCCTGCCCCGAGCAGCAGCTCCCACTGCAAGGCAAGGCCCCCGCTTCTAGTGACTCACCTGGGCCCGGGAAGGAGTTGCATCACCCCCTGTGCCCTCATCAGCATGCTCGCCCACCTGGCAATGGCAGGGGCGGGAGGACCTGTGCACCGCAGAACACAGTGCTCCTTTGTGTCCGCTGTAGGGAGCGGCTGCGAACTACTGCACACTGAGTGCTGTAGCAGCACTACCCCAGGCCGTGGAGTGAGGGGCAGGGGGCAGGCACGCGCACCCAGCACGCCTCACGCCTACACCGAGGCACAGGGACACGTTACAGGAGGAGCAGCCACGTTCCACCACACCCGCGAGCATGCTCCGCGCACTTGCAGGACAGGCTGACACAGCTCAGTGCAGGCCCCCTCTTCCCGAAACATACAAACCTAGGCAACAAGCACGTACACAGGCAGGCAAGCACTGTGTGCCCCGATGCCCCTCAATGACAGCACCGGCTCATAATAGCCGCCCATTGCCTAGGAAGCCATTGCCAGGCAGCCTGCCCAGGGCCGTGCAGGGGAGATGGCCACGTCCCGCTTCCAGCCCGTGCCAAACGATGACGGAGGGAGATCTATGAACACCCTCACGCGCACTTTTGTACACAAAAAATCTAACATTTGGGAAAAACATTGAATTGCCCAGGATCAAACCACTTTGGTAAGGAAGGGACGCCAAGACTAAAATCCAGATATCGCCCCCATTTCCGATCATCCACACGTTTGTGGGGTAAGGAAGCCGAGCAGATGAAGACATATTTAAAAGGGACTCAGGTGTACAGTAATAAGGGACATGGGAGCAGATGCGCATGGATCTTGCAGCAAGGAAGAAACACAAACCTTGACCCCATTAATGGCATCCTAAGTAGGCACATCAAATAAAAATACCGATTGGAAACTTTAGACTGAGAGCATAAATACGGGACGCGCAAGCGGCGGCGTGACATTGAATGCCCCCGCGTGCAGTATAAATATAAGGCGCGTTCCCGGCCGCGTCAGTGCGACCAGGAAGCCTGAGCAGTAGACGTGTCTGTGTGTGTTGGGGGTTTTACGGGCATCGCGAGTGGGGGTCATGGGACACCCACAACAGTGGCAACGAGGTTGGTGGAATGCCTGGGCCCAGCGGTGAAAGTCACATCAATTTTTCTTCTTGAAGCAGAGATTGTTGGGGTTTTCGTTTCATGTCGTAGGCCGTGCATTTACCACGCGGCAGGCGGCCATTTTGAATTTCGGCCGTGGAAACTCACCGGGCTCCGGTTTGCACGGTGAGAGGCATCCAGACCACATTTTTGGACAAACGGTTAGGCAGTTATACCTGCGCACCCATGCCCGATTTTCAAATGTATATTTTATTTTTGGGCCTCCTACGTCAAGTGAAAGCGAGGTGGAGGGCTACAATGGCTGGGCCCGCTTAGCCCAAAATCTTTTTGGCTCAATTTTTGGAGCATCCGTGCCTACACGCAGTGCTACTGCAGCTGGGGACTTCCATATACTACATCCTTTTCATCATCATGTCCAGCTGCTGTGTCTGTGCATGAGACATTCTGTGGGGGTGGATACTCTGCCATTTTCATCCTCATTACCAGGTTGGACATTTCATTTGCCTGGGTGTGTCAGAACTGTGCTGTGGTGTGGAGGTGGGAGTGAGTTGTGGCCCCCAAGATCCACACTGGGGGTGCCTGTGTGCTCAAGCCCATGAACGGGCCCGGTGATCAAGACGGTGGGCAACCAGCAGCTCAACAGCAGCCTCCTCAGGACGACGGTCAACCAGCAGCTCAACCGCAGCCTCCTCAGGCGCCACCAGCGGCACAACCAGTTGTTCAGCCACTACCTCCCGTCATGGCCCAAGCACGAGCCCCAGCGGCTCTACAGCCTATTCCCAAATTCAATGTCTCGGGTCCACCATCCAGCCTGGGGACCAGATGGAAAAGGTGGGTTGACCGCCTCGACATGTATTTCAGGGCCGCACAGGTGACGGATGACAGCATGCTGGCGAGCATGCTGTATGCGGCAGGTCCTTCGGTATAGGAGATCTTTGAGTCACTGCAAACAGCGGATGGCACCTATGCAGTGGCAAAGACAGCCCTCCAGGCTCATTTTCTGCCCCTTGCCAACGTGGACTACGAAAGATTCGTGATGCCGTCTGCAAGGCAAAAGGAAGATGAGACTTTGGACACTTTTTATGGCCGCCTCAGGCGCCTGTCGCTGGCATGTGCATGGGGCGATGCAGAGGACATGATAGGAACAATGATACAAATATGCCGAGGCATGCAAGAAGATCCAGGACAATGCGCCTTATAGAATTGTGAAACACGTTTGCATTTTATTAACTTCCAATCTTGAAACGTCTAATATTAACATTCGCCCTTTTAGTGATAACACGTGTTTCGGCCCTATGTGGCCTTTCTCAAATCAGGGCTAGTGTGGTCATACCACACCAAGGGTCAGTAGCTACTCTTATGAGTACGAATACAACGCAAGGGATTTCTGGTCTTTTTGGAAGATTATATATAAATGGGATTTGGCCCAACACATTTGCATCATAAGAGGAGATACTGACCCTTGGTGTGGTATAACCACACTAGCCCTGATTTGAGAAAGGCCTCATAGGGCCGAAACATGTGTTATCACTATAAGGGCAAATGTTAATATTGGATGTTTCAAGATTGGAAGTTAATAAAATGCAAACACGTTTCACAATTCTATAAGGCACGTTGTCCTGGATATTCTTGCATGCCACGGCATATTTGGATCACAGTTTCCGACGGGTTTACCTTGGCTTACCGTCAATCCAGTGATTTGCGACTAGATACTGTATTTTTGGAAACAAGGGGTCATTCCTGTCCCCAATCCACATCTGGTTACAAACAGCTACATTAGAACTAATTACGTAAGGAGTGGCCCAACCGACCAGCTGTACCAAGAAGCCTAGTTTTCCCGTTATGATAAGAACAATGCTTATCCAGGCGTGCTCCTCCGGCAAGCTGAGAAGGCAGGTGCTAAGAGGCCCCGCATCCTTGAGCTGGGGCGGTGCCATGAGGTGTCCGAGGCTCGGGCAGCCAGGATTGAGGCCGGGTCCCGTCCAGTCAAGACAGAGGAAGTGTGTGCCATGTGGCGAGGTGGAAGAGGCATCAGATGACCTGGTTCTGGACACAGTGACAGAGCTGGAAGAGCTGGTGAGTCTTGCCAGAAGTGTGGGCTGCCGGATCACTTTTTCCGGGTGTGCAAGGCAGCCCTGCCCGTGATGGTGCGGGTTCCTTTGCCAGAATTGCCTGCCGAACGTTGCCCAGGTGGACCAGGGCGAGGAGGGTGCCCCGGTGGAAGAAGTGGAGGAAGAAGAGGAAGAGAACATTTTCTTCGTCTCCAGTGTGGGGGCCTTCAAAACGAAGAACAGGCGACAACCGAGGTGTGTGGTGGAGGTCAACAAGTCACCAGTCCTAGTGGCCACAGGAGCGTCAGTCAATGTGATGGCCCATGGGTGCTACGATGCCAAAGACATGCCTCCCAAGCTGGTCACACCAAAAGCCTGCATCTTTGCATTCAGAGGTTTAGAACCCATCCCGCTGGACGGTGCCTTCGTGGCGAAGGTGGAGCATGATGGCTCACAGATCACCACACGCTTCTATGTGACGCCGGTAAGCACGAACACTCTTGAGCTGCGCTGCGGCTGAGGCCCTCGGCATAGTCAGTTTTGCTTACTCAGTGTACCTGGAGGACATTAGCGACCTACTGGACAAGTACTCCGCCCTATTCAATGGAATTGGACATATGGCTAGTGACCCGGTGAGGCCGCACATAGACGAGTCCGTGCAGCCCATCGCCCTGAAACATTGCAGGGTAACCTTTCATCTTCGGGAGCAGGTGGACAAAGAGCTGGCCAACCTTGTTAACCTCGACATCATTGAGAAGGTGGAGGGTCCAACTCCCTGGGTGTCCCCGATTGTCGTGGCGAGGAAACCTAAGCAACCTGACTCTGTCCACATCTGTGTCGATATGAGGCTGCCGAACAAAGCCATCAAAAGCGAGACACCTTACCCCAACCATTGACGACATCATTGCGGAAGTGCAGGGTGCTCGTTTCTTTTCCAAGCTGGATCTCCGGGCGGGCTACCATCGGGTGGTACTACACCCTGAATCAAGATACATCACGATGTTCACCACCCACCGGGGACTCTACCGCTACAAGAGACTTAGTTTCGGCGTATCCTCAGCAGCGGAGGTATTCCAGAATATCATCCGGGGCGCCCTCGCAGACCTAGAGGGCGTTATGAACATCAGTGATGATATCCTGGTGCTCGCCAGAACTGAGGTAGACCACCTGCAGAGGCTGGCAAAGACATTCGAGAGACTGCAGTCGCTGGACCTCACCCTACACAGGGAGAAATGTGAATTTCTGCGCCCGTCCATCGAGTTCTTTGGCTTTGTTTTAAAGAGGGAGGTGTGTCGCCGGATCATAAGAAGGTCCAGGACATCAAAAAGGCACAGCCCTCCTGGAGTGTGGGGTTACTCTGGTGTATCGGCCGGGGGCATATAATGCGGCAGACTACCTATCCGGACACCCAGGTGCACATGGGGGGAAAGATTATGACATGTGCCGAAGAAGCCGATGACCATGTCCGCATGGTGGTGGAGGCGGCCACGCCTAATGCAATGCCCCTCGAGGAACTCGAGGCGGCAGCTGCAGGAGGCGAGTGCTTCCAAATCTTGACACTCCATGTAGCAGGGTTCCTGGAAGTCGGTGCTGGAATCCCTGGCCGGACCTACTCAAGAGGACAAGACGGGATTAGAGCAGCTTTGGAAGGTCAGGGAAGAATTATCATTCTCAGCGTCTGGCCTGCTGCTCAGAGGTGATCGGATAGTCATCCGTCAGTCTAAGGTGAAAGAAGTGATCACCCTTGCTCACCGTGGCCACTAGGGCGCTGCGAGACCAAGGCCCATGTAAGGCTAAAGGTGTGGTTCCCTGAGCTAGAGTGGAAGGTGGACGATTTTGTGGCGGCCTGCGTCTGGTGTCAGGCGGCGTCTCCTTTGCAGAGAGAACCGGCCGTAGAGGCGATGCCTCGGGGGACGCGACCCTGGGAGGTGGTACACGCGGACTTTGGATCTACAACGCTGGGGATCCACTTCCTGGTGATCGTGGATGAATACTCGAGATACCCAGAGGTTGAGTTTGTGGACTCTGTGGCCTTTGAGCACGTGGTGGTGGCCGTGGAGAAGGCATGTGCGGCCCATGGGTTCGCCCACACATTGTGCTCCGACAACGGGGTGCCATTCCAGAGCGAGCGGTTCTCGGAACTGATGGAGAGCTGTGGGTTACAGCACAGGAAGATCACCCCCTTTGGCAAAGGGCAAATGGCGAGGCCGAGAGGCTGAGGAGGACACTGAACAAGACCTTCAGGATTGCCCAAGGCCAGGGACAGTGCCTGCAGAGGGCCCTCCATCAGTTCCTGTGGGTGTACCGCACCACTCCGTATGCCTCCACAGAGGTGGCCCTGGCTGAAGCGGTGCCCTCGGGGGTCTGCTGCCCGAAGTGGGGGAGAAGGAGCCGGGGGGATGGATGATCAACAGGTAGAGGTGGACCGGCAATTGAGAATTGAGCAGGAACATACGAGAAGAGGGCTTTGCCCGCAGCGGCTGGAGCCAGGCGACGAAGTCCTCATCAGGAACAGACACCCCCCATGGAAAGCTCTCACTTCCCTACGAATCGGAGCCGTTGGACGTTGTGTCTGTCAAGGTGTCCATTGTGACCGCCTCGGACAGAAGGTCGGCCGTCACCCGCAATGTGAGTTTAAGAAGCTAGGCGATCCGAGAACTGAGCCTGCCCGTGAACCGGACTTAATTGAGGTGCCTGATGACGGAGAAGGCCAACCTTACACACCAGAGTCCCCCGCCCGGGGAGTGCCTGCGGATGGACTATCCATGCCCGAGGTAAGCAGGAGGTACCCCCAGAGGGCTGGGCGAGGGAAACCGGCTTACCTCAGCGATTACGTATTGGGACACATGTCTGATCGGCCTGAGGCCCTGGATTGTTAATTAAGGGGACCCGGGTGGATGCTAATAAAAGGGGTGTGTGGGGAACGGTTTTGAAGTGTTGTGTTATTATGGTTATTTGGTTTATGGTGTGTAGTATTAAAGTATTTCTTGTTTGTCCTCCCGAAAAAGGAGGAGTGTGGCGCTGCCCCTTGAAGGGACGTGCATGCGGCGGCGTGACGTTGCACGCTGCCGCGTGCAGAATAAATAAAAGGGGCGTTCCCGGCCACGTCAGTGCGACTGGGAAGCCCGAGCAGTACAGGCGTGTGTGTGTGTGTCTGTACGTGTTGGGGGGTTTACGGGCATGCGAGTGGCGTTATGGGACACCGACAACACGGGCAACAAAGACCCATTAAAAAACCAACGGACTTGCAGATCACCAACCCGAAGGATCAGCCTAGAACGTGCAGCACTCACTACACCAAAAGGATGACCCCGAGATTATCCTCTGGCATGCAGGGCTCAAAGACAAGTGTTTCCCCAAACCGCTACCCCTCGGCATTGATTGCGGTGACTATTGTTCAGAGAGCTGCCCCAAGGGCGACACAGGATCTCCTGGCTTCAAGTCTTACACTCTGCTGCCAGCTGATACCTGCGCCCTTGCCTCTCCTGACCAATCAAGCACATAAGACTGGCGGTTCCACTGACGCCAATCAAGTCCAAGGTTTGGCAGATGGGGGCCAGGATCGCAATATCCATCAAGAGGGAAACCACGATTAGAATCCAACATCACAAAACCAAATCCATCCTGCCTTTGCCGGTATTTTTTAAATAAAGCACTTGCTCGGGTGTTAGATTCATTCCTAAGAACTCGCGCAACTAGCAGAAAACTAAAAACGAGGACAGAAGGATAGCGATCTGTCCAAGATCACAAGACTGGTCATGTGGGGAAGCCGGGTGTTGTGTACGCCTTATGTCACCGCGTTGTGGGATGTAAGGCGTGTTGAATAAAAGCCCCGCCCCCGCCAGGAGGAGGGCAGTTCCGGGAAAACCACGAGCCACTGTGTGAGTCTCCTTCATTTCTGCTCCGCAGCCAGGCCTCGGCCCGCGGAGCCCTACGTGCTCTCTCCCTCGCTGGTGCACCGGCGGGAGAAGCCATTACACAGGGTTTACAATTCAGATCTTATGGGCCCACATTTGCAATGTATCCACTAGAACGATTCAAATGAACTCGCCTTGCCCATCTGTTCCTCCCCCTCCCCTGGGTCTGCTGACAGTACAAAAGTGTCTGGGGCAGAGGGGCAGACAACTGCCTGTGGGAGAATGAAAGGAAGGCAGTGCTTTGTCTGGGCAGATTAGGGGCTAGATGGTTGGACTTCTGGGTGCATGTGTGGTAGGGTGGGGATGTGCCCGTGGCAGTATGGAGTGGTGCTAGGCTAGTGTAGGGGTTCAGGCTGCGTAGTGTGGGGCAGCACCCGCCCCTGTGCGTCGCCCCAACCCCTAAAGCTGGACAGCACAATTCAGAGGGCGCACTGGCTGGGCCCGGCTCCTTTCCATCTCATCTACTCCACGATTGTGGTATTTGGCTGGGCCCAGGCTCCTTTCCATCCCCTCTACTCGATGGTGGGATTTGGTGGGGCGCAGGTTCCTTTCCATCCCCTCTACTCCTGGCAGGTGGGATCTGGCTCCTTTCCATCCACTCTACTTCTTGCTGGTGTTATTTGGCTGTACCTGGCTCCTTTCGTCCCCTCTACTCCCCGCTAGTGGAATTTGGTGGGGCCCAGTCGCCTTTCCATCTGCTCTACTCCAAGCTAGTGGGATCTGGCTGGGCCCTGGCTCCTTTCCATCCCCTCTACTCCCGGCTACTGGGATTTGGCTGGGCCCTGGCTCCTTTCCATTCCCTCTACTTCCCGGTAGTGGGATTTGGCTGGACCCTGGCTCCTTTCCATCCCCTCTACTCCCCGCTAGTGGGGTTTGCTGGGCCCTGGCTCCTTTCCATCCCCTCTACTCCCAGCTAGAGGGATGTGGCGGGACTCCGGCTCCTTTCCATCCCCTCTACTCCAAGCTAGTGGGATTTGGCTGGGCCCTGGCTCCTTTCCATCCCCTCTACTCCCATCTAGTGGGATTCGACTGGGTCCTGGCTCCTTTCCATCCCCTCTACTCCAAGCTAGTGGGTTTTGATTGAGCCCTGGCTCCTTTCCATCCCCTCTACTCCAAGCTAATGGGATTTGGCTGGGCCCTGGCTCCAGGAACCATTCGGGCAAAAATTACCTACACAATAGCCTCGATTAGGACCCTAGAGGTCGAAACACGCGTCGGCTGACCACACTAGACTATATGTCTTTCTCTTAAATAAAAACCATTGATTCCACTCAAACAATAAGTGAGGTATCCAGGACCCTGTCTATTACATACGTAGTGGGCATTATCCTGTGATGTCACTTCCGGTGATGATGTTATCAAATGCAAATTAAGGAGGGTTCTGCTTAGCTTTCAAATGCTATGCGCTGGCTTAGGATCTGGATTGCTACACAGTGTTAGGTCATAGAATGCACTTTTGTAAGGATCTCTGGGTTTTGTCCCCACATTCAAAAGCCTGAATCTCTGCTTTTAGATTCACACCTTTCTGCTTTTAAGACTACACACACACACAATCTGCATGCTGCCTTCTATTAACAGGACAAGATAAGTGCAACCCAAATCGAGAAGGCTGTATTATGCAAATTAACTCAGAAGTGCCCAGCCTAAGAGGAGCCCTGCCCCACACACTAGCACCATTCCCATAAAGTTCCCAGGAGCCTGCAGCCTGAGTTCAACCCCCACCCTCACTTAAAAATGCTGATAGTACCATCCAGTAGCCCGGCCTTTAGAAACATGCTGATCAGGGCCCAAGGACCGATAATTCCAGATCAGATGAACAGCTGTGTATTAAACCAGGAGCAAGCATCTACCAATTCAACATGGCCAGCGGTCTGCAATCTGTCGGACTACAACTACCATCAGCCTCAGCCAGCCAAGTCAGGGGTCAGATATCATGGAGCCGTAGTCGAAAACATCTGGAGAGCTACAGGCTTTGGAATCGAGGTGGTTCAAGCACTTTAAACCTACGACGCAATCGAACACTGTAAGAATAACATGGGAACAGCCTGTGAAAATGGCACTTGTTCAACACCTGGACCACTGCGATGCACATATACCCCCAGGCGCTCAATGTCTCTTCTACCTGCTGTATTCCCCGCCTGTTCGCCAGCAATTTTCACCCTCTTATCTTGACCACGTTTCCCTTTTCCATCTCCACCCCCGGGCTACAGTTCGATACCCTGGACGAGGGTATAAGCCGCATTTCTCCAGACAAGCCAGTCACTCAGAAAGCCGTATCAAAGTCCCTTCACAGAGCAGAACATCTGGATGAGCCCCCCCGCTCCCTACATACCTGTGCATTGGTGAAATTACCAAGACCAGCTCTTGCTGTAGTGGCTTCCTCAGGTGTCTGAACTAGTCATCCATTGCTAGCACTGGCAGGGGTAAGGGCAGTGTCCCACGGGCCCCCATCCGCTGTAATGCTCACTTCAGCAGGTCTCTGTAGCCGCCCCTGAGGTGTGCGGCCAGAAGCCCAACATACCTTGATGTTCCGGAGCCGCTATCTGCACTTCAGCCCTCCGCGTGGAAGTTGGCAGCAGCGCCAATGAATGCTCTCTTTGGCGAAGTCTGTTGCCCTGCTCACCCCAGGCGCCATCGGAGCAGCAAACCTAGGAGAGACGAAAAGAGGAGAATCATGAGACAGGAGCAGGCAGCTGGAACCCAGAACAAAGGGATACATTATGGGCACAGGAAGCTGGAACGCAGAACCAAGGGATACATTATGGGCACAGGAAGCTGGAACCCAGAACCAAGGGATACATTATGGGCACAGGAAGCTGGAACCCAGAACCAAGGGATACAATATAGACACAGGAAGCTGGAACCCAGAATCAAGGGATACATTATGGCCACAGGAAGCTGGAACCCAGAATCAAGGGATACAATATAGACACAGGAAGCTGGAACCCAGAATCAAGGGATACATTATGGGCACAGGAAGCTGGAACCCAGAATCAAGGGATACATTATGCGCCCATTTTTTTGCTTTACATTGTTATTCTCGTTCAAACTTTATTTTGCTGCGTTGGATTGTGTTGAAATGGTGAGGGCATAAGAAGGCCAGCAGGCAGGAGGGATACGGTAAGAGGACTCAATATAGGCACATGGGAGCAGAATCCAGACACAGGTCAATCTGGGGCAGAGGGGAAACAAACCTAAGCACAAGCCAGGAGGGGGGCAGGCAATAGGCATGAATGCACAGGGAGGATCCAGCCCCCCCCCCTTAAAGAGAGGGTGGGCTTACTATAGGCGGTCCGATACAGGCCCGGCTCCAGCAGGGGGCCAGCCCCCCCCCACCCAAGGCCACCCCCTGACCCCTCTAGAAAGGAGACCTTGAATGTGGAACCCAAGGGGGGGGGGGGGAGTTGGGGAATGGGGGGGGGCATTTCACTCTAAACGTGCAGCAGGAATCTCTGAGAGATTGGCATTCTGAGAAGCTGCACCGCAGGAGGCCCGGCCGGGATTTGTTTGCTTGCCCTGGACAATGATCTATGCCTCACAGACATGAAAGCACAAACGACTGGGAGGTGAAGGGCCATTCACACCTCTAAGTGAGGTAGCACACTTACTCAAGCAGGCTGCCTACAACTAAAAAGTTGGTTTCTGTATTTTGGGTGGGAATATAGCGTTTTTTCACTTCATGCTTAATAAAATGCTTACCTATATCAAACAAATGACAAGATGGTGTTGGCACACAGATTTCTACAAAAAGGTGCATCAAAAGACTGGGGGCCCTTACAAATTGCATTGAAAATATATGTTCTGCTGCATTAACAACTTGTACAAGTGCAAAAATAAGGTTGGTAGTAACAAAAGTGTAATTCTGGAGGGGAGAGGAGTAAAATCAAAAAGTGATAGATTCAAGGATTTAAATTAAACATTACCACTATCATTGCTCTGCACATCATTCCATGCCATCATTCTTTAGTATGTCTGTGCCATTACAGAAGGGGACAAGCCATTAGCAAGTGACTTTGTTCTGGTGCGTTTGGTCATTTACCCACCCAACGAAAAGTAACACTAATTTTTGTGTTGTATAGGACCTGCAAGTTTTATATCTAAGAAGTCTTTTGAGTGTTTAATTACTTCATTGCATCTGTTAATGAGACCCTGGTGTGATTTAAAAAAAAGTAGATTTTATAAGCAATATCTGTGTCAATGCCTCTGTTCTTTGCACGGGAGTCCGGTCTAAAACGAGCAATCACAAAGTCAGCAGTGTTGGCTTGTGTATAGGTATTAGACTTTTGCCAGGCAATGACATCATATGCCCACATACTCGGACAGTTTCCCAGCTGTTCTCATCGAATGGCCAGGTGGTACCTTTATGGCAGTGCCTGACAAAAGCCTATCCATGCCTTATCGAAAGCCGAGGCTGTTGGCTTTGCCAATGCATGTTGATTTCAGTTTGTCCCCTTAAGTGAAAGTGTATATGCGCAGATGTGGCTGCATTGTTTGCTATGCCTAGGGAATACAGCTGCACCTCACCGGTTTGCGCCAACAATGCCCTACATGAAAATGACAAGGCTAGGATGGCAAGTATAGACTAGTTTTCAGGTCTTCTCATAGGTACTTGCCAGTGGAGATCGGACCTTAATAGAATGTATCGTTGTCTGTGTGAAAGCTTAGTCTACTCTGCCAGAACCTTTCATGATTCAAACTGGCAAGTACTGAATTGATAACCTCATACTGTTTCAATAACTTAAGAGTTTGCATGCAAACAGAACACATCAAGTGTTTTGTGAGCCTTGATTGGACAGAAGGATGTAAATCCTTGGTGCTGGGTGTTTAGGCAGTGCCGGAAATGGAAATGATTTGCTGCGGCACCCCACCAGTGATGGGGAGGCCTGTGGGTTGGGAGGATTGTTACTACCACCACCCCCCTCGCCCCAGTGAACATTTGCCTCTCCGACGATTACTCACGAACACCTGAAAAATAACACGAGAAGAGCATTTTCGTTAATGTTGCTGGCAATGTATGAAAGGCGTATATCTTTTAAGACTAAAAAGCAGTATTTAAATATGTCCTACAGCGTGCAATCAGAAGTGGATTGAATATCTGACAAGGGACAAATGTCCATGACCCCATACTCTGTTCTGTCTCTCTCCCCTCAAACACAAACAGCCAGGGATACACACGCCCTCCCAGTGAGGTCTTACCTTTTTAATGCGTCTCAGTGGCAGATTATTTACAACAGGAAGTGATCAGAGATGCGAAATGGTAACTGGCAGCAACCATTGCTGTGGCACTTTTTTCCTTAAAATTATATAATGTGCGACTGTTGAGTGATTATAAATCAAGGGGATGCAGAACAAGTTCTATGAAACAATGACCTTCTCATGCATTTCATTTGTGTTTTAACAGATTTATTTTAAATTATCATTCATTTCTATGCTGTAGTTTGTAGGCTTCCATTCAGGATCGGGAAAATAAAGCTACAATCAGGGGGGTCAGGGAGGGGGTTCATATTCCAAATCAAGCAGAGTGGAAAAAGTGGCACTAAAAGCATTTAACACCACACTTTATGCACTGCAGGATTTTGTATGATGTGGCATGCGAAGTTGAAAAGCAGATCGGAACTAACAAGTTTGCCTGCTCTTACAGGATCCCCTGTCAAATCCAATTGGGTTTCCACCAGCATGTATTTTTATGATGGTGCTATGCTAATGGATTCCTATGGAATCCGCCTGACTTTTACATACTGGTAAAAGCAGGCAGATTCCAAAAGAAACCATTGTGGATGGCTCCCATAATTGTTCATTGTAGGAGGGATTTACACTTTTCCAGACACTTGTTGGAAAAGCGAAGATCAAAGGCGATATTTACCAGTGTTTTATGCTTCACTTTGCCAGTACTTGGTGGAAAGAATTACAATTGCATGGAGGCCTTTTACAAAAAACTGCAAACAGGAGTGGTGCAATTAGGATTCAAAACAAAAGGACTCCCTTGCTCTTTTTCATCAACACGTTTCTACAATGATGACCGTGTCAGGTTGGTTTATCATGTGATTTTGTAAAGTATGTGTATCAAAATGAATATATATATATATATATTTTTTTTGGTATTCAAACAAACTTCAACACATATTTGTACCAACTTGAGCTTGGAAGATGCGTGGTCAAGTATCTAAATTTCAAGCCCGTCTTAAATTCTGGCTTTACTGCTTAAGTAAAGTGTGTGTGATCCTGAGCAAAGCAATCACAATGTCCCTTATCTGCAGATATTAGTTGCTTCCAGAAGTGATTCAGTTCACAGTATAAGCTATTTTTAAAAAGCCTCACTCGTGGTTTAATAGATGGGCAGTGCATGTGTCAGGACCTGCCAAGAACGCACACCTTTCTTTGAAAATATCAGGCCTAATGTATTCAACAAAATTGTGAAATTCAATAGCAAATCAAAGTAAACAAACAAAAAGCCATAACCAGTATGTAAACAGTATTTGCCAGACAATGATGTACAGGGGCATGGCATGGGGAGCAAGGGCATCTTCTCCCTGCAAAATCCCACCAGGATCGATACCAAGAGGCCGGAAACCCCTCAAATTGCACCGTATGCCTCCTGATCCCAATCCCCCCTCAACCCAGGCTCTCTCCTGCATACTAGCACTCCCTCGTGCACTAATCTCAATAAAAATGGTCTTAAAAAATGCAACAAAAAATAAAATGTGCTTTGAAATGTCATTTTGGTAGAAACAAGATACCCTATTCCTTGCTTCAGTATTCTGGAGGGGGGTGGGGGTGTCTTTGGTGCCTGCTGGGAGTAGCCACAGTGTTCAGGGTGGCATCGTTGAGTGCCCACCATCTGAGATGGAACAAAGACTGGGGGCTTCGCTTCTCAGTCCTCACAGAGGAGGAGGAAGCATCGCCCTGTATTCTCCCCAGCCAGGCCAAGAAAAACATGATGGGTGTTTTTGGGGTAGGTGGTAGTGTTGGTAAATGGGAACAGTGGTCAGAGGGAGCTGATGATGGAGAAGTGAATATAATAGAAAGGGGAGAGCAGATGGCAAGGGAAGATCGGTAGATTGATGTTGCAACACTATTTTCCTTGCTTCTCTTTTGCTATGTAGTGTTTTTTATTGAGCGGTGCAAATGTATTTTTGTCCGGCGCTGGGAAGACATTTATTTCTGGATCAAGGTTCTGTGAGATCTGGATTCACGCCAGCACTTTAAGTTACTCATACACCCACCCACAATGGAAATTGCCCCCCCCCCTCCGATCACAAACCTGGCCCACCCAGATGAAACTTCCTGGATCCGGGCCTGGCCGATAGCACAGCAAGTAAAGCGCTCGCTTTGACATCCTTGCAGAGCCTGCCGACGTGGGTTCGAATCCCAGCAGGGCCAAACTCAGCCTTTCATCCTTCAGAGGTCGATAAATGAGCACCACACTGTGGGTAATAATAAGCAACGCTCAGATACCAGAGGGTTCGTAGCGCTATATAAATGCTAAATTATTAAATTATCATTACTACTACTAGCCTCCAAGAAACCTTTATCTGTTTGTGCTTTGTAAGGCACCGAAACAGGGGCTGCGTGACTGGCACCAGATTCCCGATGCCACTGCACACAACATGCATTGGTCAATGTAATCTGCCCTGGAGTCTTCCTCATGACCCACTGGATGCTCCACCCTTCCCTCTCGTTATGGTGCGATTCTCTGCCTTGCGCTAGAGCCGCTTTCAGCATGTGCATAGCCTCTCCGTGCTGTGCGGAGTCAGAGGCGAAGGCATGTTCATAAACAGGGACGGGCAAGAGGGACATCAGTAAGAGTAGAGGAAGGACTCGCCCTCCTGAGAACACAGCCACTCTGGTGGGAAGGAGGCAGGCAGAGGCTCGAGGCACCAGAGAGGGCCAGTCTGGTGCTGAAGCCATCTGCCTGGTACGCCTGCCAGAGGTCCACTTCTGGAAAGGCGCTGAACCAGAGGGACGACAGGGAGGACAAGCTGCCAAGCGCCAGAGCACAGTCCAGGCAGACCAGAAACATGGAGGAGAGGAAGATGAAAAACGAGCACGACGTGCAGAGGCGCAGAGTCAGAAGACATGGAACCTGTGAGCACAGACTGCTGGGGAGCAGAGGGGTGGGTGGATAGGAGCAGAAGAGGAAAACACAAGGTGCGCTCAGCCAAGTCAAATTCCTGGCAAATGGCTAGTTACATGGAGGACACTGGGGGGGGGGGGGCAGTCCAGGAAGTACCATGCAGGACACTGGAGGGGGGGTTGGGGTGGAGGGGAGGCAGGCCA
The DNA here is from genome assembly GCF_040938575.1 of Ambystoma mexicanum. Lineage (NCBI taxonomy): Eukaryota > Metazoa > Chordata > Amphibia > Caudata > Ambystomatidae > Ambystoma > Ambystoma mexicanum. The sequence continues at coordinate 30,621,290 of NC_090929.1, read as the reverse complement.
GGAAGTACTGCTGAAGTAGAACGCCACAGTAGGTTGCAAGATGAGAAGAACCAGGATATTGCAGTAACTCTGAAGGGATCAAGACAGCACGCACCAGAGGTAGAGTGAGCCCGGATTGGGATGGCAAAGCAGGGTTCGTAACGGAGGGGATCTGTGGGAGCTATATAGCTCCTGGATAGGCCTAGAAGAGCCTGCTTAGCTTGACACCAACAGCTACCGGGAGCTATTTTTGGCTCCCCAGGTCAACTGATGCTGAACAAACAAGCCTGTGCATTTGGGATAATCTATAAACATTGAAACTCATGATCTGTGCTACATTTAAACCATAAGGGGTCATAGATCATGAACAAAATGATAGCTTTGCATCCTATGTGGAAGTTCGATTGTTAGATTTGCGGAACACTGTGTGCCATCCCCTCGTTGCCCAGTGGCAGCTCCATCATGTAACGATCTTGGAGGGACTTTGGACAACGATGCAGAGAGAAGGTGAGAGGCTTGGAAGAGAGAAAAGCAACAGCTCACAGACCGATAAAGCGCCATGCCAGACTTGTCAGAGTGGCAAGAGACTATCCCATAAGCTGTGAGGGGCTGGAGCCAAAAGCAGGATGCAACACAGGACCTAGCAAGAGCCAGAAACCCCACAGAAGCCTGTGGATGGCGACTCTAGACTGGAGAGGGGTGATCACGTGGACCCTGGCATTGGGAGTGAAGACATCCCTGTAGGCAAGAGGGAATAATGGAGTACTTGCTTGTGGGGTGTGCTGCATCGAGGCCGACCTGGGGTGACCAGATGTGAATCAAGAAGCAACCAAAGAGGTTATCTGGGGACCGTATCCCCAGAACTGGAAGAGGGAGAGACTGCACACAACACTAGGTGCAGCCCTACAGGGAAGCAGCACACCAAAAACATGTATCCCCAAAAATTGCAAACAATGCCCAGACAACACACACTGCCAATAATAGTCCACAGATGATTAGGAGCCTTCTTTCACACTCCACCAATCGGATTGTATCAATGGTACTTACCTCTGGTTACTACCTTCCAATCACACAAACTCATACAAATTACCCTAATTGGGAATGAAAATTACGTTTTTTTACCCAATTAAAGATTTTACTGTCAACTAGAGCCCAGACTAGACCCCATTTAAGATGAGGCAATTGGACTGTGGCACAAAGATCTGGTTCGGATAAAGACCTGTACATATTTTTGTTCTAGCTCCATCCTGACATTATCCCAAGCTGTCCGCCTTGACCAGGGTCTGCAACAAGATATTTTGGACTACAAGCACCATCAGCCCAAGTCAATGGCGAGGGATCATTGCCGTTCTGGAGAGCTGCAGGTTGCAGACTCCTGCCACAGGTGTTCATCTCACCTTGCGCCATTACTAAATGTAGTCCCCAGGCTGGCGGGCTGGGAAAGCCTACTGACGGAGTCGGTACATTGCACTAAAAGGTCCTGGGGAAACTAGAAGAGTAAGTAAACCTTCACTTTTCTGATTCACCATCTAACGACTAGAGACGGTGGCCACAAGGAGCTGGGTAGGCCACCCTTTTGCGGTTCCCGAAAAATGTATATTCTATATCCATTCATACACCGCCCAAATATTGGTGGGAGGTATTAATTAAGCTTTTATAATATGCTTAATACCAAAGACCAGTCTCCAAGCGCGGAACCAGGATTCAAACCAGTGGTCTTGCTTCCAAGACCGACGCATTGCCCCTGGGCCATCCTCCCGATTGCCCGTATTCATCATTAAACTGATCCTCGAGGGTTCAGAGATAACAAAAGTCCTGCGGATAATGAGAACGACCAACAATGTAAGGAGGCAAGATGATGGCATTTCCGAAAAATCCTGCGACTGAACAAGAGAACATTGGCAACAGCATGCTTGAGAGGAAACACGTGCATGCTGGGAAGTGTGGAAGAGAAGCACAAAAGGGTAAAGTGAAGAGCTGCATCTTGGGCCTTCGAGTCCCAAGAAAGCTTGCACATTACGAAAAGAACTGGCGACTGAAAGGAAGCGCAAGCTGCTGAGGTTACGGGTGCAGCCCATTTGTGCTGGGCAGGGAGTGCTTTTTTGTTGCCTGTGCCGTATGCATGCAGTCTTTTGCAGAGCGTGGATTTTCAGCAAGGACAGTCTAGGCCAGGAGTGGCCAGCTTCTCACCAGTCTCACGATAACTTGGGCAGATGATATGCCAATGCATCCGGAGGGTGCCAGGTTCGCAACTTGCATTGGATGCCGAGACACCTTCAGTAAAAATAATGGCAGACCATATATTCCATCAAAGCATTCGCGCCTCCCCCTCTCCCATGACATCCTCTCTACCGCCCCCCGGAGCAGGTGGAGGGCAGCACCACAGTTTGAAGACCATTGTTCTGGGCACTAAGGAGAGGAGGGTGGACGATCTTGCTGGGAAGTTTAGTGCGCCTGATGGTGGGATCCTCATTGTCGGGTGCCATTATGGACTATGGTGGCTATCTGTTAGGGAGCAGGTTGAGTTACTTGCACTCATGCCACAAATATAAACCTTAAGCCTGCACAATCACCAGTTTTGAGTCAAGGCTCGTCTCCCGTGCAGCTCGAGGTGGCCCTTTAAGTGAGCATTGGAGTATGGGACTGCCCCGATCTTCTGCCACTGCACTTGCACCTTCAAGTCCTTGCCCTTAACCCGGCCTCTTTCAACCCTTTCTCCTCTCGTGCCCAAAAGCCCTTTCCCCAGAGTATCCCTGCTTTGTCCTCTTTTACCAATCACCTTGTTGTGAGGAATTCGCACGCGAGTGTGCGCTCGCCTGGGCTTTTTGACTTTAAAAAAAAAAAATTTAAACTGAATGATGGGAGATCAACCATTTTCCCTGCTCACCGCACAACCATTTTCCCTGCTCACCGCACAACATGCATGTCACGTGTACTCCGGGAGGACAGCCTACAGACACCGTCCTGTCATGTTCAGCTGTAAGTGACAGCCACAAGTACATCAAAGCATCTCCTCAAAGGGGAAGGCAACACCTTCCTCCAGCCATGGGCAGCCCAATTAAAATATCAAAGGCCCCATCAATCGTCCTTCCCATTGTCTAGTTCAGCTGGGGGGAGTGGATGCTAATAAGAAATAATAAAGGGCAAGCCTGCAAAAGGGGCTTGGTCACAGGACAGACAACAGGAGGGTGGGGCTAACACCTATTTGGTATGCAATGTGTCCACTTGAAGCTAGTTCCCAACCATCTTTATGACGGACAGTGAATGTCAGGGTCCATTATTTACTGTAGGCAACACCTGCAGAGCAGACCCCTTTCTGAGGGGAGAAGTATGATTGAAGGGAGACAGGAAGTCTGCTCTCGTCACAAACTTCAAGGGAGACCTGCACTTTGATCAAGAGCCACAGAGGGCTAACCAGAGAGACACTTTGATCTACAACAGGACATGAAGATGGGTGGGACTATATTTTGTCACCCCTTACCTTTTCTGTTGCAGAGCCCTCTGGTTCTGACTTCCCGCATATCAGAATATTGTTGGTGGGGACCTAGGATTGGTTCATTAAGGTAGGCTGACACTACACCAATCACTGAGGCCCATTTGGCTTTAAGAGAGGGCGGAACCCCTCACTTAACAGCTCATCCGACGACTTCAAAAGGAGTAAGGAGGGCTCATTTGGACCCTTGCTGAAGATCCAGTCTACCTTACATTTTCTGCCAGTGAAGGAAGGCCAGGATTTCCAAGAGGGAAGCAAGATCCCTCCCCTAAACATCTCCCACGGAACAGAGGGAGATAACAGACTCGGAGGACCCGTCCAGCAGCTCCAGACCAGGTACCCAGCAAGCACACAGCGTGCCCCGCTAGGTTCTGCCAGCAAGCTTCCTAGATGGGAAGTGCCAGAGAGTTTCTGAACGAAGGACAAGGCCGTTGGCTGCAAACACTCTCCTCAGCTTTGGGCCGTCCACCTTGAAAGAATGCCACAAGCCCTGCGAAGAATCTAGGGTGGGGGTGCCACACAAGCATCAACCAGCGCCCATCTTTTAAGGACATTCAAGGCAGTCGAGCCCTCATACCGCGACCGGCTGCTCCACTGACTTTTGCCACGCTGCAGTCACTGAAACCATTCGAGACGCCTCGACCAGCGTTTCAGATCCGCCAACTAGCACAGAGACAGCGATTCTAGACTTGCTTGCCAAACTGCCTGCCGCCTGATACTCGCAGCTGTCTCCCGTCTGGAACTCTGTCGGAGGAGCTGCAAAACATCCTGGAAGCAACTTTACGGCGTTGAGCTTCAAGACCATCTCAAGAACCAGATACACTGTGATTCTGTCCCCCCTGGCCATTCTCTGAAAGGTGACATTTACGTTCCCTTGGTGCTGAAGACGGATTGATTTACCGACTAGCCTACTGTCAGTGTCCAGAGTGCATGCCTTTCCTTCGTGCAACTTCCTGCCCGTGTTCTTTTACAGTGTGGGTTGCATTTTGTAGTGGCCTATAACTGTCTGTTGTAATAATAATAATGTAGATATTTGTATAGAAACGTGACCGAAATGTTCATCAATGGGTAATAATTGTATTTTCGCGGTGTTACAAACAAACTTGCCCAGGTAAGCCTGCCGTTCCATCCACGTTACCAAAATTGGACAAGGAGGTTTATGATTGGCTTGCGTTTCCAATTTGTTCAGATCCCTTCTGGTGGTCTAGAGGTGTGGGGTTGATTGATGGTGTCATCCCTGGACCACTGGTGCCCCGGAAGTCAATTTGTCACACTAGTGCGTTTGAGCCCGTTCTATTGGCTTGCCCACATTGTACCCTTGTTGTGCCATTTCTCTGGACCAGCTTTGCAATGTTGCTGCTTCCCTCGGAGTCCCAGTTCAGCGGGTGACATGGAAACTCAGGATTTTCCACGCTGAATTGTGCATTTCGTTGACATGAAAAATTCAACAGATTTCATGACATTTTGTTTTTTGCCTTTAACGTAGACCTGGCCCTTACATGTCAGGGGAAAGCATGCACACTGGGGACTTGTTCCACTAACCGCCAATACCTTCCAATCAAAAGGAGGCTGCCTGCAGAACGGTGCAGCAAGGTTAACTCCAATCGAATGCTGACTTACTTCTCACCAAGTGCCAGACTGTAGACTCAAAAGAAGCTCCCGCCCCAGTTCGTCCTGGACCGGAGACAGAACCTACACTTCAGTTCCACAAGAACCAACCCACCCATGACAAAACCCACTATAACCAGACATCTGTAGCCATTACCCTGGAGAATGCCGAAACCAGAACCCCACAGATGATCTCTGGAAGTGCAGCACCCAGCAGAACCACACGAACAATCTGCCAGAAGAACCAGACGCTGCAACCTCTACCAGCTGATAAAAGAAACTATTGCATTCCATCGAGGACACTCAATCCGTCCAGAAATATTCGTAGTTTGGGTGCAGTGGTGGTATGGCCACATCTGGCACTTACGGTGCAAGAATAATAAACACTAGCAATGGAAATGGTATCCATAAGAAGAGGCCCTCGTCCCCGCACGCCACAGGAAGATGCCCCCGCACGCCATAAATACTGGGTAAACTGCTCAATAATTAAAGACAACGTGGCAAATATAAATGAAGCGTCTTCAATCGTAATGATATCAGAAGACAATAGTACAACCGCAGTATTCCTTACACACAAATTGTATACGATTGTTGTGCATTATTTCGAATATTTAAGATATAATGCTTTATTTTGAGTTCCGAAGAATCTTTACAAAAACAACGTTATTTAAGATATGGCTTCAGTACTAATCCCAGATCAAGAGACTGCTCCTGAAGAAGGAATTAGATGGCGAAACGGGTAAAGCTTGTATGTCTCTCTAAAGTGAGAAGGAGGGAGCTGTGCCCCTCATCTCCCAGCAGCAAAACGACAGTTTAACCCAACAAGATGAACCAAAAACAGCCCTTTTCAAAGGAATCGAAATATCAGAAAGGCTTTTGTCAAAACGAAAGAAGAGAAAATAAAAAATAAAATCTCACAAGCTATGAAAACTACACAAGAAAAAAAGACGCAGAAGGGGACCGTCACAGCTAGAAGTATCAAACCAAACGCAAAAGCTCATTCAACCTCTCCAAGCCTCATTTGTCACGGGGACAGCCAAGTTACTTCCCCGCAGGTTCCACCAGCATAACCTAATGTGCCGGCACCTGTGCGGCTCACCTCTTGTCTGGGACCCAGGCTCTGCTGCAAATGAGAGCATAGCAGGGACAGCGCATGGCATATGGCTGCTAAAAGCACCGCCGCACCACCTTGTACCTCTGGGCCACCAGCCGCACCGGCTTGGTTAGTGGGGCTACAATCTTTTTATTTTTACGGTTTATTTAAACCTTTAAAATAGGTGATACAGCAATGAAATCAAGAGTTAAAAATAAAATCCATCCAAGTCTTCGGGTCCAGGTTATTCTTCCTCGTTGTTGGTTGCTGCAAGGAGGTTTCTTATATCTTCAATGAGAAAAATGTCAAAGCAAAGATTACTTTGCGGTCAGTTCCACTAAACATCGCTGACCACCAATCTTCAGCATTCAATGTCTGGTATTTCTCAAGCAAGGACAAATGCTTCCATCTTTGGCTACTAATACCATCACAAAATAGTACAAGATGTATTAAGGACTCCTTGTTGCATACAGAATCTACAGGTTAGATCCATCGCTGCATTTTTTGGGCAGAGGCTCAGTCCTGTTTTTGTTTTCAGGGCATTCAGGCGATGTGGGGGCTACAATCTCAGCTACCGGAATAGCTGCACCAGGGTTCACGTGTTCTGCTTAGCAGGGGGTTGCAGCCTCAACACCTGGCTCCTCCGCTGGACAGTAGCTATCGGCTCCTTTTCCCCCTCTGTGCACTCTAATCACACTGAATAACATTGGTACAAGCTGAGTAAAACCATGACTTGTGTGGTCTCTAGCAGCTCCCTTTCAACAGAACCGCAAGCCTGTCGGGTATTAAGCTTCGACCCACTTTTAAAAACCAATTACTTCTGGACTCAGTATTTTTTGAAAATGTATTTCCTCCTGTGTAAGTCACAGTTAAGACTACCCTAAAAAGCTACTTCATGCTTAATGGCTAGCTACTTCCAACATAAGGCATTCTATATAAAGACTAAGCTTAATATATTATCTGGATACGTTTCATTACACAACCTTTCTATCCCCCTGCTCCTCCCGAGAGTGTACAGCCTTGTCGCAAGCTATTAGTCCAGCATACAAACATTCACTTGGCCGTCAATTCCCAATATAGACCAGCTGTGACTAATCAACTTCCGGGGCACCACTGGTCCAGGGATGAATATTGGTTTCTAACCCATCAATCAGCCCCACACATCTAGTAAACCAGAAGGGATCCAAACAGACTGGAACACAAGTAAATTATAAACCTCCTTGTCTAATTTTTGGTAACATGGATGGAACGGCAAGGTCGTGGATCATTGTTTAGTTGCAACCTGTGAAAATACAATTATTACTCAATGATAAAAGGGACTGCCCAGTCAAGGTTGTATAAACAAATCTACTTTATTATTACTACAACAGACAGTTCTAGCACACTACAATTACAACCCACGCTGTAAACGGAACACTGATGCAGACAGTTCACAAAGGAAAGGGATGCACTCTGGATACTGACAGGATGGTAGTCGGGAAAAGTAATCAGTCTAACTGTTCAAGGTTACCTGGTTTCAGCACCCCAGGGGCAACAAGGTCGTTACCGTCTCTAGGGGCCTTCGGAGAAGGACCATGGGACAGAACCACAATGTACGTGGTGCTGAAGTTCTTGGTGCTCTACAGCGTCGAGGCAGTTCTGGGGCGATCTACAGCCAGAGACAGAGTTAGTATTGGGAGACAGCTGCAAATACCAGGCTCTGGTGACTGCGGCATGACAAGATTGTCCTTAAAAGATGGATGCTGAATGATGCTTGTGTGGCACTACTCCCAGCTTCTTCACAGGGCTCGTCTCCTTTCAAGGTGGACCGGGCCAAAGCTCAGGAGGGTGTTAGCAGGCAACTGCCTTGTCCTTTGTCCAGAGACTCTCCCGGCAGATCACACCTAGGAAGCTTGTTGTCGGAACCTAGCAGGGCACGATGTGTGCTGGCTGGGTACCGGTTCTGAAGCTGCTGGTCGGTACCTCCCGAGTTCAGTATCCCCCTCTGTTCCCTAGGAGATGTTTAGGGGAGGGATCTCGTTTCCCTCTTGGAACTCCTGGCCTGCCTTCACCGGCAGAAGATGCCAGGCAGACTGTACCTTCAGCTCAGGTCCAAATGAGTCCTCCTTACTCCTTGCAAAGTCTTCAGGTGATTGCTAAGTGAGGGGTTCAGGCCTCTTTTAAAGCCAAATGGACCCCAGTGATGGTGTAGGCCAAGCCTACCTTAATGAACCAATCCTGGGTCCCCACCAACAATCGTCAGATATACATGAGGTCAGGACCAGAGAGCTCTGCAACAGGACAGACAAGGGGTGACAACATATACCCAAGTCCCACCCATCTTCCTGTCTGTTGTAGATCAAAGTTTCTCTCTGGTTAACTGAGCCCTCTGTAACTCTTGATTAAAGCACAGGTTTCCCCCTTGAAGTATGATCTGGGAGCAGACTTCCGGTGTCCCCCATACCACATACTTCTCTATCTGAAAGGGGTCAGCTCTGCAGGGGTTTGTCTACGTTAAATAGTGGACACAGACATGCATTTCACTGCCTGTCATACAGAGGGGTGGGAGCTAGCTTCAAGTTGACACATTGCACACCAAAGGGGTGTTAGTCCCGCCTTCCTGTTGTCTCTGGCAACCAAGCCCACTTGGCAGACTTGCCTCAATTGTCTCATTAGTATGCACTGCCACCAGCCGGAGAACAAGGGAGTGCAGATCCATAGAGCCTTTGATATTTTAATTAGGATGCTCATGGCTGGAGGAAGGTGTGCCTTCCCCCTTCTTGGAATGCTTTGATGTACCCAGGGTTGTCACATTCCATGTGAATATGACAGGGGAAGACGGCGCCTGTAGGCAGTGTCTTCCCAGAGTACAGGTGAATATATGTTGGAGCATGAAGCAGATGAAATGGGTGCAGAATGGCTGCACTCATTTCTCAGAGGTTGGTGTAAAAGAAGCCATCAGACAAGGGATGTAGAAGACAGTTTATTTGTCTCACATCGAGTAGCATACAATAAGACCCCCCCCCCCCAACACAAGCAACATCCAGGGTATAACTGACTAAACTCAAGTAAAAACATAATGAAGTAATATCATTCCAGAATGGATAGTGGACAGGAATCCATTCTGGAATGACACAGTGGCATGCCTAGTTTAAACATAGCTGCAGCAGTGACCATAGCAACAAACAAAACACTTCTGCATTTAACCTTTATTCAACACACCCTCCTCCCCTATGAAATAAAATTCTTTATTGTAAGAAATATACCAATTAAAAAGATACTAAAACTTCTATCTTTTTACCTTTGCAACTCTGGACAAACTCCAAATTTGACCACTTTCTACACACACAGCATTGAACACTCGCGTAACTAACAGGTTCTGTGTAGAGCGGCTCCCCTTTCTTAGAAATAACTGCTTTCCTTATCCGCACCCAATCTCCAACCTCGACCACAGTTATTTTTCTTGGATGTTTCTCATTAACTGTTTCCACCCATTTGTTTTTTCGAGCATCCATCTTTTTCTTTACAACATCCACAACCACATCTGTTGCTCTCGCCCTGCCCAACCAGGCCTGCGCCACAGAAGTATTTGCTTTTCGCCCTCTCATAAATTCAAACACACTAATCCCCGTCTCTATTCGTGGAGCCATCCTCAATGCATACAACCTGTCTCACAGCGACTCCTGTCAAGACCACATGCATTCGCCCCACGAATAGCTTCCATAATGCATCGATTTACTCTCTCGACCATATCATTTGCTTGGGGATAATACAAAGGGGTCTTTTTGTGTTTAATTCCGCATTTATGAAGATACTCTAAGAATAATTTCCTCATGAATTGTGGACCATTATCAGTGAGTATGCTCCTGGGTAAACCCTCCCTCTCAAACACATCCTCCAGGAATTCAATTATACACCGACACGTGACTTCTCTCAAGATCTTAAATTCAGTCCATCTTGAAAAAGTATCAACCATAACCAAGATGAACCTTCCTCTACCCACACCCATGTCCACTGGACCAAGAACATTGATGGACAAATCTTGCCACACTCCCTCCGGAATGTTTGTTTTTCCCATAGGTTGGCACGCCGCTATCACATTTTTTCCTGATTTGGTACAATCATTGCATGCACCAACCACTTTCTCAATCTCACGATCAATCCCTGGCCACCAGTAATCAGCTTTTATCACTTCTTTTGTTTTACAAACACCAATATGTCCCTGGTGAGCAAATCTTATTAGTTTTCTTCTCAGACAACCTGGGACCACCAACTTGTCCCATCTATACAACAACTCTCCTTTTACTGACAATTCATTCCGCACCTCCCACATTGCCCTCTCCTCACCAGATAAGAGCCTTTTCTCTGGCCATCCATCCACCCACCACAAAAGCCATGATCCGCTTCCACATTTCATTTGACTTCAAGACTTGAATCCATTCTCGTTTCTGTATAATACCTTCCACGGTCGCAAAAACCATTTCATTCTCACCACACACATTATTGCCTCTATCACTAGCATTATCTTCCAACTTCACCCTCGAGGCATGGTCGGCCTGTACATTCTCTTTACCAGCAACAACTTCCATTTCAAATTTATGACATTGTAGCCTGGTTACCCAACCTGCCACTCTCCTTGAAACCTTGTCGAGGCCTTTACTTTCAAAAATCGCCTTAAGTGGCCTGCGGTCTGTTCTCAAGGTAAAATCTTGACCCCAGACAAAATTTTTCATTTTTTCTATGCCCCAATGGCACGCCAAAGATTCTTTTCCAACACGGAATAGTTCAATTCCGCGCCTCTTAACATACGGGATGCATGCATTACAATCATCTCCGTGATCAACATCTGGCCCTCTCCCTCACCTTTTGTTTTTCTCCGGCTCTACCAGAAATGTCGTCAGGCCTAGTCCGGTAGTCGCCTGTCTGTTTCCATTTCCTTCCCACTCTCCTCCTCCCTTCCTTATATAGGTCTTAGCTCTTGCACTATCTGAAATGTCGTCAGGCCAAGCCAAGTATGATAGTTAATTTCACATCCTTACTGTTCATGGCCTGTAAGAATGTCATTGTATTTTCCCTTGTTCCCTCCCTTGCCTTGAAGCGCTTTGAAACACATTGTGTATAGGCGCTCTATAAATAAACGATCATATCAAACAATCATAACATCACCACTCCTATTCCTGTGTCACTCGCATCCACAGCCAGAATGGTTTTCTTTCTCGTATCAACCATCGATAAAGGTTTTGCCATATCGATTTTTCTTTTCATCGCTTCAAATTCTTTTTCACATTCATTGCTCCATTCGAATTCAACACCTTTCCTTAACAACCCCCTCAAACTGGTTATGGAATCAGCATCATTTTCAACAAACCGATGATAAAATTCAATAGTACCTAGAAATTATCTCAATTCGGCCTTGTTCTTTGGTGATTGCATTTTCAAAATGGACTCCACCAAATTCCTTTTTGGTTTGAGTCCTTGCTCAGATATTTCATCACCTAGATAAATCAACCGCTTGAGTCATAAAAACACATTTTTCGCCACGCAAAGTTATCCCTCTTGCCTTAAAGATCTTAAGAACCAGATCAAGTCTTGTTTTCAACTCTCTCTCTATCTCTCTCTCATCTTTCCCACATATCAGAACATCGTCCTGAAAGCACCACACTCCACCGACATCCTTCAATAATTTGTCCATAACCTTTTAGAATACGGAAGATGCTGATACTAATCCAAATGGCATGCGCTTAAATTGATATATTCCCTCATAGGTAATAAAAGCAGTCAATTTGCGCGATTCAGCATCTAAAATCTCATAAGCACTCGCCATGTCAATTTTTGCGAAATATTTTGCACTCCCAATCCTACTTAACAATTCTCCCATATTTGGAAGAGGATGGCGATCCGCCACAACACACCGATTGAGTTCTCGTAAATCGACGCATACCCTCAAATCCCCACTACTTTTCTTCACCACCACCACGGGGGATATCCATTCTACTGCCCTAGCTGGTTCAATAATTCCCTCTTTCTCCAATTTTACCAATTCATCGCGCACAGCCTGCCGCATAGACAGCGGTAACGGTCTGAGTTTTGACACAACTGGACTGCTCCCTTCTTTTATCACAATGTTGTGTACCATCCCCTTGAGACATCCCACTTTGTTACAGAACACTTCGGGGTACCTTGCTACCATTTCACATTTGGTTTTGTTACTATTCGATTCAGAAGAGCTAACCACATTGAGAACCGGTTCTTCACTATTAGGATCCAACTTAATTCCCAACCCCCTTTGCTCTTTCCAACCCAACAATGTTTCACCTCTTTTGGTAATATACATTTTTCCATGTGTCATCCTCCCTTTGAACTTGAACTCCACCTCACAACACCCCAAAATTTCTATCCTGTCTCCATTGTATCCCCCAGGCATTTTATCAGAAGGAACCAAATGTCCAATATCGCCTCCAATTACATTTTCAAAGACAGCTTTGGACATTAACGTGATTTGGGAGCACGAATCGGCAAGCATTTTGACCAAATGACCATTTACTTCTATCCATGCTGAGGGATGCTCACACTCATCGGACCCTGAGCACTTTACCGTATTCTGAAACTACCATTCTCTGAAACTTCAGCCTCTTCAGACGACGCACCATCACACTCTTCAATCAGAAGTGTTCAGAGTCCAGAAGGGCAATTGGGCAGTAGTTTCTAGGCTCCGCCCTATTGCCCTTTTTGAAAATGGTTACAATATTAGCCTCCCTCCATGACGCCAGGATCCCTTTATTTTTCATTATTTGGGAGAACATGATTACCACTAATTTCGCCCATTGTTCTCCCGAGAGGCACTAAGCTTTCCAATCATCATGGAAGCACCGTGCTCATCGTCAAAGGCAAAATCCCATGGTAGTAAACACTGTTCCTTCACTCGGTCCGATTTCCACCCTGGCTCAGCAAATAGACTTGCGTGATGCTGAATCCAGTCACTGTCCGCAACCATCGCTAATGCCTTTGCTTGGCTGAAAACCCCACCATTATTAATCAGCTCCCATGCATTTGTCGAGGTTTTGTAGCAAACCGCTCCGAGTATAGCCTCTGCACCATTCTGAGCACGTATTATTCTCGAGCTTTTACAACAGTTTCTATAAGCCTGACGGCTTTCCCTTATCCGTTCAGTTTTTAGCTCTATTTCGTCTCTACCAATCTTTTTTATCCTCATTCTCATCCATCTCTTTACCACCTCAGGGTCATCTACATGGTTGTCGGTCCAATATGTCCGGGACCCAAAAGCACCTTTCCTAGAGAACTCCTTCAACAGACCCAAATAGTCAATATGGAGGAAATCCGCTCTAAACGGATCCCGATACCGATTATTAACTTTATGAACATCCTGTGGTTTTAATCTCAGTCTGAGTCCACAAGATCCTAAGTCGACCAGCTCCATTCTCGTTGGAGATTCTCCAAGTGCCCATCCCAAAATGTGTATGGCCAACAGGTCATGGTCACAAAATTTTTGAGGCAGGACAGAATTTGTCAATCCTCCTTTTCCAATTGTTCGAAACAAACCAATAATCAATACAGGATTGTGGCTCACCACACTTCCGAGTTGGGCGTCCCGGGATATCTCCCTCCGTTTGTGCTTTTAACATATGCATTTTTCTCATCTTCATATTAGACATCCATAGACCTTTCATTCTATTCACTCTTTTTTAACTACCAGCCAGTTTTATCCAACAGTTTAACATTTAAATCACCACATAACACAACCCTAACCCCTTCTCATCTGGATAATGCTTCATCGAGGCAGTTTGCTATGGAGTCTATAAATGTTACCTCTTTCCCCAAGTTCACTCGCCAGTATACATTTATCAGAATCAACGCTTCATCAGATTTTTGCTTTTACAAAATAAATAAAAGAATCTGCACATAGGGATTGGGGCAGCTGACATCTACTTCTGACCAACCCAAGTCAATCCCAAAAGACCCACACTGTATGATGTGGTATTCTTATTCTGTGCAAAGTAAATAATGCACACCAACCCAAGTCAATCCCAAAAGACCCACACCGTATGATGTGGTATTCTTATTCTGTGCAAAGTAAATACCGCTGACCAACCCGAGTCAATCCAAACCAATGCCAAAAGACCCACACTGTATGATGTGGTATTCTTATTCTGTGCAAAGTAAATACCGCTCACCAACCCGAGTCAATCCAAACCAATCCCAAAAGACCCACAATGTATGATGTGGTATTCTTATTCTGTGCAAAGTAACTACCGCTGACCAACCCGAATCAATCCCAAAAGACCCGCACTGGATGATGTGGTATTCTTATTCTGTGCAAAGTAAATACCGCCAACCAACCTGAGTCAATCCCAACCAATCCCAAAAGACCTGCACTGTATGATGTGGTATTTTTATTCTGTGCAAAGTCAATACTGCTGACCAACCCGAATCAATCCCAACCAATCACAAAAGACCCGCACTGTATGATGTGGTATTCTTATTCTGTGCAGCCCGAGTCAATCCCAAAAGACCCACACTGTATGATGTGGTATTCTCATTCTGTGCAAAGTAAATACCGCTGACCAACCCGAGTCAATCCCAAAAGACCTGCACTGTATGATGTGGTTATTCTTATTCTGTGCAAAGTAAATACCGCTGACCAACCCGAGTCAATCCCAACCAATCACAAAAGACCTGCACTGTATGATGTGGTATTCTTATTCTATGCAGCCCGAGTCAATCCCAAAAGACCCACACCGTATGATGTGGTATTCTTATTCTGTGCAAAGTGAATACCGCCGACCAACCCGAGTCAATCCCAAAAGACCTGCACTGTATGATGTGGTATTCTTATTCTGTGCAAAGTAAATACCGCCGACCAACCCGAGTCAATCCCAAAAGACCCACACTGTATGATGTGGTATTCTTATTCTGTGCAAAGTAAATGCCGCTGACCAACCCGAGTCAATCCCAACCAATCACAAAAGACCCGCACTGTATGATGTGGTATTCTTATTCTGTGCAAAGTAAATGCCGCTGACCAACCCAAGTCAATCCCAACCAATCACAAAAGACCCGCATTGTATGATAAATACCGCCGACCAACCCAAGTCAATCCCAACCAATCACAAAAGACCCGCACTGTATGATGTGGTATTCTTATTCTGCGCAAAGTAAATACCGCCGACCAACCCAAGTCAAACCCAACCAATCACAAAAGACCCGCACTGTATGATGTGGTATTCTTATTCTGCGCAAAGTAAATACCGCTGACCAACCCAAGTCAATCCCAACCAATCACAAAAGACCCGCACTGTATGATAAATACCGCCGACCAACCCAAGTCAATCCCAAAAGACCCACACTGTATGATGTGGTATTCTTATTCTGTGCAAAGTAAATACCGCTGACCAACCCGAGTCAATCCCAAAAGACCCACACTGTATGATGTGGTATTTTTATTCTGTGCAAAGTAAATACTGCTGACCAACCCGAGTCAATCCCAACCAATCACGAAAGACCCGCACTGTATGATGTGGTATTCTTATTCTGCGCAAAGTAAATACCGCCGACCAACCCGAGTCAATCCCAAAAGACCCACACTGTATGATGTGGTATTCTTATTCTGTGCAAAGTAAATACCGCCGACCAACCCGAGTCAATCCCAACCAATCACGAAAGACCCGCACTGTATGATGTGGTATTCTTATACTGCGCAAAGTAACTACCGCTGACCAACCCAAGTCAATCCCAACAAATCCCAAAAGACCCGCACTGTATGATAAATACCGCCGACCAACCCAAGTCAATCCCAACCAATCACAAAAGACCCGCAATGTATGATGTGGTATTCTTATTCTGCGCAAAGTAAATACCGCCGACCAACCCGAGTCAATCCCAAAAGACCCACACTGTATGATGTGGTATTCTTATTCTGTGCAAAGTAAATACCGCCGACCAACCCGAGTCAATCCCAACCAATCACGAAAGACCCGCACTGTATGATGTGGTATTCTTATTCTGCGCAAAGTAAATACCGTCGACCAACCCGAGTCAATCCCAAAAGACCCACACTGTATGATGTGGTATTCTTATTCTGTGCAAAGTAAATACCGCCGACCAACCCAAGTCAATCCCAACCAATCACAAAAGACCCGCAATGTATGATGTGTGATTCTTACTCTGTGCAAAGTAAAGTTTTTTTAAAAAAAGAAAGTGCCACAAAATTACCATATGGTGCTGCAAAATCTAATTTGTATGCCGCAAAAAGTTGAATTTCATGCCGCATTATCCTAGGGGGTACGATAAGAACAGCAAACCTGCCAGGGGATGCACCACCCAAAATGAGGGCTGTGGCAAAGATGGAAACCGGCCCCTCCCCACCTTCACAGCGCACCCCAAGAGGCCAGCAGACCCCCAAAGCAGAGGCCCCCAGCTCCGTGCAATATCATGCATGCCGCGTTCCTAGAGGACCCCCCCCTCACCAGGAAGGCGTGGGGGGGGGCACTGAGCTGGGGGGGCACAGTTAGAGGAGATACTGGAGCGCGGTCCCGTGCTCCTCTGCGCTCCCCACCCGCTGCCACTGGGGCAGCCCGCGGCCCCCAGCGCCTCACCTCAGGGGGGTTGCTGCCGGCCGGGGATCCCGGGGTTCCTCTGCTGCTGAAGGGGCGGGGCCTCGTTGCAGGCTGCAGCACCGGACGCCCACTGCGGAAGTGACGTCACACAGACCCTAGGCCCGGGACTTCCTCGGAGAAAAGGGATGAGGGTGCGAGCGGAGGCCATGTTGGGTGAGGAAGAAAGTATATCAGGCGCACAGTGCCATCTTGCGGGAGGCACAGTTCCGCGAGGATACGTGTTCGCTGTCGCCATCTTGAGGGACGCCCGCATGCGCTCTAGCTGTTCGCACCATGTTGTATAGGGAACAGGGGCTGCGGGGATCGCCATGTCGAATAAGGTGTTTCTGCAAAGAAGCAATGGGGGCCGCCATTTCGGGTGAGGCACAGAGGTGATTGCAGGAAAGCGGCCATGTTTGTTAAGAGTGGAAAGTCACGCAAATATTGAGCGAGGCGGAGTCTTGGGGGGCAGACGGATGTTCATGAACCCCAGCTACAGTGAGTCACCCCATCACCTTCCACTAGTCCATTTTCAGTTCATTGATTTTTATTGAAACTTAAGAATAATTAAGTAGACAGTACAGCAAGTTGCATGAAAAGTGAGATACATCATAGTTACTATGATAACTGATGATGCTGTAGTTAACTACATGCATATTATATATAATAAACGTCATAATAATATTAAGTAAAACCATAGCATGGTTCGGGACAAACAGATGACAGGCACAGTGGTACCAACCCCTGGCCGTGGTCATAACACAGGAACCCCCCCTCTGTCTGGGGGCAGCTGGCCCCTGGCGTATAGCAGCCTAACCTTCGGGTTAACCCGGAGACTCAGGGTTTTTACGCTTTTCACCGGGTCTCTGGAGAAGAGCGTGCAGTCTCCAGGTTTTCCAGCATCCGAGCATCTCCACCACGCCTCCATGGGATTGGCTACAAGAATACTATTAGTGGCCAATTACATGGAGATGTCAGCGGAGACCACTGCTCTCAAGCTTTTAAATCTGACGGCCTGCTGTGGACTGATTGACCCAGCCCTTTTGGTACAAATGGGGAGCCTGCCGCGCAGTGGTGGCTGGTGACTTTGAAAGGTGGTGGGGCGTAAATTTCTCAGCCAAATTTGGGAGCGAGCGAGTCCAACCTAGTTCAAGGAAAAATAGCTTCCACTGTGCACCTGGCCACCCTCTGTCCTCCGGGCCCAGGTACCTGCTCACCCCGCCACCCTCCCGCACTGCCTTCCGGGCCACCCCTTGCACTGGGGTCTGTATCTGTACCCCACTTAAACATAAGTGTAGGGCAGCTGAGAGGAAATGGAGGACTTCCTGCTCATCCTCTGACAAACTGGCCTGTCGCCTGCTACAAAGGCAATACCGACTCTCTGTCCTCACCAAGAAGAGAGTCCATATTTAAGATTGTGTCTCTGCGGCATCTAACAACTCGGCCGAACTCTTTAAAATCTGCAAGGAGCTTGCCAACCCTGCTGCAGTCTCTACCCCTCCTGTTGCCTCCCAGGCTCTTTGCAATGTCCTTGCCTCTCGCTTCATTTAAAAAACCCAGGACATCCTGTCCACCCACCCCACCCACACTCCTCCTCTTCCCTCTCCTTCTGTGCTTGCTGACCCTCCTTTAGCCACCATCCTTCTCGTCCTTTCCTCTTTTCACCCCTGACGAGGTTGCTAGACAAGTCCGATCTATGAAAGCCTCTTCAAAACAGGTTCATCCCTGTTCCTCTAAAACCATCAAGGACCACATTGACACCCTCACTCCAGCCCTTGCTGATTTTTGCAACCACTCCTTTGCCTCTGGATCCTTCCCCTCCCCTCTGAAGCACTCCTTTGTGCCTCCTCTTCTCAAGAAACCCACAGCTGTCCAGCTAACTATCGCCCTGCTGTCCTTCTTGTCCAGCTAACTATCGCCCAATTTCTATTACTCCCTTTCTTAGCAAACTCCTAGAAAAGTTGGCCACCTCTCAGCTTAACCTTCATTCCAATTCTGTTGGCTGTCTCCATGACCACCAGTCTGGCTTCAGAACTTCCAGAAGCACGGAAACTGCTCTCCTAAACGTCCGTGAAGATCTGCTCACCAACCTTGACTCCAACATTCCCTCTGTCCTCATCCTCCTCGATCTCTCTTCTGCCTTCGACACGGTCAACCATACCATCCTGCTCAACAGTCTCTGTGAAAACCTGGGTATCACTGTTCAGGCTCTGGCCTGGCTGACCTCTTTCCTCTCAGATCGACCCTCCCTGGTCCAACTTGGGTCCTTCCTTTCATCTATCTTCCTCTCTACCTGTGTTGTTCCCCAGGGGTCTAACCTCTCGCCCTGGCTTTTCAACCAATACCTGGAAACTCTTGCCCACTGCAATGCCATTTTCTGCTAAAATTTCCAGTGCTACGCTGATGACACTCAACTCATTTTCAGGCTGCCCTCTGCCACCTCCTCTCCCTCTCTCATCTCTGATTGCTTAACTGCCATTCAAGATTGGTGTGCCGCCAATGATCTTTGTCTGAATGCCAGCAAGACGGAGATCCTCCTCATCGGCACACCTTCACCATCCTTTCCCCTCACTCTCTGGCCGGCCTCCCTTGGCCCTCTTCCTACCCCCACCTGCAAGGCTAAGAACCTCAGGGTCATCTTTGACTCCACGCTTTCCTTCTCCGCCCACATCTCTGAGGTCTCTAAAAAGTCAAATTTCCGACTGCACCTCCTCAGAGGTACTCTGCCTTTCCTCTCCTTCCCCCAGAAGCTCATGGTATCTCAAGCTCTGGTTCTCTCTAGCTTGGACTATTGTAACAGCCTCTATCTAAATCTACCTGCTTCTACTCTCCGCCCTCTGCAACTAATCCAGAACAGGACTGCGAGATTTGTCCTTGGCCTCAAGCCCTGGGATCGTATCTCTCCAGCTCTGAAATCTCTCCACTGGCTCCCAGTGGATGCAAGGATTAAATTCAAAACCCTCTGCATTGTCCACAAGCCTTTCTGGGGCCTGGGTCCAAAATACCTTCAGCTATCCCTCCGCAAATACCTCCCCTCTCGAGCTCTTCGCTCCTCTACCTCCAACTCACTCTGGGTCAGTCGTTTTTCTAAGAAACGAGCTGGGGCTAGATCTGTCTTCGGCTGGGGCCTCCCTCTGGAACAGCCTCCCTGCCAGTCTAAAACTTGAGGAGCACCATCTCCGGTTCCGGAAGCACCTCAAGACCTTCCTCTTTTCTTCTGCCTTCGCTCCCCCTCTCCCCAGCTGATCTGTTACTCTCTTGGCACCGTGCACCTGGCCACCCTCTGTCTTTTGGGCCCAGGCACCTGCTCATCCTGCCGCCCTCCTGCACTGCCTCAGGGCCACCCCTTGCACTGGGGTCTGTATCTGTACCCATACAGCCCCCCTTTTTCTTCCTGCACTTATCAGACCTACCCTGTCTGCTGCCTTAAACCTAGCACTTGCAAATTGCTGGCTGCATTACCACTGTGTGTTGCCTTTATTATTTATTTATTGTTATTTATCTGTTTCTCCTCTGCTTCGCCCTTTCCATCTCTCCCCGTTCCATGCGCTTTTCCCCTTCCCCCTCTCCCATGCACTTGCGTGTTCTCAATTTCACTGGACCTAGTAAGATCGCTGTTTTGTTCTCCCCTGTTCCCCTCCCTTGCCTTGTCGCGCTCTGAAACACTGAGCACGATAGAAATAAAATATCAATATCAAAATGGGCAATTTACTGTCGAAACCCACAGACATATGACATAAAAGGCATTAGGTTTTACATACTAATGGTGCTACATTATTCGTACGTGTGCAAGTGTGATGGTGTATTTTCCAGCAGCTTGTGATGAGAATAGCTTGTACTATGGTGTATGCATAACAAAATCACACTATGGTTTGAAGCTTCAATATATTCCAAGGGGAGCAAAGAGGTCAATGCTTAACAAACTAGTACAGCCTTGTTAAAGGCATGGTCTAGTAAAAAATGTTATTGTCCCTACGGGTTGGCCATGTTTTTTTAAGCCTAAGTGGCTCGATTTTAGAAAACTTTCCTATGGACCTTACCCGAGTTTTCGTCCATTAAACGCACGCGAAAACAGGCAGTAGGGCGCCGCCATTTTGTGATAATCCTATCACTTGCTGCATCGCCCTGACTGACCTGCTTCTGCGGCACTAAATCAAATCCCCCGCCCCAGAGCCTGACATTATCAAAACATTCATATTCCCCGCCTCTCTCCGTGACGTTACTGTGCTGCGTAGGCAAACGCGCCCAGTCGTCTTCTACGTGACGCCACACAGAACCCGAAAACCAACGCAGACCATCTCACAACACAGCGCGCCACAATTCGGAATATGAAACTGTACTTTAAAATCAAACAGCAACACGGTACATTTGGTAAAGTACATTTATTTGACATTAAATGTTTAGAGAATATTCAGCAATTGCCATATGAACTCCGAAAGCCATTTATTTTCTTTTATCTGTACCCGCAAATCCGTATAAGTTTATATTGAGTCACGCGCTGTTCCTTTATGGTACACAGGGTGTTGGTTTTCGTTAAAAGAAGCACTTTGGAAGCACGGTGAACCGTAAGGCTGTTCCATCAACTAGGCACTAGTCCATCGTAAAGGTTGATATGTTGCTTCTAGCCACTAGTACAGTGTAAGGGCATGTGGGTCCTTGGCGATCGTCCCATAAAATTGTCAGTGTGCTCCAGTTGTTCACACGAAGCTGCAGGTGTCTGTTGATTAAACCATCTGCCGGTGTCTCAAACCGATGACCGTAGCAGAATGGGATCAAATACCTGTTATGAAAACAAAAAAAATATTTTATTTATTACGGCCGATCAGAAACTATTTGCTTGCAAGGATAGTTCAATGGAGTATGTTCGGCTCTAAAATCAATGCGAAAAGTAACGAAATAAAGCGAGGCCAACACACAATGAGAAACGACAGTTTGTCTACATGCGTGTGGAATGATATGATATATGATATGGCATTTGTAACGCGCCTATACACAAGTGTTTCAAGGCGCGACGAGGCATGGGGGGAACAAGGGCAGACAGACAACGATCCTACTGGGCCAGGTGTCTTTCAGATCGCGCAAGGGGAAGGGGAGAGGGGGGTAAAAGTGCTGTACGTGGTTAGTTGAATACAAGATAAATAATAGGGAGAAGGGGCTGAAGGATACAGAGACAGTCCCGTAGTGCTGGTAGGCAGTGCAGGGAGAAGGGGCTGGGCCAAGGACCGAGATCTGTGAGACCTGTTGACCTGCATGCCCATGTGCCCACTACGAACACGTTTTCTTTGCTTTTCCTAGCTCTTCATTCATTCATTTATTCATGCATCCATTCATTAATTCTTCATTCCGGTATAAAAGCGTCTAAAGATTTACTCACATTATATTTGAAATTTCCATTGTGTCTCTGCGTAATGCAGTCTGTAAATCTGACCGTGCTCTTGACAACGATTTTTCGTATACTGAACTAAAATGAAACTCGGTCTAGTTTCTGAATTTTCTGCCTTATCGTCTCTTACGTTATTGCGCACCCCTTTCAAATGAAGTTCTTTCGGCATGGTCCCTGTCTCAAGGTCAAAAAACAATAGACCCTTATACTTCCAGTGCGACCTGTGGGCCTCTTCTGGGCGCAAGCTGAAAATCAAAGCCGCTGTCCTTCGCATTCTTTATTTGCAGCATTCCGTAGTAAAGGCATCTGTGAGAGCTTGAAGTTTAGAATCCCTCTATGTAGTGCGCCACAATGTGCAAATGCGAACTGGCTTCTCTCCCAAATGCCACGGCCCGCTTGGCGCGTTCTAAGGCCCCCAATGTTGTCCCTGTTGTCTGTGAGCTTTGCAGCCCCAAAGAATCATAACTATGGAGACATTTAATTTTTGGCGGAAGGTCAGGGAAAGTATAAAGTACCACAGGAGTTGAGTTAAAAGTGAGATTTATTGTTTGTTTGTTTTATTATTTGCAATACGCAAGCCTCCCCTCCGTTAACAGTGCGCAGCATTTACATTTACATGAGATGAGACATGAGAAAAATATATACATACACATATATGAGGTGAATAGAGAGAATTCAAAGATGACACCCAGCTTGCTCGCCACCCATGATGGTGAAGGTAGGGGTTAGGGTTACAGGTACACTGTACAATAACATTTACAAAAAGACAATCGTATTGCAATTATCTAAACCGGGATTTGTACTACACAACCAGCTGTGCTTCGGGTGGACATGGCACAGTTGCAATGTTCGGTGGCAATGGATCACTGCTCTGCACAGAAACGTTCAGAATTCCATATCTGTGCTTCTCTAACACAGCAACAATAAGGCCTTTCACAAAGTCGATCTGCATTTCATCATAGACTGGTTTGATCACCCATTACTTACTTCGTTTTGAAAACACCTTAGTGTAGCGAGGCATCCTTACTTTACCCCTAGTCCTAGATTGTTCACGTCCGACATTGCTGTTATGGGCCAAGACCGCTAGTAGAGTGCGATGTTTCATGCCCCGAAAGCTAAAATGCAAGCGCTTTGGCATGTACTTTAGGCACATATTGTGGAACACCTCCAAATCTCCTGTGTGACAGAATTCTGTCAGTCCCCTCAAATCTCTTGATAGAGTTTTGTCGAAAACAATCTTCTCAATGGCTTTGTGTGTCGGTGAAGATGGAATCAACCACTTCTTCTTCCGTGCCTCCTCTGAGGACAAAGGGCCATGTTCACATTGGTGGAAATGTTCATTTGCTGTCCAGCGGTGAACGTTGGTACAGTGGTGCATCAGTGACCGCCATTTTTCAAGGAGTATTTCCACTGACCCTTCACAAGTTTTTGAGCTCCACCAAAGATGGTTGGTGATAGACTGGGACCACTGCAAAATACTTTCAAAACCTTTTTTTTTCCTGCAGCCTAGATTTTCTTACTGATTGATTTAGCAAGATGCCATACGTCAAATTGATGTTTAATATGTGGGAACTGCTCTCTCATTGTCTTGGCAATTGAAACGTGTCTGTGCGTGGCTATGAGGTCGATGTGCATTCCCCTCGATTGTAGATATTCCACTGATTTTATAAATCCTAGTTTCTCCATGGCCACTGAGGATGTACATTGTTACCTGCACGACCACCGAACTCACAATTTTCTTACTATCCATGTCCTGAAAGTGGTAGGTGCAGTACTTGGCAGAAAATCCAGGGCTGTCGCTCTGTCCATCGCCGGCTAGCCTGAATCGTTTGCCTTTGAATGTACTTGCTAGAGACAATTGTTCAATTTTCCAAGCATCACTCATGGCCGGAAACAGATAATCACGTTGGTATATGTAGTACAGCGATTTACAAATTAAATGGAGTGCCACAAACTGAAAGAAAGCCTCTAACTTTCTAAAACTGGAGCCACTAAAAAGTGATGCAGCTGCACACAGTAGATTGCCTGCTGGCATTTTCCCCAGCATCGTTTGTGCAGACCATGAGAAACTATGATTCAATCAACAGGCGGCATTTATTTTGACGTTACTGCCTTTTATTTGACGAGTCACATTAATCAATGGCTTCCCACATACTTTCTCTTTAACTGAATGCCCACATTTCAGCATACTTATAATGTCCATCAAACAACTGTCGAATACAATATATTTGCTCTCTTTCATTAGACTGTCATCCTGCGTCAACGTTGTTTCGGCCTGTGACGTTGCAGAGATTTCAACACATTGGAAAGTAATATCGCTGCTATCAAGTTCTGATGCGTGTATGGATGCTGCAGCTGGTTCATTCTCTGTCATTTCGACATCTGCTACTTCAACATTGATGGGAGAACACAACAATGTCGACATGTTTTTGGGTGGCAATTTTTTGGCGGGTGCAGATTGTGTGAATTGATCTGCAACTACTTCAGAGCTATCTTCAATACATTCAATATCATCTTCTTGTGGTGGTGCGGTCGCACTGTAGCAATGGTCCAATGCAACTTTGCTGTATTCTCCAAACACAGTTAATTCATGTTCTGGCCATTGGACATGAGCATCTCGAGCCTGAACACGCCTCGCCTCAATTAATAGTTCCTCCATAGTGTACATGGTCTGGCAAGCAACATCTCTCATTCGCTTCACTGTCTGTGTATGTATAGTTCTGACACCCACAGGTAACTAGAGGAGAGATTGGAAAAGGGATGTTCAGTTTAAACACAAGATAAAGTGTAGTCCAATTGACTGGAAAAAACATAAAATAGTCCCCAGCACAAACATTTTTTGAAAGTTATGAACTGTTTGTAACTGACCTTTTTTTGTTTTTTTTTTCTTTGCAACTTTTTTGACTTGACCTTCAACATCTGCACGCTGTAGCTCCGATTCGTTTCCCCATGTCCCCCCTTCCTCTTGCGCTGCATCGACTATATTTTCTGTATCCGCATAGACAGCACGGAATGAGGCTCCATCGTCTCCCTGAAAAATAGTACTTTCATTACTATGTATCAAAATATTATTAGCATAAAACACACGTGAGGACGAACACACAGGTACATCTCAATAGCCAAACACGATTTAAACATTGTGTGCAACAATCAAACGACAAGTATTCGACCTGTGATGATCTATTTCGATGGAACTGTCAGTATCCATGCCTCTGGCTCTGCATGGACTGCTGTGAATGGTTGTATTGGAGAGGAGGCATCAGCATCTCCCTGAAACAAAGTACTTGCATTAGTATGGTTTCAATATTGGAAACATAACACACAATTGGGGTCGACGGCACAGGTACATATAAAGAGATAACCACGAATGATGCATTGTCTAAAAACAATCTAGGAAAATCTAAATATGATCACATTTCATCGAGTTATTTCTCTGATTTATTTACATCTGCATCATCTAAATGGGATGTTGTGATTGCAGTGGAAGCTCCGTCGTCTCCCTGAAACACAGCATGTGCGTTAATAGGGAAGAAAGTATAGCAAATGGAATCGCGTTATATTATCACTCATGATGGAGCTGTCAGTATCCATACCTCGTGCTGCTGAAGAATATCTATGGATTTTGCAAATGTAGTGCGCACTTCTGAAAGCTGTTGCGCCGATTCCTATACGCATGGTCCCGCTTCCACTTCCCCTGGAATTACTTGAATGTCAGGCTCCGCATCAAGTGCAGGGGTTGACGCTCCAACTGCCTGAAACATAGTACTTGCATTAGTGAGGATTACAATAGTGAAAACATAACACACACCTGGGGTCGACAGCACAGGTACATATCAACGGCTAACCGCGAATGAAACATTGTGTAGAACAATCAAACGACAAGAATTCCAGCTCTGATGATGACGCTTGATGGAGCTGTAAGTATCCACACCTCCTGCTGGTGAAGAACATCTAGAAATGTTGTAGATGTGGCGGACGCTTCAGCATCTCCCTGAAAGACAGTACTTGCATTAGTATGGATAACACTAATTATAACTGAAAACAAACACCAGTGGACGATAACTAAGGTGTATATCAATTGGAAAGCACTAACCAAACATTTGGTAATATAATTGCACGATAGAATAAAACTATTACTTGACATGCATAAAACAAGTCTGTAGCGGATTAGCCTAGTAAGATTACCTGATACGCGCTAGAAGTGGTTGATAACTGCGACCACGTCAAGGATGTAGAATGTTCTTGCTTCAGATTCAAGGATAGTCAAGAAGTTGTAAAGGTAAATTAATGATTGATAATGAAATGCCAATATTAAAAATAGCCATGTAAGGCGACAGAATACTTGAAAAATGCTCAGTACAGCACAGTTCCCTGTTCCCATATATATACATTTTGTTTGTGGGTTATGAAATCGAAAAAGAATATATTGATAAATGTCATTATTCAAAAAGCTATACACTCATATCAATATCGAAATTATTACAAGGGATGGAACACCTACAATATCAATTAATCCATTCGGCTACCTACACACTACCGCAAGGCCTAAAGCTAAATCCGGACACTTGACTCACCGGTGGCGGAATGTGGACGAATAGAGTGGGAATAGCGTTTTCGAGCAATTTCCGTGTCGTCCGCCATTTATTCTTCTTTGTTACCCAAGATGTTGTGTACATGTCCAAGGAAAAGTTCTGGCTACAGATGTGGTATCGATCACCCCTCTTGTCCTGTAAGACTTGTTGGACTCTACTTTCCAGCTCATCCAGTGGATATCCGCAATGTCTGCCCATTCTCTTATTCGATCAACAGTTTTCGGGAATACATGCATTGTAGTCCCTTCAGATTTCACATGGGTCTTCGAAGGGCAACCGCTAATCGAACAGGCAGGCATTGTTGATAAATCTGAAAAGTAAATATCGACATTATTATACAATCTTCATGAATAAAGATTTGATACAAAAGTAAATTAATCATACAATGATCAATGCAAGGTTTGTTTTGGTCGCAGGAACTATACCAGTTCATTATGTGCGGCTTAGTATTTGCATAAGTTGCAGAAATGTATAAATTATGTGACTAAAATCTGAACATGTGACTCGTCCCTTGGATGTTCTGTTTTGCACGAGAAGGAAACATGCTTACATTATAGACTGGACCCCCGAAGGATGCAATTCGATGACAATAGACAAAGATGAAAATAAATAGATCTATTGATAGCATAGCAATGGAAACTCAAGTCAATAGCAATGAGACCAATGAACATAGCACTATTGTGTACTCTACTCGAAAATAGATAGAAATTTAAAAATCTGTGAAATATGACTAGGATACATGGCCTTACCTTAACCAACAAACAGTTGGATTCAGCAAGCAGAGCAGTATGTTGCAGAAGAAAAGGTGGGTGGCCACAGGTAGCACACTGATGGGTTTGCTCTAAGCGGTCACAGAAGTTCACGGATAGCACGACGACGAGCAGATTAGCGTAGATCTCAGTGGTTGCCAGGTAGCACGTTCAGGAGTTGACTTGCTGTATTGCTCTCCTCTGAAAAGTGCACGGAACTACCATAAATCACCAGTGCAATTATAGAGCAAATACTTCAACCCAAAAACAGACACAATAATTCACAGCCACGCACACTTTAGAAGATAATGAACTCTTTACGGCTATTTCTTCAAAGCTTACAGGTACATAGAAATAACTCGTACAACTCACATGGGCATAGATCACAGAAAACATAAAGAAGTCAAAGAAAGAAATACATCACCGTGGGCGTAGCTTAATGGAACTTCATCTCGCCAGAAGCGGCTGAAAGACCCCGATAACAGCCAGGCCAAAAGCACAACAACCCACAGGAGTGTCGGACCGAAGCGTCCCCCCTCCGACTGAGGTCTTTGTGCTAATCCCCGTCTGACTGCTGAGGGCTTCCGCATATATGCCCTCCTCAACAAGGGGTGGCAACTTCTCGAACCTTCTGGCAATGCGCTTGCGCATTGATGGGTGACCGTTGGTTGCCAGCTGGGTCAACCGACAGTAACCTCAAGGAGCAAAGCACTTCTCTCTCCTAAACGCCCCGGGAAACAATTCCATAACTCATCTCGAAACCTTGGCACAGGCATAGCAAACCAAAACAAACTTCGCTATCAGGTACCAGCCGGCACCTGCAGATCTTAGCTTTCCCAGTGCCGTGTCCTTGGCTGGGAAGGCCTGCATCCCAAGCCCATCAGCGAATAACGTTGAAAACATGTTGTTTCGCAAAGCAAGTGTAGCTTTCCACTGAGGCATGGATAAATATCCATTATGGCTCTGAGTCCCCCCAGAATGCACTGCGCACCAGCGCCATGTTTTAGCTCGACCATCACACTTGCAAAGCACAAAGATGTTCTTGTTAGAAAGCAGGTTCCAAGCTCTTTGTTTACTTCATGTAAGTTTATTCCAGCTTAACAGTTACAGTTCCACATGAAGACATTAAGGACATAGATGGTGGACAGACACCGGCTCCCATCACCCAGGGCCAGCCAGCAGTAACTGTCACTGAATAGAATACTTACTAAGAATATTCTATCATCGACACACAAACATTCCACATGACATCACCAGCTACATCACCAGAGACAGGCACAATACAACAGTTCTCATGAGACATATCAAGTGGTTTATAAAGTATTAGAAACAGGGGTGCGTTTGTGAATGAATGACGTATGTATGTCGTGGTCTAAGGGGGGGCGGCCTGCTTCAAGGGGAGGCCTGGCTGGAGACACAGGGTCTGAGGAGGCCATGTGAGCGATGGCCCCTGGGCGTGGGATACCTTTTGAAGTGTACATGCTGTTTGGCACCTTGGCCGTTTGCGCCCGTGACAGCCCCCCATGCCAGCGCTCATCCCCGGGTGCGAACCGCCTTTGATAGAGGGTGGGTGGGATGGAGGGGCATGGGGCGTGCAGATAAGGCACAGGAAGACTGCTGAATGGAGACACACTTATGTGGATTGCAGGGGGGCGACCTGCTTCAAGGGGAGGCCTGGCTGGAGACACGGGGTCTGAGGAGGCCATGTGACCGATGGCCCCTTGGCGTGGGATACCTTTTGAAGTGTACATGTAGTTTGGCACCTTGGCCTTTCGCGCCCCTGACAGCGCGCATCCACTGGCGCGAACCGCCTTTGATAGTATATTGTTGCTTATCAATAACAAATGCCACATACCGGAGATTCTTGTGAGCACAGACCCACACTTCAACCAGTGTATTCTAGTGGTCAAGACCCTTTAACCTAAGGCTTGTATAATCCAATGCTAATTGTTAGTATAGATCTATGTGTGACTTTTATAGAGACACAACCTACTGAAAGACTTTGAACAAGTGTTATTTAATGCATGCATTATCGAGAATGTTATGTTAGCTTAGGTAGATAGTGACCACCCTGCTTCACAGCGACCAGACCTTCACCCATTCGGAGCACAGATGTCTGACGTCCATCCTTGAATGGAGACACACTTGATTCATTTAAAAAATCGAAACATCCGTTGTTAAAATATATGTGGTGTTTTATTTTGTATCTTATTTTCATGACATAAAAATACAAGACTTTAAAGATTATACAGGTCAGGTTGCAGCACAGCGAGAGAAAATCCCCTGTACTGACCGCTGTCACTCGGGAACGTTTCTCTTATGGCACGAACAGCACAGGCGGGTATCACTCTTCGAACGCGGTGTCCAAGCCTCCCATGGAGCCACCATGTAAAGGAACGATAGGCCACCAGCCTGTACCACCTGTGAAAAGGAATGAAAGAAACTGTTTTTATATGACCAAGATAAGTTTAATAAACATTTGTTGTCAATGACAATTCTTGTAACTAATGGCATTCTGCACGGACAAATGCTATTTAGACAATGCACACTATTGAATGACTTTCATGCGTTACAATGATATGTAGATGTAATTTTGGATATAGTAGAAGAACATGAAATAGGAGTGGCATGACAAATGGGCGGTACGAGTCTGCTGATGACAGGCTCAGGGGCGGGGGATTTGATTTAGTGCCGCAGAAGTGGGTCAGCCAGGGCAATGCGGCAAGTGATAGGATTATCACAAAATGGCGGCTCCCTGGTGCCTGTTTTCGCGTGCGTTTAATGGACGAAAACTCGGGTAAGGTCCATAGGAAAGTTTTCTAAAATCGAGCCACTTAGGCTTAAAAAAACATGACCGACCCGTAGGGACAATAAAAATGTTTACTAGACCATGCCTTTAATCATCAGTGACATGCAGCTGGAATGTGTTAGACGCTTCAGTGAACAATTTGACCAACTCTCTGGTGAAATCAAGTGAGACAGACCCCAGCTGAGCCCAATTTTAAGTTTCATCATGGACCTGTTCAATTTACACAATCACATTTCCCTCTAGGTCACAGGGACTTGAGCAATACATTCTATATGTATTTGCATGTTTCATAACAAATTAATACATTCCCAGAAAGAGAGATCCTTCTGCTCCCGAGTCCTGAGCTAGTTCTAGAATCGGATCAGGCCGGACATTCAATCACTGCCAGTTTCCCAAGTCCCAGCTAAGCAGACAGACACACGGGAAACTGCATTAAAAGGAAGGAAGGAAGAGATTTTAAAAGTAGATTGAAGAGTTCAGGAATCACTTTTGAACAAGCTGGTATGCCATAGGTGCTGAAATGCACCATTCCAACTGACTCTGGGGTGCACTTATTCACATCCCTACCCTGCGTCAATCAGCATTTTGCTTACCAGCACACAGACAAGACATCAAACATTCAAGAGCAGCATTTTACATCAAACGAACACGCTATTGGGGGTTCTAGTGGCATTGTGCCACTGAATAGTGGTGCCATGAATTTGCAGTGAGGATGGTATAGCACTGTGACAAAGCAGTAATCATGATGCTGGGGACTATGTAGAATGGGGACAGTACAAAAAAAAAACACGACCAAGAAATACAAGAGAAAGAGGGACTAAGTAACATTGCAACATGTTAAAGGTCGCACAAAATATTGGGTGGGGTAGGAACACAGAAAATGTGTTGGTTGTACAGGTATCAAAGCAAAAACAATTAACCAAGTTTCAGAGGTCTTAAGCTTAGTGAGGCCTTTAAATGTGCATTGGCGATTCGAGCCACTTCAATAATGGCACTCAATATCTTGCGGCAAAATATTCACCTCCAAAAAGTAAGAGCCATGCATATTTCCTTATCCTAGTTAACCTCTGTACTGCCTACAACACAGCCGAACGCACCATACAAAATCAACTGTGGCCAATTGCAGGAGCAGAGGGGAAATGGTTGTGATCTCACACCCAAGAAGTGAAACTATAGTCTGCGACATCTGAACAATACCCTCAGTTTCGACCTAAAGATACAGTGGCTGTGGCTCTGCAGGTCTTTAATATGCTCAGGTATGAGTAGCAGAGCCTTTCATAATATGCATCGGACATTTCCAACTCATAAAACTTGCAAAGCACCAATTACCGAAAAGTGAGCAACACAAAGGGTCCATATAAACATTTGCACCGTGCGGACCAGAGAAAGAGCACAGCGCCCATTCTTGACCTCACCTGCCAAGCACGGAACGTGAGCGAGCCGGGTCGTAAACCCATTGCTTAACACATGCAGGAGGAACACATCGCCCGTTAAATGGTAAATGCACTGAGACGTCAGAACTGTGGCAAGTTTATGAGGAAAAAAGTATTAAAAAAGTATTAGAAAAGGCACTGCGTCGGATTGCTTGGCAGGCGCTGTGTGGATGCAATACTGGGGAGAAGCAGCACATTAAGGAAATGCAACCAGCAAAGACTCATTGGCACGGCAGCCTACTTCCAGGTGGCAAACGCCGGCTTAGTTTTCTTGGATCCCCTTTTGCCCAACCCCTATCACCACGAAATTAGAATACATAAAATGCGTTTGTCAACACGCTTCATTAAAAAAAAAATGCATCCAAATGTATAAAGGTACATATATAAATGCATTCAATTATATATGATTGACACATGTATGTGTGTGTATGTATATATATATATATGTGTGTGTACAAGTAAGCATACGTATATAAATAGATATGTACATTATATGCATAAGTATATACCTATATACGCATTCATAACCTGGTGTTCGTAAAGACATGCCCACATACAAGTGCACAGTACATGTAGTGTGGGTATGGCAAGTGCATGTTTTGCAGCTTCTTGCAGTGTGCGGGAAGAGGCTTCAGCGCATGAGGGATGAGCAGCTCCTGCACGCTCCTGGGGAAGTGCGCGAGCGGCAGGCACTGCAGCACAGTCTGCATGGCCCTCAGGTAGAGGGTGCCGAGGGTGCGGCGCACGGCCAACAAAATCCCCCAGTTTGGCACCGGCACTGTGGTGGTACCACAGCGCCAAGCTGGGGGATTTTGCTTGGCCCCACAGTGCAGCTCTCTGTTCCTGACTGTCCGTCACCGTGAGTGACCAGATTGGATGGATACTCTGAGTCAGAGAGTATCCATCCCTCCATCCAATCCACCAGACGGACTAATATCTAGTGTTGTAGTAGCGCGGCTCATGCTCTCACCCAGTGCTAGTAGCTAGAAAAACAGGGATTCTGGGAGTTGTAGTTTCTGAATGCAATGGGGTTTGGAATCCTATGGGGATTTGTTATTTACGGAGGGGTACTTGGATTTGGGCAAGAGAGTTGCGATTAGAGGTAAGGAGGCAGACGTAGTACAGCCTACAAAAGCCTCGGGGACTCCGTCCTCCTCACCTTCTTCTTTCACCTGGGGTATTTCCCCGAGGACAACTCCAGGCTCCCCTATCCAGGTGATCCTCCCTCGCTCGTCCACCCCCAGGGTTGGGATCTGAGAGTGCCAGCCCTTCCCCGGCCACCTGAATAAGGGATTCTCGAGGTCACACTCCCCACAGGTACAATTGGTTGTTTTGGGAGGAAGCGAAGATCTGGGGTATCTACTGGATTGGGACCTGCAGATACCAACTAATTGTTTTCTTTTTTGCAGTCTGTTCGGGTGACCTCTTGCTTTTTCGTTTGAGCCTGTGGCCTGGTGCTTTTAACTTAATTCCACCGGCCGTGCTCTCGAGAGAAAAGTCTCTGAATTGTAGGAGACCCATTCATTTATTTGTATTTATTTATTGTGTGTTTCATTTAAAAGACCAACTTTTCACACATTTCATTCATAGACTTACACATTTGATTAGTAATAAAATGATGACGATTGTAAGATAAAATGCTGATCAGAAGCTTACAAGGATATCATAATCAAAATTAAAAATCATGTTTTAACACATGTAAAGCCACTTTGAAACACCATAACTAAGTAGGGGTGATTATAAAATACATATTTAATTTATTTATTTTTACACTTATAAAGCACGCTAAACCCGAGGGCATCAAGGCGCTGTTACAAACCACTTCAACACATATTTGATAGAAAAAAGGGAGAAAGAAAAAAGATCAGCAGGAACAGAAGAGCGAAGAGCAGTTATGCCGTTACCCTGTGTGGTTATGCAAACAACCAAGTCTTTAGGGCTTTCCTGAAGGCCCGGTAAAAGTTCTCAACTCTCAGAGAAGGAGGGAACAAGTACCACTGCTTTGCTGCAAAGGTGGGAAAGCTGAAACAACCAGCTTTAGCTCGTTTGTATTTTGGTTGCAGTAATTTGTTGTTCTGGGCTGCTCAGCGGGATCTGTTGGATTGATCTCTGACAAATGTCTGGGTCAGGTAAGGGGGGGGGGGGAGTGTTAGAAAAGCATCTGTGCATGATGGATAGTGACTTAAAGATGATGCGCTCTCTGATGGGTAGCCAGTGAAAACATTTCCTGGCAGTGTAAATGTGTTTGCGTCTTGCTATGTGGAGTGCCGCTCGCAAGGCATTGTTCTGGATCCACCTGTAGCTTTGAAATGTTCTAACGGGAAGTGCCAGCAAATAATGCATCACAGTAGTCCAATTTCGATCCTGTGATAGCCCGAGCAACCATGAGGCAACTATCCGGGGAGAGAGAGGATCTGGCGGCATTTATCAGTTTTGCAGTGTGTACAAATGATGAGGCAATAGCCTTCAACTGGCGTGTGAGCGAGAGTGTGGCATCCAAGTACACGCCCAAAGTTTTCACTGAAGATGAAACAGGAATTTGGATGCCATTGATGCAGAATGAGGTGTATTGGTGGTTCAGAGTCTTGATTACAGGCGGTAACCCGACTAGGAGTAGTTCTGTCTTATCATCATTAAGACAGAGGCGATGAGTGGCCTTCCAGGCCTGTATTGTGGCATAGAAAATGTTTAATGAGCGGGTATCTTCTAGGTAGTTGCCGGACAGGGGTAAAAGGACTTGTCATCAGCATCATTTGTGTAGGTTATGCCAACGGAATCAAGTAAGTCGAAGAAGGGTCTTGTGAAAATGTTGTAAAGTGTTGGTGACACACAGGATCCTTGTGGAACTCCACAAGGTATGGGGGCAGGTGGGGCATTATGGCTCTCTGAAAACACCCTCATGGATCTTCCTTTGTGGAAGGAGATCACCCAAGCGGTAGCCTCAGGTGAGAAGTGAGCTGCGACGGTGAGGTGTTGGCAGAGGATTTGGTGATCGACAAGATAAAATGCGGCTGACAAATCCAGTAGATGGGGCAGGGCAGATTTCCACAGATCTCTGATCATATCTAGCTGGTTTTTGAGATCGAGCAGATTCCGTACCGTGGCCTGGTCTGACGCCTGACTGTCGTACACCTAAGATGTGATGGACTTGCAGGAATTGTTCGATCTGTGTATATGCGGCTCTATCCAAGATTTTCAAGATGAACGGGACAGTGGTAATGGGACGATAGTTGTTGGGAAGTGCGGGATCAAGTAGTACCCACGCTTCTTTGAGGTTGGCTGGAACTTGGCCAGAAGAGAATGAGGCACTGATGACTTTCGTGTTGAAAGGGGGCAATTAGTTTGAGCATTCCTTGATGATAGATTCAGGGCAGATGGCTCCTTTGCATCTGGAGGGGTTCAGGCTCTTCAGTATGGAGGCTACTTCCAACTCAAAGACAGTGCTAAAGTAAAACAGTGGTTGTAGCTTGGTCTCAGGTGTGTTAACATGGTGGTGGGGGCGCAAAGGTGAAGTAGGGGTTTTGATTGACGATAGCTTATGGTGGATTTTTTTGGTGTAGGGTCTCAATCTTCTCCAGCATAGCAGTTTGGATCTTGGATCCCCAACCCAAGGGTGGGGGGGTGGGGGGGTGGCAGGGGTTTCCAGTTCCCTCAAGATTGTGAAAATCTCTCTGGTATTGGATTTGGCATCAGCGATTCGCTGATTCTAGATAGTTGATTTGGCTGCTAAGATTGCTTGTCTGTACAGTTTAGCTGTTGTAAGACCTTTCATTTTCATGGGATCCGTGGGGGTTTTCTTGCAATTGGTTTTTGGCCAGGTGTTTGGTTTTACGGAGCACAGTCAGTTCAAGGGTGAACCAGGAGTTGGCATTTTTGGCTGTTTTGGATTTTCTAGATGCTGGTGGTGCGACAGCGTCCACCGCAGCAGTGAGGGTGCAGGTGTAGCAGTCAGCAAGTGCAGAGGGATCATTGGAATGTAGGAGTTGAAGAGCATGCAGTAGTGGCGCAATGCTGTCCCTTGTGAGGTTGCGAGAGCTAAGTATCCATACTGGGGGCAAGGAGGGGCGCAGATGAGTAGTAGGCTTCAAGGGTGATATGGTGAAGGAAACTATATGGTATGCAGACCAGGGGCAGGGAGTGTTAGCAAGAATGGTTACCTGTCAGTTGAGATCAGCTACCCATCTAGTATGAGGCACCTTGATTTTGTTAGGATTCTGGACGCAGTGTTGGAAGCCTAAGGCACTGAGAGAACTGGCTAACGGACATGATGGTAGGTCAAATCGATCATTGAGGCCGAGGTTCCTGTCCCCTAGGAGGATTGCTCTTGAGGTTGCCTTGATATTGACACCTACAACTTGCAAGAGGTCCTCTTCAAAGGTTAGTATAGGGACAAGAGGTCGGTAGACCAAAAGGATGGTCATGGTGTCAGTGTGTGAGAGGGACAACTTGGCTATGAATAGGTTGCAGTTACCAGCTATTGGTGTTAAGGTGTGTCTGATAGGGATGGAGTCTTTGGCAATCAGGGCTACCCCTCCACCTCTCTCAGACGGTATATCGGTTCTGAAGATGACATAGCCAAGGGGGACGGTGAGGGATAGAGCTGGGCCAGATGCAGAGTGAAGCCAAGTTTCTGACCACATTGACACCCTCACTCCGGCCCTTGCTGATTTTTGCAACCACTCCTTTGCCTCAGGATCCTTCCCCTTCCCTCTGAAGCATTCCCTTGTGCATCCTCTTCTCAAGAAACCCACAGCTGATCCTTCTTATCCAGCTATCGCCCAATACCTCCTCTCCCTCTCTCATCTCTTATTGCCTAACTGCCATTCAAGATTGGTGTGCCGCCAATGCTCTTTGTCTGAAGGCCAGCAAGACCGAGATCCTCCTCATCGGCACACCTCACCATCATTTCCCCTCACTCTCTGGCGTGCTTCCCATGGTCCTCCTCCTACCCCTACCTGCAAGGCTAAGAACCTCAGGGTCATCTTTGACTCCACCCTTTCCTTCTCTGCCCACATCTCTGAGGTCTCTAAAAAGTCAAACTTCTTACTGCACCTCCTCAGAGGTACTCTGCCTTTCCTCTCCTTCCCCCAGATGCTCATGGTATCTTAAGTTCTGGTTCTCTCTAGGCTGGACTATTGTAACAGCCTCTTTCTAAATCCACCTGCTTCTACTCTCTGCAACTAATCCTCTGCAACTTATCAAGAACAGGACTGCGAGATTTGTCCTTGGCCTCAAGCCCTGGGATTGTATCTCTCCAGCTCTGAAATCTCTCCATTGGCTCCCAGTGGATGCAAGGATTAAATTCAAAACCCTCTGCATTGTCCACAAGGCTTTCTGGGGCCTGGGTCCAAAATACTTTCAGCTATCCCTCTGCAAATACCTCCCCTCTCAAGCTCTTCGCTCCTCTACCTCTAACTCCCTCAGGGTCAGTCATTTTTCAAAGAAACGAGCTGGGGGTAGATCTGTCTTTGGCTGGGCCTCCCTCTGGAACAGCCTCCCTGCCACTCTAACACTTGAGGAGAACCATCTCTGGTTCCGGAAGCACCTCAAGACCTTCCTCTTTTCTTCTGCCTTCGCTCCCCTATCCCCCGCTGATCTGTTCTCTCTTGGCACCGTGCACCTGGCCACCCTCTGTCCTCAGGGCCCAGGTACCTGCTCACTCTGCCATCCTCCCGCACTGCCTCCGGGCCACCCCTTGCACTGGGGTCTGTATCTGTACCCATACAGCCCCCCCTTTTCTTCCTGCACTTAATCTGACCTACCCTGTCTGCTGCCTTAAACCTAGCACTTGCAAATTGCTGGCTGCACTACCACTGTTTGTTGCCTTTATTATTTATGTGTTATTATTTATCTGTTTCTCCTTTGCTTTGCACTTTCCACTTCTCCCCCCTTCCATGCACTTTCCCCTCCCCCTCTCCCATGCACTTGCGCGTTATCAATGTCACTGGGCCTAGTAAAATTACTGTTTTGTTCTCCCCTGTTCCCCTCCCTTGCCTTGTCGCGCTCTGAAACACTTGTGTACAAGCACGATAGAAATGAAATATCAATATGAATACGGCAAGGAAGTCTAGATTGTGAGTGCTGATGAGGTAATTTATGTCAAGGGCATGTGCAGGTATTGACCTTGCATTGATCAGGGCCCCTAAGAAGGGCGTGGGTGGATGGTTAAATGTGATTGGGGCAGGTGGTGTCTTTTGACTTAGGATGTTAAGAGGTGGAAACCGGGATTTTGGGTAAGAGAAGTTCATATTGGGACTAAGGGACATGTGAGTGTGGGAGCGTTCTCCAAGTTGGCCATTCCTAGCCTGGCATGTTAGCGGTTGTGAAAAGGGCTGAGATAGACTGGTTCTGGCTTGGTGCCTGCTGTTCCTTTAGTCAGTGCTAGTAGCCAAGAGGAGATAGCGAGCGCCAAGAGGAGATAGCGAGCACCAGGAGCAGACTGCTGGGCTGCATGTGTTGTGGTTCTCCAATGAGCGTGCAATGCTCATTCTGGTCTGGGTTGATGGTGTGGGTTGGTGGCTGAAGGAGTGCTGCAATTAGGCAGTGCCACTTGGGTAGATTGGATCTGACTGGCTGTGGGAGAATGTCGCAGACAGGGATGACAGGGTGGGCAGACAGAATGTGGTGCCACTTCCTCATATGTGGAGGTAGACTTAGTGAGATGAGATAAGACATGCATGGAATGGGTCAGTGTATAAGGGACTCTGGGTGCTGTAAGGGTTTTCGTACCAGGTGATCTAGGGACTGAAGAAATAAATGGTGCAGGCACTATGGGGCTGTTCGTGCACGGCGCTGTAGGCGGAGAAGTGGGCGGAGGGGAAGAGAAGCTGGTACTCACGTCACTCTAGGCGTCCCGGGGGACGATGGTGCAAGCACTGTGTGCGCATTTGGGAGGGAGTTGTAGGTGGACGGCTGTGACCTAGTTAGACAGGGGGAACGTCCCAAGTCTCACTGATGTTTGGAGCATGTGGCAAGCAATGTAGGACCTAACAGGACGGTGACAAGAGGAGCGGCATGCGCTGCAGGGATATGGGCGGGCGGTAGAAAAAGGGAAGGGGGTGGGAGAGGTATGTTGATGCTACAGCACAAGCGAATAGAGTTATGGGCAACAGTCAGGGCTGCCAACTACATTAGTGAGTAGTCGGCTTACCTCCATGTCTGCAGGCAATGTTCTGCCTAGCTCCAGGGTATGTTTCTCACGGCCCTTGTAGATTGCAACAGAGAGCTGCAGAGAGATCATATGGCCTTGTGCCTCAGCCAATGGAATCTGCCAGCTCCACCATCTGGCTTGGGGGAGGAGGGGTCACTGGCCATTCGAGGATCCGCCGGCCAATCAGCTTGCCTGGTCATTCCTGAAGCAAGGTAGTGGATTTTGCTGTTTCTCACGGCAGACATCTTTTCGGGGGCTATTTCTTCCTTTTGGAGATGAGCTTGTCCATGCTTGGTGAGATGCTGAGGTCCCATGGTGGACTGATGCTGCAGCAGAGCTGTAGAGAGCTCATATGGCCTTGTGCCTCGGCCTTTGGAATCTGCCGGCTCCACCATCTGGCTTTGGGGTGGCACTGGCCATTCGAGGATCCGTCAGCCAATCAGCTTGCCTGGTTGTTCCAGATGCAAGGTAGTGGATGTTCTGTGAAATATATGGAAAATCGCATATATCGCAACCTAATCACATTTCATTTAAAACAATTAATCACTACCACCATTTAGTATACAAATTACAATATTTAAAATTTAGGATACACAAACTATTAATACTCATCTCAGAATACTAAATTTCAAAAAATGCGTTGCTGCTATTGCCAGTGCCACCCCAGGCTTGCATAATAAAAGGGGCCACAGTCTTTCCCATGCTATGTCTCCTGAGGATACCAAATATCTTCCAAAAAGGTCCCCACGCATTACATAGAAATATTTTTTAGTGTTTTTAGTCTTTTGCTTACCCGAATCCTTTGTGATGCTCTTTCTGTGATGAAGGTAGGATCTCTCCTTACCCGATAATGGAAAAGACCGGCCTGGCAAAGCCAGGCACATATTTGTTCCCTTCCTGGCATACCGTTTGCCGTCCAGATATCTACACTCATGATGGATATTACTGCTCATCCATGCAGTGGATAAGCTATTGGTAAGAACCAGGCTACACTCTTGTGGAGCATTTTTCTTTGTTTTAATGAAGCATCCTTCTGGAGCTCAATGAATCATTATTTTAATTTCGAGGTCACACCTTTACTCATCACACTCCATTTGTTATTTGTAGATAGAGACCCCGGGACTACCCCATCACACGTCCTGATTAAGGCCTGCCCACAAAGCTGCACTTTACAGCTCTTTTCTAGGCCGAAACACCATTGTGTTGACAATTATACCATCTGAACAATGCACAGCTTAAGCATTGCTGTTTGTTTTTTCTCCAAATGTCCATGAAACCATGTTTATGTTCATTCTGTAACTGCACAATCGAACCGATTGACTAATCTTTGGCAGTTGTTTCTGTTTATGTTGATTACATTTAAATCCAGCTCTGGTTGACTGGATTATACGCACTTGTACTGTATTTTAAACACTCCTGGGATCTCTATCCCTATTATATCTTTTTGTCAAATGTTATTAAATACATTCAGTCCAGAAATTCATTTACTTGTGACTTTGATATGTGTTGATATGTAGGATTGGTGTGACCGTCTCACCCTGAAATTTTGGTTTTGTTTACTCAAGTACGCCCACCTGGGTTTTTCAGGGTTTTGCCTGGTGTCCTTATATTGAATCTAGTCCTGGCTTGGTTGGCCAAAACAGGTTGGTTGGCCTAAAGCGTGTGGCACCATGTCTTGGTTGGCAAAAGTGTGCGATGTAAGTGGCGCCATGTTGTGGTTGGTGAAACGACCGCCATTGGTCATACAAGGACCACGAGCGGTTTTGCGCTCTGACAAATGTATACTGTCAACAAAAAGGTGATAAAGAGATTCCAGGCCCACATTACAAAATTGACAAATCCTTTCCGCCTTCGAGATTCCATGTCTTGCACCCAGCACCTCTCTTATCCAATATAGCTTTAGTTATAGGCGCAACATTTCAAGTCTGCATTTTCTGGAGGGATGTTTTGGAAATGGACTGAAATAGAGTTGTAGCCTTTCACATTGTAAATAAATGCTGCAACTCTTTCCCCTGCACTTGCGCGATCTCAATGTCACATGGCCTAATAAGATCATTGTCTCTGTTTTTCCTCTGTTCACCTCCCTCGCCTAGTCAAACCTAGAAGCACTTGTGTATAGGCGCTTTATAAATGCCATATCATATCAGGTACTGTGTTGGCTGGGGTATTTACTCACCTTAAGCCTTTTGTGAT
This sequence comes from Ambystoma mexicanum, assembly GCF_040938575.1. Classification (NCBI taxonomy): domain Eukaryota; kingdom Metazoa; phylum Chordata; class Amphibia; order Caudata; family Ambystomatidae; genus Ambystoma; species Ambystoma mexicanum. The sequence continues at coordinate 30,580,216 of NC_090929.1, read as the reverse complement.
TCCTGTGTGTAACTTTGGGTTGTTTCTTGTGATAGGGAGTCCTCTCATCCAGTTAACCCAGGCCCACTGCTGGAATCCTTCTAGGGTATCTTCACAGAAGTCCCTGGACCCTTACTAACTCTAAAGTGAAATACTTACTTGTTTGAAGAGACTTCTGACTTTCCCTGCACCTGAACCCTGTCTCACCCTGCTTACAGCTGGCACATAGACCACCAGGGTCACTCTTCTGCCTCTGAGAGAACTCATGCCATGGACTAGGGAAGAACTGGATAAGAAAAGGATTCTGCCTTGAAAAGTATCGTGTTTAAAAGTTACTTACTTGTGAAAGAGTTGGTTGGTACCTGCCCTTCTGAGAGTGAATAAGGAGGTAGGTTGGAAAAACTATCATGCGGTCAACACACGTTCTTGTTTGTTTGTGTATTTCTAATGCGCACCAGACCCGGAGGTAATAGGGCGCAGCAGTAAGAAGATGCAAAGCTTACAAAGGTACATATATGTACACGTTACAGAATATTGCACAGAAACACAAAGTGAATTACAATAAACATTACAAATACAGTGACATTACAGGCAGTGTAGCATTGATAACATACGATTCTAGGTATGCAGTTTATATACAATTGAAGTAGCTTAGACTAGTGGTTTAGAGCAACGTTGGTGCTAGGTGGAAGGGTGACTAGGGATCATTAGAGTTGGTGTAGTTGATGTAGTTCTTTCTAAGGTGTAGGTAGGGTTGGTCTACTCTACTCTAAGCTTATGGGTCAGGGAGTTCGAGAGTTTAGCAGCCTTCACCGGAAAGCTATTGCCTCCAATCTTAGTTAATCTGAATCTTGGTACTACAAGGCAATTGGCGTTAGCGGTTCTAGTCGGTCTGGTGGAAGTTCCTCTAGTTAGTTTATCCATGTGGTAACTAGGGGCAGCATTATTTAAGGCTTTGAGTCAAGGAGATCATTTTTAACTGTATTTTATTTTCAGTAGAGAGCCATTTGTGTTGACATCTAATGGAAGAGATATGTACTCTTTTGTTTATGCCAAGCACGGCTCTTGGGGCATTGTTTTGTAGCGTTTGCATCCTCTGGATGATGTCCTTGTTAGCACTGCTGTAAAGGGTGTTGCAGTAATCGAGTCTGGAGAAAATTAGAGCTCTAGCCAAAATCAAACAACTGTTATTTGAAAGGAAAGGCTTGTCAGCTCTTATCAACTTGCAAGTGTAGGCAGTGGTCGAGGTCCGAGATTTCACTTGTTTATCGATGGACATAGTGGAATCCAGATAAAAACCAAGGGTTTTTACTTCTTTGCATACCTTGATGATGTTTCCGTCGATATTAAGAGGCATATTCATGTCCTTATTTGATAATGTTAGAGTGCGTGCCCAGGATTATCAACTATGTCTTATCATCATTCAGGCATAGACCATGTGTTGCCATCCATGCCTGAATGATGGGATATAACCTGTTCACCAACTCTAGATCCCTACTATGATCCCCAGAAAGCGGGAGGATAATCTGAGTATCATCTGCATAGTTAGTGTAGGTAATACCCAGAAGGTCCAAATCATCGAACAAGGGTTTGGTGAAAATGTTATATAGAGTTGGGGAGACACAAAAGCCCTGGGGAACACCGCACAGGGTAGGTGTGGGGTCCGCTGCTGCCGAGGGGGAGCACACTCTCATGGTTCTCTCGCTCAAGAATGATTCTATCCATCTGATAGCCTCGGTGGAAAAATGAGCTGCTGAGTCCGTGTTTGCAGAGGACTTTATGGTCCATGAGATCAAATGCAGCTGAGAGATCAAGTAAGAGTAGAAGAGCTGTCTTCCCCTTATCTCTCAGATCATCAATTTGGGTTTTTAAATCAATTAAGGCAGTTTCCATCCCATGTAGTGGGCAGAAGCCAGAATGTCCAGCTCCTAGCAGCTTATGCAGTTCAAGGTGTTTTTGAATCTGGGTATATTCTACTTTATCCAGTATTTTGAGTAAAAATGGTACCTTGGTTATAGGGCGGTAATTAGTGGGGATAAGAGGATCTAATGTCTGCTTTTTGAGGAGTGGGGGCACCCAGGATTGTTTTAGATTGGCTGGGATAGTACCAGAAGAGAAAGAGGCGTTGATCGATTTGGAAATGAATGGTGATAGGTCTCTGGCTGTGTCTTTTATTATCTGTGCTGGGCAGATATTACCTTTGCAGTTGGAAGTTTTGAGAGATAGGAGGATTTTCTCTGCCTCTAAGGTAGAAATTTTAGCAAAGTAAAATGTATTAGTCTGGATAGTGGGTGCATCGCTAGTTGGTGAGATGTTGGACAAGTGCTGTGAATTCAGAGTGTCTTTTTTTTTGCTGTATTTTATTTTGGAGTGTATTTCTTTAATTTGCTAACGCATGTTGGATGTCCGCACACCAAGTCTTGTCTTTATTACATATATCAGGTGTGACAATTGGTGTCTCTAGTTCTTTCAGTATGGAGAAGAGTTCTTTCATGCTCGAATTAGAATTGGCAATGCGTTCATTGTAGGAGTTCCGTTTGGCTAGGCAAACTTCATTTTTATAATGCAGGGAGATAGAGGTTAAGTTTGCTTTGTTCTCATTGGATGGGCATAGTCTCCAGGCGGTTACACATTTTCTTTTCTTGAAGCGTAGGTGTTTTAATTCTTGAGTAAACCATTTGTTTAGATGGGCTTTAGGTTTACTTGATCTGAGTTTAAGTGGGGCTATTTTGTCCATTGTGGCTAGCATGATTTTATTGTATTCATGGACTAATGTGCTAGGGTCTAGATGGTCTGGCAGTGCATTTAGAGTTGGGAGGATAGCTGGGATTACTTTGTCCGCTCTAATGTTCTTTTTGTTTCTGGTTAAGCATGGTGGCGCCATTGGTGGGGCCATAGGAGTAGGTCTGGTAGTTGCTAGGTTGAAGGACACAAGTAAGTGGTCTGTCCAGAGTTGTGTTGAGATGGAGGAAATAGCTGCTGTGCAGATGTAATCGGCTCTCTAGTCTAGTATTCTTCCCTTCATATGGGTAGGATTGTTGACTTTTTGAAGCAATCCTAATGCATTAATAGTGTTGGCTATGTCCGAGGCGTGCTTATCCGCTGGCTAGTTAAAACCTAAATTGAAATCGCCTAGTAGCAGTAATTGAGAGTTCGTTTTAACGTTATTAGTTAATATACTGTGCAGGTCCTCCTCAAAGGTCCCAAGAGGACCAGGTGGTCTATATATTAGATGAATGGTAAGTGTTTTGGAATTATTTATCGAGAGTTTGGCGGTGAGGATTTCGCAGGATTGCAAGGTTCGAGAAGGGGCTAATCTTAGAGATAGCCTCATTCTAGATATAATGGCGATTCCACCGCCTCAGGTGCCATCTCGGTCTTGCCTAGATTTACCTTGTATTCATGTATTTACCTTGAATGTGTTCTGCTGTTCTGAAAAGTATATGTACAGTTATTTTACTCCTATTGCATCTTCCCAAAAGTATTGCTGTTGGCTTCACTTAACTATTTCTTTCAGAATATTAGTGTATACGTTTGCCAACTGGGTGTTGCGTCCGCTGACCTGCTGTATAGCCTATCTAGAATACATCTGCCTTGGGTTTTACTTACCTTGAATAGCTGTGTGTTATTGTAAAGTAGTAGGCTGTAGTCAGATGCAGGGTTAACAAGTTAAGATTTATTGCTGTGTTAACCTTTCCACCAGCCCCTCAGTATAAACAACAAAACATGCTTATTTTTGGCTCAGCCGACTTGCGGTGTAAAGGGTTATTCAATTCAGAGTTTGTAGGAATGTCCTCTTAGGCTTCTCGCCTCTTTGAAAGAATAATAAACAGCTCACATAAATTCCCTTTTCTAGGATGCTAGCTTTCCGTTCCTTCGCCAGCCGTCCAAAATGGGATTTCAAAACAAACAAACAGATAAACCCACGGAAGCACCGTCCTTTGAAATGGCTTACGGACATGTTTCCCTTGTCAGTGAATCCGCCTTGGGTGTGTATTTCTGCGCTGCCGCTCTTCGAACCTTTCTTGGCAGAGAGTCTGCCTCTTGATAAGGATCTCTACGATGCCGCTTCTGCAGCCTCCTAGTACGCCCAATGTACAGCACCTTGGGATTCCTCCCACTTCTCTGTGGTCTCCGGCCAGTGCTGCTGCTGTAATGAGAGACACCTGGTGAGTTTCCTGGGGCTTCTTTTAACCCATGCTCTGCTCCTCCCCTCCATTCAGCCTCCACCCGCCTTTCCTGCCCACTTCCCACACCTGCAGCCAGTTTTCCTTCCCCCATCCACCCCGTTCCATGCACTGTTTGTCCATCCCAACCTGTACTTTCATGTGTGTACCGGCCACTATACCGTATGACTGGGCTGTACTGATACTGCTTCCCTTTGTTCATTTTGTCCCTTCCCCCACCTTGTCTCCATTTCTCGTGGTGGGTTATGGGACATGTAGTTTTGCTTTGTCCTGCTGATTTAACTTTTTGGGGGCTGGGTCTGAAAGTTAGAATGGGGTTGTCTTTTATCTCCATTGCCTCTTTGACCTCCTCACAGTCATCCTAAAATAAGTTAGAGAGTTATTGCTTACCTTAGTCTGTGTTCCACTGATATGAAAGCAACTGTAATTGTATATTACACCATAAGGTCTTACTCACCTGGTATAACCGTGTGTTCTCCTAATGTAGTTATAGGTTTATACTGTTCCTTGAATCTTTGTTCCACTATTCAGAAACATATCCTGGTAACAGGGTTGATTTACTAAGTGATTCCTTAACTGAGTATCACTGCATGACTGGCATTGTCTACTACCCTTGACTTACTGTAAAGTAATCTAAAAGTAACGGATGGTTTTACTCCCCATGAATAGGTATGTCCTATACTTAATGTGTTTGATACGGTCTGACTTCCCTAGAAATGCTGTTCGTTTTCTGAACAGGGTCTATGCTTTGGTCTGTGTACTTTAAAGCATTGCGTTGTGTTTTTATAATTTGTGTTTATAAATAGTACTTATTTTCCCAAGATTCCTCTTGGCCTACATGTATTTAAATAAACCTTTTATTTTTGCAATACATAATGTTTCAGTGTTTCTTTGGACCATAGGTATGCTACAGTTTCATTTTACCAAGCTACAGCCCTCTCCCTCCTAAAATGAACATTCTCAGGAGGTGCAGCCTTATAAAAAGAGACGAGTTTTTTACTATCTCAGTTTTTTGGTTTTACTAATCCGTTAGTTGGACTTCAGAAAAACAGTCCTAACACCCTGTGGCAGGGCCAATACCATACGCCATAGGTTTCCCTCACATCTTGCCCAGTTTCCCTCAACCTCCAAAGTTGCAGCCCCATTACTAACTTTTGGGATGATCTTCTGTCGATAATACTGGTGGACCGGTTTCAAGGAAAACTGTCCAAACATTTTGTCTAATTGCCGCATTTGGGCTGCAGAGTTAAGGACAGCGATTTTGCTCATAGATGTCGAAGCATAAGTAGCTTTATTTTTGCACATAAAAACCCCCTAGTATTCAAAAGATTGCACTCAATTTTTTTACCCCTAATTGCCCATTTAAAAAACATATTCCATAAACTTTTTATTTTTGGAAGAGTTTAGAATTGGCATTTTCAATTTATTAATATTGAACTCTAAGTTCAAATCCATAAAGTATTCAATTATCGCCGTCAACGACCTTTGCAAAGCCACAGATGTATAATCAAACAACTCAATGTCATCTTCGTAAAGCAAGTAAGGTATTTTAATGCACGCTAGTTTTGGAAGATTAGACCTAACCTCCTTAAAGCAGCCACCCAGATCGGCGTTGTAAGTATTAAAAGAGAAAAGGGGCCGATAAGTCCCCCTGGCACAGGCCCCGCTCACTCCTTACTGTGAGAAACCAAAAGGTGTCTCACTTGCTAGTCCCCGGGATCTCTCTCTCAGGTGGCCAGGGCACGCCCATCGCCTTTGGATCCAGGCCCTGAGGGTGGACCAATGCAGGAGGATCACCTGGGTGAGGGATCTTCGGGGTGTGGGGGTGGGACAACCGATGTGAGATGCAGTATCCCCCTTTTCCGTGCCCATGTCCCATCCTATTTTATAGGATTCTACAGCGTCCCAACTCCCTCCTCCCCCCCCCCCCCCCACCCCTTTCTACACAAACACTGCTGGGCCGAGGAAGAAGGAGACAGAGTAAAGACCTAAAATGGCGCAACACAGAGCGAAGAGGCACAAGGCCCCCAAGAATACGAATCAGTGCTACCATATATGAAACAGCCATTGGCCACACACCTTACCCATCTGGGCTTTAGGAAACACAACCCTGCCTGGGTCAGTGCCACACAGTTAAGTTCACTCCACAGAGCTATTCGCAAGACCTTCATCACAAGTCCCTTGTAGTTATTCCAACTCCTTCAAATGTCTTTAAGTTCTTTGGGCTTCCCTTCCCCAAGCTTCAGCTTCATCAAGTTTGAAAACGTCATTAAAAAAATAACAGTTCCTTTTACAAGGTTTCCGGGGGTTCCCTTCCCCACCATTCAATCCTATTTACCAGTTCAACAAAACCCAACAAGTCTCTGACTTGGTTAGGCCTCTCAGGGTTCCCTCCCCCCAAGCTCAGACCCCTTTCACCTTTGAAACACAAAACTCAGCTCTTTAACAGAATGTACTTTGATTTCTTAAATAGGCCTCTCTGGGTTTCAAGCCTTCCCCCATGTTCTAGGCCTCTTCCAGTGTCCAAACATAGCATATGATTTATTGCAGTTCTTTCTTGAATTCATAAACCATTCTTTCATGGGTTAGAATCAGAGCAGGGGTCTCCAACCTTTACGTTAGCTAGAGCTACTTGTAGTGGAGGCCAACAGTGGTGAGCTACTAGCGGCCGATATCGGGTGGGGATATTTATAAACCTCTGAATTTTTACCGATATTTTTTGCCCCAATTATTTCCCCTCTATAAACAGATGGAATAACATATGCCTTCAGGATTATATTAAGAACTTCAAAAACCTCTTTGTTGCATTATTATTTATTAGTAGCTGCCTCAAAGAGACAGATATTTGTTGGACTACCACACACACATCCTGTAATTTATGTGCCCTTCCTTTGCCTTTTATGCAGGCTTTCCACATGCTGGGCACACTATTGTTTTCCAAATGTGCATTTCACACTTTCTTAAAAATGTTTAAAAAAAGTAATTTTCAAATTGAAAAATGCTATTTGTGTACACTAGTTTTCTTTGAAATGTTTTTTTGTCAGACACCACACATACTCTGTTATTTGTGGGCCCCTCTGTGTTTTAGCACAGGTTATATTTATAAAGATGTTATATGCTTGTAAAACTGGTTAATCACAACTAAATGCTTCTGTTGTGCTGACAGCAGTTTTTAGGAAATTAAACTGTGGGTTCATGGGTGCCAACTTTTGATTTTCACTACAGGGGCAGAACTATCCCCACCTCCATTCTGAATATAAGGAAGCAACCAGCCCATCCCAACCCTGGACTAACACATTTTATAGCACTTTTTCTATGATTCCAGTGCTATGCGCAAGCCACTCACTCATTTTCAGGCTACCCTCAGCCACCTCTTCTGCCTCCCTCATCTCTGACTGCCTTTCCGCCACCAAGGAGTGGTGTCCCGCCAATGATCTCTGCCTTAATGCCAGATTCTCCTCATTGGAACACCTGCTCCCTCATTTCCTGTCACACTCTGGCCGGCCTCCCTTGGTCCTCCTCATGCTCCCACATGTGAGGCTAAAAACCTCAGGGTCATCTTTGACTCCACACTCTCCTTCTCTCCTCACATCTCTGACATCTCTAAGAAGTCACACTACCAGCTGCACCTCCTCAGAGGCATTCTTCCTTTCCTCTCCTTCCCCCAGGTGCTCAATGTCTCCAGAGCTCTGGTTCTCTCTAGGCTGGACTATTGCAACAGCCTCTTTCTAAATCTGCCGTCTTCTACTCTCCGCCCTTTACAACTCATCCAGAACAGGACTGCAAGACTTGTCCTTGGCCTCAAGCCCAGGGATTGTATCTCTCCAGGACTGAAATCTCTGCACTGGCTCCCAGTGGCTGCGAGGATTAAGTTCAAAACCCTCTGTATGGTCCACAAGGCTGCCTGGGGCCTGAATACCTTCAGCTCTCTCTTCCAAAATATCTTCAGCTCTCTCTTCCAAAATATCTTCCTTCTCGAGCTCTTCGCTCATCCGCCTCCAACTCCCTCAGGGTCAGTCGCTTCTCCAAGCAACGGGTTGGTGGTAGATCTCTTTCCTCGGCTGGGGCCTCCCTCTGGAACAGCCTCCCCGTCTCCCTGAAACTTCAGGAGAATCATCTCCGGTTCCGGAAGCACCTCAAAACCTTTCTCTTTGCTTCTGCCTTTTCTCCTCCTCTCCCCTGCTGACTTCCTGGCCAATACTGAAACTGCACTTGTCACCTGCACTGGTCACCTGACAACCCCCCCTGCTCTCAAGCCCAGCACCCCCCCAGTCGCACACCTGCACTGCCTTCCTGGCAACCCCCGGCACTTGGGGACTGTTCTGTACCCCTACAGTTCCACCACTAGCACTTGACACCTGATGTCCGCACTACCCTTGCACTTGCCACCAGCTGGCCGGACGCTACTGATTGTCATTTATTATCCCATGTACTGCAATGTCCCCTTCCCCTCGCCCCTTCACTTTCCTATCTCCCCCTTCCCATGCACTTGCGCGATCTAAATGACACCTGGCCTCCTAGGATCATTGTCTTCTCTCAGTTCCCCCTCCCTTGCCTTGTTGCGCCTTGAAACACTTATGATATGATACAGCATTTAGTTTTGAATATATAACATCTCAGCATCTGTCTGTCAACCTGCTGAGCTACCCTGGTTGACTTCTACTGTACAGCATGTCTATGTATCGCTTAATGTACTAAAAGTGGGTGTACCTGTGTCACGGAAGTGATTTAAAGTGGAAATGTACAGTGTGGAGTTTGGAAAGAAGCCACATGAAAGAAATTGCACCATTTTTTAAATATTATTTTGATCATTTCCAGGCGAGCAGCAGTGCTACTGTGATATTTTCATTGCGTGGTCACAATGATCCTGATCCTGCCCCAACCCCTCTGACATCTCTGGCAAACCAGAGCAGCTTGCTTAAGCAAGACAGTGTCGGGGGCGCACAAGTCCAACTCTGGTACTACAGGCGGCCTGCAGAAGCAGAACGTGATACTGACATCTGTCAGGGAGTTTGCAAGCAGCTCCATGTGGCACAGTAGCCAAGCTCCCTGATCCTGATCAAGGAAAATAACCGCAAAAACACAGCATTGAATAATTTAACTTTAAAAAAGTGTTTCTTTTTCAGTATTTCCAGCGCGGACGACTGAAGAGGCTCAGGCGAGCTACTAGCCGCCCGCGATCAACCGTTTGGCGACCTCTGAATCAGAGGCTTTTGAAAACACCAGGCTTTTTGCTTTTCCTAAGCGTGACCACTCTGACCCTCTTGCCCCTCTCTTTGCTCTCACGTACCTCTTCATTTCCTTCCGATACCCTTTGCCTCCCTTTTCTTCTGCTTTACTTTTTGTGCACACTTGCACCATTTTTAAAGTGCGCCTAGCACTTTGCTGATCTCTTTTTCCTTACATGCATCCTTGCACCTTCTTTACTTATTTGCTGTCCTTTCCGTGCACCCTTGCACCCTCTTTTGGTTATGTGCACGCTTGCACCTTCCTTTGCGTGACCCACGCACTCTTCTTTACCTTTCTCCTACCCCCCTCTTCTTATGGGCCATTCAGTGTTTCTTTTCCACTTTCTCTCAATCTTATGCTTTGACCGGGCCTTTATTCACCTTGCGCCCTGATCTGCTTTTCTCACTGCTTTGTCTCCTTGCTGCACTTTCAGCCGTTTCACTTTTCTTTAACTTTTAACTTTTACACTTTTCTTTCTTTCTGATTCTATGCAGCTTCCTTTTTTGTGCCCTTCTCCCGCTGCGCTCTCATCTAAATGCACGCTCCCGGGGTTTCCTCTTACATACTATCATGAAACTCACTGGGCAAAGTCGCGTAGAGAGTTGGCTCCTTCAGTCAATGCGGGAAGGAGGTCAGGGTATCACCACCTGCCGCTCAGGCACCCTTGGGGTCTGTACTGGCCCCAAGGAAACGAGCACTTTGCTGGACCTCCCCTGCAGTATGCAGGCAGAGCTTCTCCGGCTCCCTCGCCATGCTGAAACCCACACACACCGGGTCAGCGTCTCGGCACACCGTCTTCCTGCTGCCTGCAGCTCTTGCTTCTCTCTGTTTCGGGGCTTCCCTGGACCGTACTGCATCCCCAGCACGCTCCAATCTTTGTGACTGACCACTGCTTTTATAGCTGAACACACAGTCAATTGGAGTCAGGTGTTACCTACCAATGCCTGACTCTGCCGGACTTAATTACCTGGACAGCCGTTGTTCCTAAAGACGGTTGCCCTTAATTTCCCTTTGTAATCTTCCTTCATCCAAATGGCCTCCTAATCGTCTCAGTATTTCTCAAAAATGGGAGGGGAAGATGAGGTGTGAGTGAAAACACTCCACAAAGGCTGAAGGAGAGTAGGGTAAGGTGTTTTTAGGATTGGGAAAATACCATGTCTCGCCCTAGGCATTCTCCTCCCAATCCCCTGTGACCCTCCACTCAGGTGGTCCTCCCTCACTTTTTCACCCCCAGGGTCAGGATCCAAAAGTGATGGCCCTTCCCATGCCACCTGAATAGAAGATCCTGAGGGAGTGGGTGGGAGAAACCCATCAGGTTTCTCACAAAATCCATCTAAAATTAGAGTATTGGTCAGCCATGTCTCCTGCAAAGAAATAAAATCACACTCTGCTCACAAATCATAATTAGCCACTAGATGCAAGAAGCCCTGCGTATTTCACAAGGCCATTTTAAGGAAGATTTTAAACTCGCATATAGTTGCGGGCCACTGTTAGCATGTAGTGAATTCAAGATATGTGTGAAAAACCTGAAGGTGTTTCACGACTCAGTCCCCGGGGATCCCTTATTCAGGTGGCCAGGGATGGGCCATCGCTATTGGATCCCACCCCTGGGGATGGACAAGCGAGGGAGGATCGCCCAGGTAGTGGATCCTCGGATTGGGAGGAGACACCGGAAGGTGAGACATGGTATCCCCCATTTTCTGACAGTTATTTACCCCATATTCCCTCTACCTTTATGGCATACTACAACTCCCATAACTTCCCTTCTTTCCTTACCAGCCAAACTACTGAGACGAAGAAGAGGAGGACTAAGACCAGGTAGATTACCACTAGTGTGACTACAAAAGTGATGGGCGGAAGGTTTTTTATGAATCTGTACCACTGGCATTGCTCTGGGCAACCTTCCGCACCACCGTTTTTTAGCCCATCTCCGCCATTGCAAAAGGGGTCCAGCCATATGCAAATCAGTCAGGTACTGCCACAATTGGTAGCAGCCCAGCCCGAACTGCTAGGCCAGGTCCCCTCTGCACAAAAACACAAGCAACCCCAGACATGTTTCTGCCTTGTTGGGCCTCCTCAGTGAGGTGCAGCTTGGTTCCCTATGGCGCAGCGAGCAAGGGACCCAGGTCTGGGCATACCCTCTCTCACATAGTGAGACAAACTGTGACCACAAAAGTGATGGGTGGAAGGTTTTGAATGAATCTGTACCACTGACATTGTTCTGGGCAACCTTCCACACCACCGTTTTTTAGCCCGTCTGCGCCATTGAAAAAGGGGTCCAGCCATATGCAAATCAGTCAGGTACTGCCACCAATGGTAGCAGCCCAGCCCGAACTGCTAGGCCATGTCCCCTCTGCACGAAAACACAAGCAACCTCAGACATGTTTCGGCCTTGTTCGGCCTCTTCAGTGAGGTGCAGCTTGGTTCCCTATCTGAGAGATGGTATACCCAGACGTGGGTCCCTTGCTTGCTGTGCCATAGGGAACCAAGCTGCTAGCCTAGCAGTTCGGGGTGGGCTGCTACCATTGGTGATAGTAGCTGACTGATTTGCATATGGCTGGACCCCTTTTGCAATGTCGCAGACGGGCTAAAAAACGGTGGTGTGGAAGGTTGCCCAGAGCAATGCCAGTGGTTCTTATTCATTCAAAACCTTCCGCCCATCACTTTTGTGCTTACAGATTACCACTAGTAACATGCACTTGCCTTATCCCAGTAATAAGTCCAGGTGAGGTCAGGCACTCAGTCCCAATCACACACACCTGAAACTCATGGACCGTTTTCCAAACTAGGAAAGGCAGAGGAGCACAGAAAGACACAGAGAGCGAGACAGGGGCCAAGGGGGAAGGCAAGCTGGAAGGCGAGATGGAGGAGCAGCTGAGAGAGAGCTGCCGGGAACCAGGCCAGGGAGAACGGGATGCTGTCAGGCTGCAAGTTGAAGCAGGAGAAAGCGTGGCGAGGGAGCCGTGTCTCCAAGGAGTGGGAAGAGTTCAGAGAAGGGAGCCAAAGGGATGGCTGATCCCTTTCCTCCATGTGGCAGCAAACTGCTAGTTTCGTCCCTTGGGCCGCAAGTCCGCCCGGGTGTGTCTGAAGGACGTGCAAAAGCAATCACAGCTGGTGAGTTCAAAGAAAGGGAGAGCCCGGTGTGTGATAGGCACGAATGTGGAATGCTACAGTGTTAGACGCAAGGCTACGTGTTGAAGGATAAAGACATTAAACTGAAAGTTTGAATGTATTTAGCCGGCGAGGGAACCAATGAGAAACAAAGTAACGGAGCGATGCTGTGTGAGAAGGCACTTTGTTAAACGCTTCTTGAAAGATAACAGAACGTTGAAAGCCATTGAAGGGAAGGGCAGGAGGGAAAGAGAGCATGCAGAGATCCCGAAAGGCTAATGTGAAAGTGAACTGATATTTCTGTCAAACGAGTAAACAGGGGCCATGGGCCTGTCCTAATGAACTACATGCTTTTGTGAAATAAGGAAGAGAGTGGCTGAGGGCCCGTCTTAATGAACTGTATGCTTTTGTGAAATAAGGAACAGAGTGGCCGTGGGCCCGTCCTAATGAACTGTATGCTTTTGTGAAATAAGGAACAGAGTGGCTGAGGGCCCGTCCTAAAGAACTACATGCTTTTGTGAAATAAGGAAGAGAGTGGCTGAGGGCCCGTCCTAATGAACTATATGCTTTTGTGAAATAAGGAAGAGAGTGGCTGAGGGCCCGTCTTAATGTACTGTATGCTTTTGTGAAATAAGGAACAGAGTGGCCGTGGGCCCGTCCTAATGAACTGTATGCTTTTGTGAAATAAGGAAGAGAGTGGCAGAGGGCCCGTCCTAATGAAGCCCATTCTGCGAAACCAAGTGCAAGAGGCACAGATATTGAGAAGTCCACCCTATTGTCAGAGTGGTCACTCATGGGGGTGAGAATACTGTGCGGCTGCGAAGGTCTCTGGGAAGGCGATAAAGAGGACCCTGCTGTAGGAGTGGTCATGCATGGGTGTGATAATACTATGCGGTTGCGAAGGTCTCTTGACAGGTGAACATTGTGAAAGAGAAGTACAAAAGTTGGGGAAGGGAGTTCTCCCTGCTCTCTGTGAAGCAGAGCTGTTAGCTGGAAAGTGTTTCAGCCACGTTTAAGTGTTTGAAGACAGGCAGCGGCAGCCTGTGGAAGTAACTAAGAAGTAACTTTGTGAATACCTGTTTGTCTGAGAATTGTGAAGTTGGGTGAGGGAAGGCCAGAAGAATCTATTGAAGAGAACTGGGATACATGTTGAAGTGCCATTGAAATAGGCGAGGGAAGCCTAACGGATGTATGGGAAATCTTTGAACTGTGCATACCACCCACTTTGAAGGTACTTTGGAAGACCCTCAGTGAACTGAACTTGGAGAAGGGAGTTATAAATCACTTTCATTGCCATTATGACATTTTTAATACACTCTTTATTTTCATAAATTGTCCCACAATTAGATATTGTGAAGCATGAGGGCAAGCATCGGTTTCTGACACAGACTTTTCCTTTTTTTGACTGACTGACGGACGGACGGACTTGGACTATTTTATTTTATTTTGATGGCTGAGACTACTCCCATTATAGCATTAGGGCCAGCTAGAAAGTCTCCAACCCCAGTTAAACTTAATAAAGGTGTTGAAACATGTACGTCTTGTGACTGTGTCCTTACTTGTGATGCCATGCCTGCCTCACTTATGTGACTAGTCATATTGCACCGATCTTTCCTCCCACAGGGTTACCCAACCCAGCACGGTCCTGCCTCCACCCTGATTTAGTGTTTATAACAAACGGGTTATGCGGGATTGGAACCTGAACACTCACTATTTTTGTCTTCTGTGTGGCTTTGAATCGGTTCAAATCTAGTGATGATAATCCTGTAGCCCAATTCTTCTAACATTAGTGCCCCAGCAAGTATTACATTTCTGATGAGTTGTGAAGAGAAGGCCAGTTTTACCACATCAACTCGCAACTGGTCCAAAAATTCAACCCGAGTCAGAGGACGTAATCGGACTCAGCCTCTGTATTTCTCTAATGTTTGAATATATTGCCTGTTCAGTGGGAATATTCCACACACTTTGAAGTTACTCTCAAGGTATACTTGGTACAAGTCATTACATACCACACCTCCCTCTGTTCTAAGGGTCCCAATGTTTCCTGTCCATAATAATTGCCCAGTTTTGGCAATTTTAACAACAGCTTCACTGTACCCAAGGGCGTCTTAACGCCTTCTTGTGCAAAACCTCAGTTTCAGGCTCCTGGGCCAAAACCTTTTTTCTTCTTTCCTCTAAAGAGAGGAACACCAGGAATATTGTTTCCTCCTCCGAGATGCTGTGTCCCACTGTAATAAACACTTGAGCATTTGGGGCTAAACCTGATGCAGCCCTCCCCAGGTCCCCTAACAAGAGTTTCTGTTCTGGGCCCTAACACCCCTTCGTTCATATCATGTCCTTCTCCAATCAAGACATTTTCAGTAGCCATATCATCTTCTATACAGTTCGAATGGATAGTCAAAATACTTGTCCAACAAGCTTTTCAGAGCACAGTTAGGTTTTGGGAAATTGCTAATTGCGCCTTTCTCCTTTACAGGAGAAATGTGCTTTTTTCTAAAGTCCTTTTTTTCTATTTTTTTTAAAACAAATGTTTCCCACCGGGAGATCCCCCTGCCCTAGAAGCTCTTGATCACCAGGGCCCCTCTGTTGTATAGCCTTACTCGGGCCAGGGTTGTGGCTTCCCCATTTGTCACCATTGTCTCCTCTTGTATTCTCCTGGATTTGCAGGACTGGGACTTTAGTGTACACAAGAATTTACAAGACTCCTTCGACCCTTTTTTTGGGATGGGATATTCTTTTGATTTTTTTCAAGTTTATTTTTTATGCCCAGTGCCTTTTACAGGGTGCCTCTGGTAACTCATTTAAATCAATAGTTGGGCATACAGGCTCCTCCTGGGCTGCTGTTTTGGCTCTGGGGGCACATGCAGACACGTTAACCGGTGGATCATTCACTGCGGCAAACCCTTCTTTGATGGGTTGATGCCTCAGCGAGTCTCTCACTGCAGCCAGCCTTCCCTCACTCAGGATGTCTCCTTCAGCCACTTGAGTTGCCCGTGTGACCAGCGCGGGGTCATT
This sequence comes from Ambystoma mexicanum, assembly GCF_040938575.1. Taxonomy (NCBI): domain Eukaryota; kingdom Metazoa; phylum Chordata; class Amphibia; order Caudata; family Ambystomatidae; genus Ambystoma; species Ambystoma mexicanum. The sequence continues at coordinate 30,564,695 of NC_090929.1, read as the reverse complement.
TATGCATGTGTCTGTTCTCATTGGAACCTCACCACTATCTGGAGAAAGAGGTCTCACTGTGTCTGTATTATTTGAAGATCTACCAGAGGCCATAATGTAGCCCTCCAAAAAGTACATTTTGACACTCGTCTCCTTTAGAGCCAATCGAACTTTACGCTGTTCGTACGGGAGTGTTGTGTGTCCTTTGTCCAGGGAGTTTAGGATTTGTGACAACACAGGAAAGGAAAAGGCATCCACAACCTGATCCCCGGAGTTAGAGATAGCATACGTATTCTAACGAATAGAGCCCATACTAACAGAGACCCACACAGCCTGGGTGTGGAGATTTTTTAAAATGACCTTGCTATTTTGTTGAGCCGAGCTGGTCCACCCTTGATGTTATCTTATCAAACAATATTGGGGATGATTCAACCGTGGGATTGACTGGCATTCTGTGAAGGCATACATTCTCCCTACTATCCCATGAAGGCGTACGGCCGCACCCAGATCCAATGAGAGTTGCACCCGTTTTGCCAATTCATGTGAATATGCACCATAATGAAAGTGTCAGAAATGTAAGTCCTTGCGCTTGCAGTTCTCTAGGTCCTTATGATCCAGATGCTCTACTGAACATGAGGACCCAGATATTTTATTTAACTGCACCAGTCGCAAAGTCATCTCCCCCTGATTCTGGCATGAGTGTTGCATTAGCAAGATGTATAAATATGCTGTTTGAGTGGTCCAGCGTTCCGCGCCCATGCTACCACCCGCGCTAGTGTACGCGACTTGGCTGGATTATTCTGAGATTTTATTGTAACGCGCGTTACATCCATGCTCACTAACTCTGCATGTCTAGTTTCTGCAGGAGTAGGCTTACTAGTAGAAGGCACGCATTACAAATCATCTTCTCCTTTTGAATCCGACATTGGAGAATGAATTGTCTGCCACTGCATATTGCTGCGCAAGCCATACTTATTCATGGCAAAGGCAGATGCATAGAGTCACAAATGCACAAAACACACAAGGGTAGTACAGGAGTAATGCAGGAGTCAGAGAGCCACATGTATGAAGAAAATAAGCGCTTGAGTACTTAATTGCTTGAATACGTGGTAAAAGTTGAAGGATTGTGGAATTGCGTCTAAAGCAAAACCCCAGAAGGCGATGTAAGGCGAGTGTATTAGCGAATGCTTCCAAGAGGAAACAAAGGAATCAAAAAGGAGTAACTATACCTCAACTATACCTCAAGCTGACTCTTCCATTATGTCTGCAGCCACACCACCCCACAGATATCCTTTCCAGCGCTTAAGCTCAGAGTTAATTTCAGACAACGTGGAGGAGGTTTAAATACCGCACAGGCCTCAAGGACCTAGGAAAAACAGAGCTGTGACTCTCAGCAGAGCTCAGGCAGGGTATGTCGGCGCAATTTCTGGTGGCTCACCAGCTACAGCATCTCCTGTGGCTGTGGTTCCAGCTCTGCCAGATTGAGTTGAGTTACAAGAAAGGGCCTTCACACGTCCTGATGCTCAGCTCAGCGTGTCAAGCCGCACTGGTCGAACTAAGAGAGCACAGAGAATCTGCTGCTTCTTTCAATGCTATCCCCATTAATCTCATTCACATGGGTATTGGCTTCACGAAAGTGCCTTTGTCTTCCCTATCTCAGGGTTCGAAATTGAGGGCAGCTGGGAGCTATTTAGCTCCTGCTTCTAGCATAGTAGAGCCTGGTCAGCTTGAAACCAACAGCTACCAGGAGCTACTTTTGGCTCCTGGGGCCAACTGGTGCCTTCCAAACATGTAAATGTGACATTAACTTTGAGTATTTGAGAATGTTAATAAAAAAGAATTGGAACACTTCTAATACACATGTAAACACAATGGTTCACACACAATGTTAACCTGGCATCTCTGGTAGCTCCTGGTTCCCCTGCAGTAGCCCCTGCCTGTTGGCTTATGCCCAACACCCAGGAGCTGGTTTTAGCTGCTGCTCATTGAATCTCAATTTCGAACCCTGACATCTACTCTATCTCACCATCCGTTCCATTTGCCTTTTTTTCTCCTAAATGTTCTTCTTGAAAATGCTATCCAGCTCTGCCCTTGTAGTACAGTGATGTAATGTTTTCCATTTGGTCAATCTCTTTCGCCTTCCCTGCCCATTCAACGTACGTCGGTAATCTGGGTCTCTTCCAGCATATCGTAGACATGTTCTTGCTGTAAGTAGTAAAGGCCTAGGCATGTGCGGGAGGGTTTGTATGAACCCCCCCTCTTCTTCCATGCCAAATAGCAACAACTTCGATAATGGGGGTCTGTCTATTCCATTTACTTCTCTTATTCAACCCAGGACGTCTTTCCAATACGTGTGAACCATGGGCATCCCCACCACATATGCCAATTTGTCCCCCTTTCAACACAGTCCCTCCAGCACTGTGGCCTAATTCCTGTGTAAATAGTTGCTAACCGTTGGTGCTCATACTGCCCCCAGTCAGCAGTCTAGAGTTATGTAGTTTATACTGCATTGATATAGATGCTTTCAGGCCCCTCCACGCAGGCACCTCCAACTCTCATCAAGCACTGTTCCCATGTCTGGCCCCAATTGTTCTATCTGATGTACATCATTTGTAAATCTTGCTGTCATCAGGGCCCCATACATACTGGATATCAACCCTTTAGATGACAGGTGTGTGTCCAAGACCTGTTCAAAGCTGGTGAAAGGCCGGTCTAGGAAACCTGCCCAGTTCGACATCACTCCCTTCAACTGCATATACAGAAATTGGGATATGCGATCAACCCCTAATGCTGTCTGGAGGCTCTCTGTTTATACATTTTCCATCCTTCCACAGCTGACCTGCCCTCACCAAGTCCCTCTTGTACCACACCTGAAACTGTAAGGGTTCATGGTGGAGCCCATATACAGCTCAAGGGCAATGGCCAAGTCATCACGCCTTTCATGTCCCCCCCTGCTTCTTCCAGATCACCCATAGATTCTTCCTCATGGGGCCTGTGCAGGCACTCCCCGGGATCCCAGACCCTGGTACCCACAACGATTCTCCTACCGTGACTGCTGCGAACACTGTATTTTCCAAGGTCACCAATTGCTTATCGATATTAACCCTAAGGTGGTTGTTAGAAAAGATTTCTCAAAAAGCAACTTCTCCTCCATAGTCGATGGACCCCCAAACATTTTGCATTTGTATCCTAATCTGACTTTTACAGTGGAGCACAGCCTTCATCTGCACTCCACTGGTCTTTTGCTCATTGATATGAGGAAACTGAGCGTCCTTCAGGCTGTTGGTACTGAGAAACTTTGATTCTTTTAATCTTTTGACTTTGTTGCATCTTGTTGGTAACATGTTATCATTGCGCAAAGTACCTTACGGTATCGCGCAATTGGGCCATTGTGTTTTTTTTGTCCCTAGGCACCCTTTAAGGGATTTTTGGTGGTTGTGCAATGTGCCTCAAAACAAACTGCTGGCAGCAGTAGCTTTTTCTTGTATTTGTGTAACTTTTTACGGAGCCATACCGTATTTGGCACAAGACTGTGGCTAGTGTCCAAGATGGCAGTGCCACAATATATTTTATATGTCCCTGGGCCATTTTATCCTTTGACCTCTACCCTGCCCTACCAGGGCCAGGAGTTCTTTATTTGAGCATGCAGGTGCCTCCAAAAGCTGATTCTTTCGCGGGTCACTGCACGTCACGTGTGTGAGTACCCAGGAACTGGTTTGGGACTACTGGTGCCAGGGTGTCTGGTGTGCACGAGAACATGAGTCTCAATGGTCTATGATTGGACCCCTGCTGGTGTGCATGCATGGAGCAGTTTTCCCATTGGTGGGCCGGGTGCAAGTACTCTCCTAACTGTGGATATGAGGAGTGGTCCTGCATTAATTCCAGCAGATCAGCAACAGATTCAAAATGGATCTGACGAGTTAACCAAGCATCTTGAAGAGCAGAGCAGAAAAAAGGACGACCCTGAGACGCACTAAAGAGGGCCGGCACCCAAACCCTGTTGTCCCAGTCGAGCCCTGCTTTGCGCTTGATCTCAGAAGACCTGTGAAGGTGCTTCAAGCCCATAGAGTAGTGGGAACAATCACAGTCGACGCCTCCCGGTAACCCTGCAAGTAAGCCTGTTCGGAGTGTCCCTGGGCCATCCAGTGGGCTGTCTAGCTGAATCCTTGTTTGCCTTGCAGGAGCGTCGCAGTTTCAACTCAAGACTTTGGGGAATCCCAGCTTATGTAACAAAGCACTCTCCAGCTGATTTTCATCATCCCGGCTGCTTTGGGCCGCGAGAGAGAAGGCTGTGTCAAACTGTGAGAGTTGGGCTCCCCTGCATCACTGTGCGACTACGACGGTCGCTGAGGCAGGTTTCCTGCATTCCTTCCAGTGCCCTGAGGCCTGCTGCATGTGTGTTTTGTATGTTCTTCATTCTAATCAAGAGAAGCAGTTTCTGTCCCATACCGGACCTGTATCCACACCCACAGCGCCTGTGCATCTGGGAACCAAACCAAGGGCAGGACATCGTACCTCTGACAACCACCCCCAAACCTGCCAAGTCTGGGTCACATCCGAGCTAAGGCGGTGAGTAGTGAAGTCACTTAGGGCCTTTGTTCATCCAATTGCTTTCATGCACAGAAGGGTAATTTTGACCTTCCTTTTGCTTGGATAGTATTTGTTCCCTAAATCCCTCCGATAGTCAGGAACAGCTTTGTTCACCATTTCAGAACCTAGCCCGACTCTTGGAATCCTTTTTACCCCTTCAGAGCCCCCCCTAAACTTTTCCTACATCCTAAACAGTACTTTGAGAACCTTAACCACAACCGCAGGCTTTTACCCGTGCATTGAACATTGAGCACAAGGCTCCATACATTTTAGGACTGGACTTAATAAAGTAAGGGTTGCCATCTCTGAAGCCTCTGCTATGCAAATTATTCACCCCTTTTCCCTTACATGTATTGGGGGTTTATTAACTTAAATGCACTGAGGATAGTGACTGTATATATTTTCCAAAGTGTGTTGCTTGTGTGGTGTTTTGCTATAACGTTTCATTATTCATAGGTGTTGTTATTGGGCCTATAATAAATAGTATATTTTCGTATCCTGCAGTCTAGTTGTAATTCTTGGTGTTTCTCTGTGTGTGCTCATTGGAGACGCCTGACTGCTCTCCAAGCTGCCGTGAATGGGTCTGGTTATCTTTCCAGAAGTATCCCCTGTCCATCTGACATGGGTGACCTCCTAAACATCGGTCCACTAGGCCCGAGGTTAGAAATCCATTCCAACAGTGGTCCACCAACACTGAAAGTTGCGCTTCTCTGTTATAATTTTGTAGATATGGAAGGTGCGTTCCTCCTTCTTCCTTACCAGGGGTCAGTGTGTCGTAGGCCACCCTAGCCCTCTTCCTCGTAGATTGTCGTAGCTCTCTTAACATTTTCCCACTGGTAACATGTGAAATAAAAACAGTAATCGTGGCAATAGTAGTAGATGACCTACCTCCCAACAGTGTCATCCGCTCCCACTTGTTCACGTCCGTCTGAATCTGCAACCATGAAGAAGGATAGTTACTATAGCGACTGGGATCTACCTGCATTCACCCTTGTGACTTTGATACCAAACCATGAACATTTTCAAAATCCCACCCATAACTAGAGCTTTTGATTTTAAAACCTGAGCGTCTCCCATAAGTATCAAGTGTCTCTGATAGTTTTGGCAGCAACTTCTGTGGGTCCCTTATGTACAGTAGAATGTCATCTGCAAACCCTACCTCTTTTCAGATAGCTTTGGCCAGCGGTTCCAACCACAAAACAAACAATAGTGGGGAGAGAGGACACCCCTGGTGCGGTCCTCTTTACAAATAGAAAGGTTCAGAAGTTATCCCGCTGACTGAGACCACCGCCTTCAGACCCTTATAAAGAGCCTTCACACCCTCTGTACATTTACGCCTAAAACCCATCCTTTCCACGGTAGCAAACAGGAAGCTCCAACTGACCCTGTCAAATTATTTCTCTGCGTCTAGCAATAGGGAACCCTCCTCATGACCTTTTACAGATGCCACCCGGTCCAATGATTTTCTAATATTATCCGCTCCTTGTCTCGCCTTAATAAAGCCCACTTGTCTGTATGAATTAACTTGGTATCTCCAGCCTTTTCATATACAACATATTTTATTCATATTTTCATATAACAAACATAAAAACACTTAAGATTGCTTGTGTATACATTTACACAAACAAGAATGACATCCAGCTACGAATACGAATACTTCTGGACGTCGTTCTTGCTTTTATTTATTTAATAAGGGTTATATTTGTTTGTGTTGAGGAAATAAGGAGTTTTTGGCATTGACAGACTTAAGAACATCTTCGAAAATAATATACTTACCAATAGAACCACAAGGATCTCGAGCCAGCAGTACCCCCTTGAGGATCACACAATCTCCCCCTTGGGAGCCCCAAACAATCACATTCTCTTGAGAGCCTTAAATCACCAAATAAGGGCTTGCAGTAAACCTCCACCATGGACTGCAAACCATAAGAACTCTGGAGATACCCCTTAATGAATACACCAATCATTGAGTCTCATTCTCATAAGGTCATGAAACTATTATTTGTATCGAATTTAACTAGACTCTTTTACAGCCATTTATTTTTTGCCATCATCATTTTGTTACAACGAACACTTTACGTTATGTATTAAAAGTTGACATATTCTTGAAAAAAGGAATTCAAATCTATTATTATTTTTAAGCAGAGAAGTGCAATTTTGGGGTCTTTCTATAAATGTATATTTGTCTGTATTTGCCGTTGTTCCTTCCACGTTCGTATTCACTTCTGTCCCGATGTAAAATAAACAAGATAAGAAAAAGAAATAATACAACCTTTTGATTACAGGCAAAACTAAGACGCCCTGCACTATACCAAGGAAATTATAACATATGAAATAGAAGCTCAAATCCAAGTGTTTGCAAAGAACAGTGTCTGGGAGACAACGATACCCAAGGGGTTCCTGTGAATTAATCGCAATCATATAAGAAATATCTATGTCCTGAACATGGCCAGAACATTGAAAAAAGACGCTAGAGATAGCGTCTCAAAGACTGAAACATATGTACACAACCTAACTGGCTTGAAACACCTAGCCTCAGACAACAGAGTCCATAGTAAAGTACCTCTGTAGATGAAAAATCTGTGACCTTATGAGAAAAGAATAATACATCAAGAATTGAAGTTATTGATATCTGTTTTCTAATGTTCCTATTTTGTATTTGTATTTATTGGTTTATAAAGCGCTTTACACCAAAGCGCTGTACACGTGAACAACTTAATACATAAAACATAAACGTAAACAATATAACAGTCGAAGCAAAGTTACAATATGAATCAGTCAACAAAAAAGCAAGAGGAGCAATTAACTGAAGGGAATAGGGAAAGTAGTGGAGTGGGATTGGGTAGGGAGGGGACGGGTGAAGGGGTAGGTGGAGGGGAGGGGAAGGTAGAGAGGGGAGGGGAGGGAAATAGTCAAGGGGAAGGATAAGGGAGGGAGGGGAGGCAGGAAGGGGAAGGGGTTTCAAGGAGGAGTGGAGAAGAGAGATTTAAGGGAGGTGCAGAATGAGGAGAAGGTTGGGGTAGAGCGGATTGTAAGAGGTAACGAGTTCCAGTGCAGGGGGCTAGAAGTTGGAAGGAGCCGAAACGGGACGGGGCACAAGGGGACAGAGGTACACTGAGAAGGAAATGGTCAGCAGACCGAAGGGAACGGGAGGGGGAGTAGAAAGAGATGAGGGGGGAGAGATAAGGAGGAGTAAGACCATGGAGTGATTTGAAGACAAGGCAGAGGAAGTGAAATTTGAGTTGAGAGTGAAATGGAAGCCAGCCAAGAGAGGAGAGGGAAGTAGTGATAGAGTCACGGGTTGTAAGGAGACAGAGAGTACGAACAGCAGAGTGGTAGATGGATTTGAGGAGGGAGAAATAAGAAGTAGGTAGACCAAAGAATAAGGAAGAGCAGTAGAAGAGGCAGGAGAAGATAAGGGAGGAAATGAAAAGTTTGGTAGCATGGAAGGTGAGAGAGGGGCGGACTTTGCAAATGTTGAATAGGTGGTAGTGTCATGACCGCAGCCTCCAAGGAGTCAGGTTTAGCCCAACTGCCTCGGAAGCTGGGTCACAACTTCATTTCCAGGCACCCATCGGCTCCCATAGGGGCCTTATGGACCTTGTCCTGGCGCCAGTGGCGCCAGGCTCATAAGGGGACCCAGTCCCGGCTCAGGACGTGCCGGGCTCATGATGTAAGGAATGGTGCTTGGGTGGACCTACCTGATGCAGACCATGCTGCTCACTCACCTGCAGGATGAAATCCTCATCCATCCATGGCTGGAACTACTTTACCTTCTGGGTGTGGCCAGCACCACTCCCTGGGACTGGATACTGGAACTATTCTGGAAGCTGGGACTTCTTACCTGGGCGAGGCTGCTGTGGAAGGAGACACCTAAGCCCTCCAGTAGGCTATTTAAACCACGCCCGATCAGAGCAAGGTGCTTCGCGTTATTCTGCAATAGCAGCAGGACGCTCACCGTGTCAGCTCCAGAGAATCTTCAACTTCTGCATCTAGGGAAGAGAAATCCGTAATCTTACCTTCTGAAATACCATCTTCGTCTTCTGCAGCATCTGAGAAGGGAAAAGAACACCAGGTTAGCACGAGATAAAAACCAGCACAGCACTTACCCATTCCATCGGTGCATCTCAAGCCACGGGCTGCAGCTTTCCATTTTTCGGCACCCTGTGGAAGCAAGGACATTGGTTAGTAAACCTCCGTGAAACTTTCCTTACCTGCGCTGCATTCTTCTCGCCTCCGCCGACGCTGCTACTCCCATCTGCAAAACAAAAGGACATCATTAAGAAATACAAAACTCCATCTATACGCACGTGTTTTGGGCAGCTCTCATCTTTCTCACTCCTCGGCGCATTCCTCGACATCTATTTTTCTACCCAGCTGCTTCTGCAACCTGAAAAAGGAAAAGAGACATTAAGAATTGCTTTTAACTTCGAATTGACATTTTCTACTTACTTGCCTGCAATACCTTCGCCATTCCATCGCTCTCCGGACCTCCATATTCAAGCAACCGCCGTTCGTGCTGCTAACGACAGCCTAGCTCCAAATCTTCATCCTCTGCAACCAAGAGGCTGGACAATTAACCAGTGAAGAAACTGGCTTCGGCGCCCCTGCACAGACGCAGGATGGAGAGCTCCGCTTTCACCTACATAAGGTGAGCACATTTAGCCTATGAACTACTTGGGGAGTACCAGGAAGGGGAGTCAGCTTGCCCAGTCAGGCTTATATATCCTTATTAACCCCTTGCTCTCATAATTGCAGACACCTCACCCTTCAGATCAGGATCTCAGTGAGGAAAGGGCCTTTCCAGGGTGGCATTCGAGGCCTGCGCGTGACCCTAGAAGACTCCGAGAACCCCCAGCCCAGACCTGCGCCTCCGAGGGATTCAGGTGAGCGTTACAGAACGCGAAGCCTACCGCAATATTCCCACCCAGGCGCAATGGAAACCTCGGACACAGATCAACTGGCTCAATTGCTTGGGGAACTAAGGGCAGAAGTACACGCATCTCGCCAAGAAACAAACGCTTTACGAAGGGAGTTGATCATTGCCAAGGAACGGACGGATGATCTGGCCAGACAGTTGCTACAGGCTCAAGCGGGACAGACGCCACTGCCTCCCTATGGAGGGGGCGGCACTCCTACAACCTCAAGTAATCCGGTGCAAATTAATCTGCCAGGGAATGTGCCTTTGGCCCCGCCCGAACGTTTTTTCCGGTGATCCAAAGCGATATGCAGTATTCATCAATCAATGCCGCTTGCACTTTCTGTGTAGACCCGCCGCCTTCCCAACGGACCAAGCCAAGGTAGCGTTTGTACTTTCCTATCTTAGCGGTAGTGCTGCAGATTGGTCCATTCCTCTCGTGACACAGGATGACCCGCTCCTCTATAACTTTCAAGACTTTCAGACCAGTATGGAAAAGTTGTTTGCAAGACATTCACAGGGGCAGGCCTTGGACAATGACCTCCTGTCACTCAGACAAGGTAATCAGGATCTCCTGGCTTACATAGCGTCCTTTAATAGACTGGTGGTTGAGACCAGGTGTCCTGAAGATAAGAGAATCACGCTCTTCTACAGAGGTCTACGTGGGGAACTTAGACGTTTTAGCACAGGTGGTTAATCCGCCGCAAGACTGTTCAGATTATATCGACCTAGTGGTCCAATTAGATCATCGGCTACAGAACAGGAAGACCGATCGATCCAGATTTGAAACCCGGGTACTTTCAAGACCTCAGAGCTCCGCTAAAGGGAATGACTCCGTGGAACCAATGCAAATAGGAGTAGTAAAAGGACCATTAACTCAGAAAGAACGGGAAAGAAGAAGGCAATTACAGCTGTGCCTATACTGTGGGAATTCTGGACATTTCCTTCGTGATTGCTCAGTGAAACCGGTCAAGAAGACCGTAGGAGCTTCTGATAAAAATGCTGAGAAACTGGAATCGGGAAACGACCTCGCCCGACAAGCGTAGAGGTCCGCTTGCCGAGCGTTAAAACCAGTTCTTTGACCTTGCATTTGGTAATGCCTATGGTCCTCATAAGTCCCAATAGACCAGATCGCATGCATGCTATCAAAGTATACATTGATAGCGGAGCAATCGGTAATTATGTGGACCACGACTTGGCTACCAGGATGGATCTTCCCCTACGTCCCAAGATGGTAAAGGACGTAATCACTACAGTGGATGGTACTGAAATAGCTTCCGGACCAGTTTCTCATACCACCATGGAGGTAACGTTGTTATGTCAAGGCGGACATCGGGAGAAGATCGTGTTTGATGTAATCAAGGCCCCGCAGTTTCAGGTGATTCTGGGAATGCCTTGGTTGGAAAAGCACAATCCTCAGATAAACTGGCAAGCCAAGGTAATTCGGTTTCCAGAATGCGCTTCAACCTGTTATCCTCAGCCCGAAATCCATCTAGCAGCCATCACTTCCGAGGACCCCCGATTACCTCTGGAATACCAAGCGACGTCTTTCAGAAAGATCAAGCCAACACCCTGCCTCCGCATCGGTCATACGACTGCCAGATAGACCTGATACCTGGGTCCACCCCTCCGTGCAGTAGAATATATGCCCTCACTGAACCAGAAAACCTCCATCTCAGGCAATACTTGGACCAGTACTTGGCTAACGGATTCATCCGCCCCTCGAAATCCCCAGCTTCCTCAGCTTTGTTCTTCGTCCCGAAAAAGGAAGGTGACCTAAGAACATGTATCGATTATCGCGCCCTGAACCAGATTACAGTCAAAAACCGATACCCGTTGCCCTTGATTCCTGAATTATTGGACCAGGTAAAAGGCGCCTGCATATACACAAAGTTAGACCTCAGAGGAGCTTACCATTTGGTACGCATTAAGGAGGGCGACGAATGGAAGACGGCCTTTCGCACTAAATATGGATTATTTGAGTATCAAGTAATGCCCTTCGGACTATGTAACGCACCGGCCGCTTTCCAGTTTTTCATGAATGATGTCCACAGAGAACTTATTGATGTGTGCGTAGTCGTTTATATTGACGACATCCTGGTATACTCAGCCTCAGAAACTGATCATCGTAGACACGTCACAGCGGTTTTACAGAGACTTCGCCAACACCGCTTGTTTGCTAAACTGGAGAAGTGCACCTTTCACGCAAAGGAAGTGGAATTTTTAGGGTTCATCTTATCAATCAACGGAGTTCACATAGACTCAAGAAAAGTGGATGCTATCACCAAATGGCCTTCCCCAACTTCCGTGAAAGGTGTGCAGAGCATGCTGGGCTTCGCTAATTTTTACCGAAGGTTCATTCCTGAAGTCTCTCGGGTAGTCCAACCTATCACGGCTCTTCTGAAAAAGAATAAAAAATTCGAGTGGACTCCAGAAGCCGAACAAGCCTTCCAAGAATTAAAAGCCAAATTTATCTCTGCTCCAGTCTTAAGGCATCCCCGTCCAGAACTTCCCTACATCGTCGAGACAGACGCTTCCAGTCTTGCAATGGGGGCAGTGCTGTCACAAAGAGACCCCGAAACGCACCAGTTACACCCTGTAGCCTTTTGGTCTCGCAAATTTTCGGCTCCTGAGATCAACTACACAATTACGGACAAAGAACTCTTGGCAATTAAGTCCGCCTTTAAGGCCTGGCGGCAATATCTTTTGGGAGCCCGGCACACAGTAACTGTAATCACGGATCACCGTAACCTCCAGTACCTGAAGTCAGCTAAAGCTCAATCTTCGAGGCAACTACGCTGGGCTTTATTCTTCGCAGAATTCGATTTTGTAATCACATTTCGACCAGGCGTTAGGAACGGAAAAGCAGACGCCCTTTCCCGGATAGGGTAGACGAACTTACAGCTAATCCGGAGCCGGTGCCAATAATTCCTGAACAAAAGATACTAGGAGTAATCAACACATTATCCCTCGAAGAGATTAAAGCAAGGGTCAATCAACTCATAACTCCCGAAGATTCACCGAATTGGCAATTGAAAGGAAAGGATTTTACAATAGATCAGAACCTATTGTATTTCCAAGGAAGACTATTCTTACCCTGCGCTGACTTACAAAGACAGGTCATCACCTGCTACCATGATTCTCTAATGGAAGGACATCCTGGAGTTGCCAAAACCTCAGAGAAAATTAAAAGGCATTTTTGGTGGCCATCTTGGAGGAAAGATGTTAAGGAGTTTGTGGCTTCTTGTGGTATCTGCGCACAAAACAAGAGTCAGAAGGAAAAACCAGCAGGATTATTACGTCCAATAGACATTCCACCAGGCCCTTGGCACACGCTCTCGATGGATTTTATCACGGATTTACCCCCTTGCTCCGGATACAACACAATTCTAGTGATCGTGGACCTTTTTTCAAAAATGGCTCATTTTATCCCACTGAAGGGTTTACCTATAGCTTCCATTCTAGCCCGAGAATTTCTTGAAAACATTGTCCGCTTGCACGGTTTCCCTTCAGTACTAATCTCTGACCGAGGGAGCCAATTCATTTCCCATTTTTGGCGGAATTGTTGTCGTTTAGCACAAATTGATGTACGACTTTCCACCAGCCATCATCCTCAAACCGATGGGCAGACTGAGAGAACTAACCAAACTCTAGAACAATATCTGCGCTGCATGTTGCATCAATCCGAGGGTACTTGGAAGGATGTCCTTTGGATTGCTGAATACGCTTACAATAATTCAATCCATTCTGGGACGGGAAAAACCCCTTTTTTCCTGCTGTATGGAGGTCATCCTCGAACCTCAAATCTGGACCCACCTCAAGCTCTCGGAACACCTGCTTTTGACCATCTGCATTCGACGATAACTCAAGCATTTAAAGAAGCCACAGCTCATCTTCAACGAGCTAAAGAATCATACAAAAAAGGAGCAGACCAACATCGAAAAGAGGCTCCTCAATATCAAAAAGGAGATCAAGTCTGGCTGTCCACTAAACATTTATCTTTAAAAGGGCCACGCACCTTCAACACAAGATATTTAGGACCCTACTTGATCACGGCCGTGATTAACCCAGTGGCTGTTAAACTAGAATTACCTACTCGAATGAAGATACATCCTGTCTTCCATGTTTCTCTCCTGAAACCTGTGCAACCCGGAACCCGTTTGACTAAACCTCCTGAGCCAATCCAAGTTGACGGAGAATCCGAATTTGAAATTAGAGACATCTTGGACTCCAAAATTTCCAAATCAAAACTATACTACCTGATTGATTGGAAGGGATATGGACCCCAGGAGAGATCTTGGGAACCCTCAGAATATGTACATGAACCTCGTCTAGTCCGAAAATTTCATCGGGCTTTTCCCAACAAGCCAAAACCTCCGGAAAAGACAAGCTTGGTAGGGGCCTTGAAGGGGGGTGCTGTCATGACCGCAGCCTCCAAGGAGTCAGGTTTAGCCCAACTGCCTCGGAAGCTGGGTCACAACTTCATTTCCAGGCACCCATCGGCTCCCATAGGGGCCTTATGGACCTTGTCCTGGCGCCAGTGGCGCCAGGCTCATAAGGGGACCCAGTCCGGCTCAGGACGTGCCGGGCTCATGATGTAAGGAATGGTGCTTGGGTGGACCTACCTGATGCAGACCATGCTGCTCACTCACCTGCAGGATGAAATCCTCATCCATCCATGGCTGGAACTACTTTACCTTCTGGGTGTGGCCAGCACCACTCCCTGGGACTGGATACTGGAACTATTCTGGAAGCTGGGACTTCTTACCTGGGCGAGGCTGCTGTGGAAGGAGACACCTAAGCACTCCAGTAGGCTATTTAAACCACGCCCGATCAGAGCAACGTGCTTCGCGTTATTCTGCAATAGCAGCAGGACGCTCACCGTGTCAGCTCCAGAAAATCTTCAACTTCTGCATCTAGGGAAGAGAAATCCGTAATCTTACCTTCTGAAATACCATCTTCGTCTTCTGCAGCATCTGAGAAGGGAAAAGAACACCAGGTTAGCACGAGATAAAAACCAGCGCAGCACTTACCCATTCCATCGGTGCATCTCAAGCCACGGGCTGCAGCTTTCCATTTTTCGGCACCCTGTGGAAGCAAGGACATTGGTTAGTAAACCTCCGTGAAACTTTCCTTACCTGCGCTGCATTCTTCTCGCCTCCGCCGACGCTGCTACTCCCATCTGCAAAACAAAAGGTCATCATTAAGAAATACAAAACTCCATCTATACGCACGTGTTTTGGGCAGCTCTCATCTTTCTCACTCCTCGGCGCATTCCTCGACATCTATTTTTCTACCCAGCTGCTTCTGCAACCTGAAAAAGGAAAAGAGACATTAAGAAGTGCTTTTAACTTCGAATTGACATTTTCTACTTACTTGCCTGCAATACCTTCGCCATTCCATCGCTCTCCGGACCTCCATATTCAAGCAACCGCCGTTCGTGCTGCTAACGACGGCCTAGCTCCAAATCTTCATCCTCTGCAACCAAGAGGCTGGACAATTAACCAGTGAAGAAACTGGCTTCGGCGCCCCTGCACAGACGCAGGATGGAGAGCTCCGCTTTCACCTACATAAGGTGAGCACATTTAGCCTACAAACTACTTGGGGAGTACCAGGAAGGGGAGTCAGCTTGCCCAGTCAGGCTTATATATCCTTATTAACCCCTTGCTCTCATAATTGCAGACACCTCACCCTTCAGATCAAGATCTCAGTGAGGAAAGGGCCTTTCCAGGGTGGCATTCGAGGCCTGCGCGTGACCCTAGAAGACTCAGAGAACCCCCAGCCCAGACCTGCGCCTCCGAGGGATTCAGGTGAGCGTTACAGGTAGCGACAGGTGCGAGAAGTGAGCGAGATATGGTGGGAGAAAGAGAGAGAGGAGTCAAAGTGAATGCCTAAGTTACGGGCATGGAGAGAGATAGGGAGATTGGAGGGTGGAAAGTGAATGAAAGGCAGAAGAGAGGGAGAAGGAAGAGAGTTTGAGGGAAAGCATAAGACTTCGGTCTTGTCAGTGTTAAGGGAGAGAAAGCAGGAAGACATCCAGTTCTTTATGGCATGAAGAAAGTTTTAGGTGGAGGTCAGTTGTGAAAGAGAGGAAGAGTTGAGTGTCGTCAGCATAGAAGTTGTGGGAAATGCCAAACAAGGAGATTACAGGGGCTAAGAGGGAGGTGTAAAGGGAAAAGAGGAAACGTCCAAGCACCGAACCTTGAGGTACGCCGTATTCAAGAGGTTGGGATGGAGAGGACCGGCCCCCCCAAGAAACAGTAAAGGAGCGGGAGGAGAGGTAAGAAGATAGCCAGTTGAGAACAGAGCCTTTGACCCCAAAGGAGGAAAGAGTGTGGAGAAGAAGGGGATTATCGACCGTGTCAAAGGCAGCAGAGAGGTCGAGGAGAATAAGAATAGAGGATAGCTTAGAGTGCCTAGCAGAGAGGAGGGAGTTAAGGATATAGGTGAGAGCAGTTTGAGGAGAGTGTTTAGGGCGGAAGCCAGATTGGGAGGGGGGGTAGGAGAGAGAGATTGGTGACAAAGGATGAGAGCTGAGAGTAGGCGAGGCGCTCGAGAATCTTGGAGAGGAATGGAAGAAGAGAGATAGGTCGGAAGTTAGAGGCGAGAAGGGGATTGGCAGATGGTTTTTTCAGAATAGGGATGATCATGGCATGTTTGAAAGCAGAGGGAAAGGTAGCTGAGGAAAGACATGTTGAAGAAGGAAGTAAGATAGGGGATAAGAAGAGGGTAGATCTTAGGGATGGGAGAGGGTTGGTTGGGGCAGAGGTGGGGTGGGCTTTGGAGAGGAGGGTGGAGGCTTCAGAAGGGGAGATAGGTGAGAAGTTGGACATGCAGGATGAGGGGGGTTGGGGGCAGGAGAAGAGGGGAAGTCCGAGGAGCAGTTGATTTTTTTGCCGAAGGGTAAGAATCGTGGAGGAAAAGAAGTTAGCGAAGTCAGAGGGAGAAAGTGTGGAAGAGGAGGAGGGATCAGGAGTGGGAGGGGAGAGGAGCCGAGAGAGAGTTTGGAAGATACGGCGAGGGTGGGAGGCTTGGAAGTGGAGAAGGTTAGAGTAATAGGAGCGTTTAGCCGAGGCAAAACAAGAGTCGAAGAGAGCGTGGTAAGAGAAATAGGAGGCTTGGTTGGAGAGCGAGGGGGATTTGAGCCAGAGTCTCTCTAGACGTCGGAGAAGGCACTGCATCGAGAGGAGTGGAGGAGTGAGCCATGGGTGAGAGGGTTTCCGGGATGGGCGGAAGAGAGAAAGGGGGTAAAGTTGATCAGGGGAAGTGGAGATAGAATAGGAAAGAGAGGATAGAGCATCATTCGCTGATAATAAAAATATGAAATGGAGAGGAAGAGCAAGTGTCAATAAAGATGGAAAGAATTAAAGTCGTGAAGGTCACGCCGTGAGAAGATGGGGGTGGAAGGCCTAGTAGAGGAGGAGTGTGGGGTAGGAGAAAGAGAGAAGGAGAGTAAGGCATGGTCAGAAAGATAGACAGGAAGAGTAGAGACTGGGGAAGAAGGGTAGGAAGAGTTGAAGATGAGTTTGAGTGTGGAGCCAGAGGAATGAGTGGGGGAAGAAGGAAGGGGGGAAAGGAGGTAGGAGTTGTGGATGGAGAAGAGGCGAGAGGGATGAGGGGGAGAGGGGAGGTGAAGATTAAAGTTGCCAAGTACAGTTAGAGGAGAGGGGGAGGGAGAGGTGAGCAAGAGGAGGTGATCAAGATCTTCATAGAAGGAAGAAAGAGGGCCAGGGGCACGATAGATGACTAGAAAGGAAATGAGGTGAGGAGAGGAGAAGGATTTGTAGAGAAATTCAATGGAAGGGAATGACAGAAGAGATGGTGAGGAGGTGGAGGAAAGGTATTTGGGGTGGTAGAGGAGGCTAATGCCTCCACCACGGCCAGAAGTACGAGAGATATGAGAGAAGGAGGATGAGGAGGTGGTTAGGGAAGCAGGGACGGAAGTGTTATAAGGGGGGATCCAGGTTTCAGTCAGACATAGGAAATGAAGGTTGAGGCGAAAGAATATGTCGAACTGCTGCGGTCTTGTTGCAGATGGATCTGGCCTTCCATAGTGCTATGTTCATGAGGTTGGGGTGATGAGCGGTGGGGGGGTAAAGAAGATTAGGATGGTGAGAATGGGTGGGTGTGTGAGAGGAGGAGTGTGGGCGGGGATAGAAGAGGGGACTGGGCATGAGGAGGGAAAAGGAGAATAGGAGGGAGAGGAGAAGGTGGGGAGAGTGAGAGGGGGGGAAGGGAAGAGAGGGTGGTGAAAAGGCGATTTGGCAGATCGCATAACAGAGAAATTAGAGATACGTGGAGCTATGATGGTCCGATGTTGAGTGATGGCGAGAGCGGGGACCAGTGTAGCAGCTTCTAGTAGAGTCAGCACTCTATGGACACGCTTGGGTGAGGAAGGGGAAGAGGATTAGCAGCAGGGGTTGGGGAGGAACATAAGGTTGGAGGAAGGTAAGTGCAGAGCTTGCTGGGTCTGGGTTGAAGGACTCAGAAGAGGGAGGGGAAGATGTTTGCAATTCTTTAGAAAATTAGCTTGGTCTGCAAAAGGATCTTTGTCACCTGCTAACCCCACTCTTTCTGGAAAACATCTCTATACATACTTTGAAGATTTGTTTTTGGAAATCTGTTTGTGTAAATGTATACATGAACAATCTTAATTGTTTTATGTTTGTTATAGGAAAATATGAATAAAATATGTTTTGTATGAAAAGGCTTGAGATAACCTGTGTGACCCCACTACAACCTTTGTAGTGATAAGGTGAAAAGGTGCTGCATTCACCGAAACAGATTGGATCTAGAGAGGGTTAATTGGCTCCATGTTCTGCTATATTTCACATATACTCTTCCCAGTGCGAGACTAATCCCCCGAAAACAAAATATAGGGAAGCACCCATACATTATTACTGGATTAACTTGGGCAGTATATTACTCGGCCTAGTCGCCAGAACAGTAGGAAATATTTTTGCATCACATTTTAACAGTGAAAATGGCCTATAAGCCCCACAGCATTCTTTGCTCCGGCCTTCTTTATGAAGGACACTCGTCCTTGCCTGTAGAATTTGGGTATTGCCGCCCCCTCC
The DNA here is from genome assembly GCF_040938575.1 of Ambystoma mexicanum. NCBI lineage: Eukaryota > Metazoa > Chordata > Amphibia > Caudata > Ambystomatidae > Ambystoma > Ambystoma mexicanum. The sequence goes on along the minus strand of NC_090929.1, from coordinate 30,546,131 downwards.
AGTATAGAGTTAAACTGTTTCTGGAGAAAGGCTCCTAAAATATCAGCATTTCTTTTTATAGAAGCCCGCGGTATACCCATCCTTTCGTGGGACCTTTCCAGCGTTTATGCATCGTATTACACTAACCACCTCTGTTAATTCAATTGCAGTTTTCAAGAGTGTTTGGTCTGCTGGTGTCAATTTCAGAATCTCAAATGTGTCTAGAAAATTTCTCTGCATCTAGCAATAGGGAACCCTCCTCATGACCTTTTACAGATGCTACCCGGTCCAATGATTTTCTAATATTATCCGCTCCTTTTCTCCCCTTAATAAAGCCCACTTGTCTGTATGAATTAACTTGGTATCTCCAGCCTTTTCATATCCAACATATTTTATTCATATTTTCATATACAAAACATAAAAACACTTAAGATTGCTCATGTATACATTTACACAAACAAGAACGACGTCCAGCTATGAATACGAATACTTCTGGACGTCGTTCTTGCTTTTCTTTTATTTAATAAGGGTTATATTTGTCTGTGTCGTGGAAATAAGGAGTTCATATATATATATATATATATATATATATATATATATATATATATATATATATATATATATATATACCGCAATATCTCCCAAACCTAAGCACCACATCTCTTGGGTTTGTCCTAATTGTCTCCTCTTCATCCCTGATCTCCGCAACCTTTCTCTTTGCTTGTTTGTTTGTTTTATACACTTTTTATGCGCGCTAGACCCAGGGGTAGCAGGGCGCAGTGGCAAGAAAATGCAAAATTTACATGGTAACAACATAGCAAAGCATACAGTATAAAGTACAATAAAGGTCTTTAGAACACAAATAATTACAAAAAGTACAATGTTCCAGAGAGGTCAATCAGAGTTGCAGATGTAAAGAATTAATGCGAGTAAATACAGTGGGAGGTAGGTGACGCAGGTCAGCTAAGGTCAGTCGAAGTGAGAAGTTGAATGACACTTTGTCTGAAACGGGGGTAGGGCAAGTCCATTCTCAAGTCTTGTGGCAGTGAGTTCCAGGTTTTTGCAGCCTTTACCGGGAAGCTATTTCCACCGATCGTGGTGAGTCTAAAGTTCGGTATTGTCAAGCAATTAGAATTGACAGCTCTAGTCGGTCTGAGAGATGTTCTCCTGTGGAATTTGTCAATCAGGTATCTGGGGGCGGAATTATTGAGGGCCTTGTGGGTCAGGGATAACATTTTGAGTTTTACTTTGTTGTCCGTGGTCAACCAATTGTGATGGCGTCTGGTGGCAGATATATGGGATCGTTTGTTTACGCCTAGTGCTGCTCTCAGGGCATTATTTTGTAATATTTGAAGTCTTTGAGTTATTGTTTTCTTGGCTCCGGAGTATAGTGCGTTGCAATAATCAATTCTGGAGAGTATTAAGGCTCTAGCCAGGATTAAGCAGCTCTTATTGGAGAGGAATGGTTTACCGGCTCTTATCAGTTTGCACGTGTAGGCCATGGCGGATGCAAGGGATTTTAGCTGTTTATCAAGTGATAGGGTGGAATCAGGATAGAATCCCAGGGTTTTTACATCCTTGGACACTTGGATGATATTCCCATCTATGTTGAATGAGGAAAATTCCTGGCCTAGTTTTTTTATATTAGCTTGGGTGCCTAGGATAATCAACGCTGTCTTATCATTCAGACAGAGGCCGTGAGTGGCCATCCATGCCTGGATGATAAGATATACCTTGTTCACCAAATCCGTGTCTTTCACATGATTCCCAGAAAGCGGGAGGAGGATCTGTGTATCATCTGCATAGTTAGTGCAGGTGATACCGAGATGGTCCAGATCATCGAACAAGGGCTTGGTGAAGATATTGTATAGAGTTAGGGAGACACAGGAGCCCTGGGATCTGCCGCTGCTGAGGAGGAGAAGACTCATTGTTTCACTCAGGAATGACTCGATCCATCTAATGGCTTCCGGGGAGAAATGGGCGGCGGAATCCAGGTGGCTGCAGAGGACTTTATGATCCACCAAATCGAAGGCAGCTGAGAGGTCCAGGAGTAGCAAGAGTACTATTCTCCCTTTTGTCTCTCAGCTCGTCAATTTGGGATTTCAAATCAATGAGGGCAGTTTCTGTTCCATGTAGGGGACGGAAGCCCGATTGTCTCTCCTAAGAGGTTGTGTAGTTCTAAATGCTTTTGAATTTGGTTGTATGCGGCTTTGTCCAGAATCTTGAGAAGAAACGGTACCGTAGTAATAGGGCGGTAATTAGTGGGAATGAGGGGGTCTAATGTCTGCTTTTTGAGGAGGGGGAGCACCCAGGACTGTTTAAGGTTGGCAGGGATGGTGCCTGAGGCAAAGGAGGCGTTAATCAATTTAGTAATAAAGGGAGATAATTCTCTGGCAGCGTCTTTTATTGTGCTGGGCAGATGTCACCTTTACAATTAGATGGTTTGAGCGACAAGATAATATACGCCGCAATGTGTGGCGCGCGATCACGTCATCGTGTATGTGTGCCGCAATGACATCACTCGCGTCAAAACGTGCAGCAGCCATTTTGAAATGGCAAATCTTTTACCGGGCTATATATTTACTTCAACGGTGGTAAGAAAATGAAAATAACATTTAGGATGCAATAACAAGATTAACATAAAACTCCTTTTTGGTCAGTGTGTATGATTTTGGTTTAATGCTAGGTTTTTCGGCACCACATAGTTTGTTGCTGTGATGACGTAAGGTGCGTCAAAAACGGATGGTGGCCATTTTGAAGTGGCAGTACTAATTTCCTCAAAAAGAGCTACAATTTAACCCTGAAAAAGTTTGCATGCAAGGTTTAATATTTGTTATACATTCGTTAGTATGGCTATGTTTGCAATTTATGGGCCTGGGCTTAATTAAAGATACTTTGTTTCTTTCCATCAAGAGATTTACTATAACAGAATTATTTCTGTAAAGTGCCAATACTAACTCTTGTATTCACTCAAAATTGACATATAAATTGACTCAGACCTATGTTCAGCTTATAAGAAAAGGTAAATCGAATAGAAAGAGTAGATTACGAAAAGATAGTTCTTTCCATTTAAGAAAATAAGAAGCCGATTCATGGAATTAATGTGCACTGAAAATTCCCGCGCAAGCGTGCGAATCGCAGCGCAAGTGCGAAAATCGCAGCGAAACCCGCGCACAGCGATTCATGGAAGTCGGTGCGCGTGTCAATCCCTGGATGTGCGCTAAAATCCTGCGTGGCGCACACGTCTCCAAACAGTGTGCGCTATGCGCACAGCGAAAGCGCACATAGCGCTGCACACACAACTAAAGTAGGCGGAACAGGGGGCATAACGCGTGGAATGGGGAACAACGCGTGAAAATGTGGGCGTCGCGGTGGAAGTACAGGAGCCAAATGCGCAGAACACCCACACGCGCGTCTACAACACATAGTCATGGAATCGAACAGGGCCAATGCGTGCGCCAAATAAGACGCGCTAATCCGGAAACACGTACGCCAGCAGGAAGCAGGCATACGAGGACCCGCGCAGCATAAAAGTGCGTGCAAACAACAAATAAGCGAGGAGGAGGAGGAGGAGGAGGAGGAGGAGGAGGAGGAGGAGGAGGAGGAGGAGGAGGAGGAGGTTTCCACCTCACATAATACTCGACCTGGTGAGTGAGTGGGAGGATGACCTCACATCACCCACCCTGTGCTCCCAAGCACTGAGCCCCTTGGAAAAGGTGCTCAATGTACTGCACTTCTTGGCCACTGGTTCATTCCAGCGGACAACTGCCATAGTGGGGGGGCCTCACAGGCCACGAAGTCACGCTGCCTGCACCAGGTGTTGGCCATCATGACTGCACGCCCATCAGTCCGCAGGCACATATACCTGCCCAGAACACCTGCAGAAAGGCAGGCTGTCGTCCAGGATTTTTACGGGGTGGTACACTTCCCCCAAAGTGCTAGGTGCCATTGACTGCACCCATGTGGCTCTACGTCCTCCCAGGGCAACTGAGCACATCTACAGAAACCGCAAGCACTGGCATTCCATCAACGTGCAGGTAGTATGTGATGCCAAGGGAATCATCACCTCAGTATATGCCAACTATCCAGGGTCCACCCAGGACAGTTTCATTTACAGAATGTCAACCCTAAACCGGGACCTACAAGCTGGGCGGCATGGCGATACATGGCTGCTTGGTGAGTATAAATGCCCCTGCACATGCATTCATGTCAGATACTGAGTAATGTCACAACCCTACTAATGATACCCATCATCACCTCCCCAGGGGACAGTGCCTACCCTCTGAGCACCCACATGATGACGCCAATTCAGAACCCCACCACACCACCCAAGGTAAGATACAACACAGCCCATATTGCAACCTGGGGCATAGTGGAGCGCACATTCGGAGTGCTCAAGTCACGCTTTCGCTCCCTTGACCACTCTGGTGGGCAGCTGCCAAACGCGCCCCCAGTAGTGTGCAGGATCATAGTGGCAGCATGTGTCCTGCACAACATTGCAACACGCCGGGGCCTGCCCGTGGTCATGGTGGTGCCCCCACATTCCCAACCACAAGCACGGCCGCTGCGCATGGGAGGGGAAAGGGCACGTGGGGAGGCAGCCCGTACGCAGCTGGTGGCTAATTACTTCACCTAAAATCACACCCCTGTGGAGTGCACACAGCCCTGGCACATACCAGCTGACAATCGATGATGACATAAGGGACAGTCAACTGTCGCAACCATACCAGCCTGAGATTGGTCACCTGGAATTGTTACATTGTGTGCATTCCTACCTGCCGAAAGACAACCAATGCTGTGTCACAAAAAAAACACACATTTATGCTGCATGAATGACTACCCCCTTGCAAAATACAACATGAAAATAGCCCCATGTCACCCAACCCCTCCCCAGCTCCGCCACCCAACACACCATGGCATGTCATGCAATGTGAAAGCAAACAAAGCAATGCACAAGACCTGACACAAGTGTCACAAAGTGCACTGTCCCAAATGGAAACTGCCCACAGACAATATGCTCCCAGTAATCAATAACAAACAGCACACATGAACAAATACTTACCACCAACACAATACAGCAACACGCCATGAAACATTGCAAAAACATGACAGTACTAAGTCAAAGTAGTGGTAGTCTTACAACCTGAATAAGCCAGCACATCGACCCCTTCCAACTGTAGAGTGTTGCTGCCACGCAAATGTGTCGGTGTACTGCATACAACATGAACTCCATCTGCAAAGGAGACGGCCTTGTGAAGACATGAGGAAGGAACCTGCAAATTAGGAGAAAGACATGGATGCACAAGCACATATCAATACACCATGCAGTGTACAATACAACAACAATACCCATTAGGGATGTACACACAGTATTGACTACAGACTGCCCACACAGCTCCTGGGAGCCCAATGTCACTGTGTAAGTCACTGTCACTGGGTCACACCCTTTGCAAGCCCATGGAAACGGGAAGCAGGAGGGGTGTGTGTGTGTGTCACGAACCCAAGCATCTAACCCAAACTCAGGACAAGCCTGCATGTGCCCAGCCGGAATACAGTGGATGCCCACGGGAGCCACCCAAGGCAACACACTGTAGCAAAAGAAAATCGAAAATGGCCATGGGGGGGACAGGGGGGAGGCCACCCAGGAGGTTCGAGGACAGGGTGCACACCAACACCCACCTGCATGGATGTTGCGGGAAAAAAAAATACCTCCATGGGCTCATGGCCTGCACGGCTATGCCATTGTGGGAGAACTGCTGTCAGTCTCTTCACCCTCTGCTGCTGCATCAGGAGGTGGTGGCACTATCGGAGGCAGCCCACGCAAAGCCCTGGTATGGTCCTCCATGGCAGCAAGCATGCATGTCTGGAAGGTCTGATTCTGGAGGATTAAAGTGCGGAGATCCTCATGCAGCACGTCACGGGTTGCCTGCACTTCTGCACGCATGGCCTAGCGGGGTGCCTGGATCTCCTCACGTGTTGCCTGCTGCTCAGCTGAGGGTGAACGTGTGAGCTGCTCCAGCTGCTGTTCTGCCCTAACATTTCGGGAAGCCTCAAGTTCAAGCAGACTCTGCCTGAGGTTATGGAGTTCCACCCTCAGCGCTTCCCTGTGGGCCTGTGACTCTATTGATATGGATTTTCGCAGTCTCCAGTGCCGCCCGTCGGTCCCTGTTGGACACCAACATGTCTTCCCTGTGTGATTGGCAAATGGAGTATGTTGCCTGCTGTTATTGCTCCATCTGCCTTTCAGGGGGGATAATGGAAGTGGCCACCCTCTCCATTGCCTGAGCCATCATTTCTACTGATGCTGCCTGTTGGGTTGCCATATCGTACATGGAGTTTTCCCAAACAGTATTGCCTGGTGGCGCACGGCCACAGCGTCGGCGGGCACCACACCTGTTTGGGGCAAGGCGATCTGCACCTTGCTGTGCTGGCACTGCCTGAGGCTGCGGGACTGCATTCCCCTTCTGATCTGCTGGCCCAGGAACAGGATCAGATGCTGTAGAGTGTGACCCTGCATCCGTAACTGCCAAAGGCGGACCTACCAACACTGACATCCCCATAGCTGGTTCTACCCCTGGTCCAGATGGGTTGGACCGAACAGAATCCCTGCCAGAAGCACTGACCTGTGACAGCACCTAAGTCTCATCATCCGACTCAGCACCACTGGTGCCTGGTCGTGGCTGAGAATCCTCCTGGATCTGCACCATCTCCTGAACCTCACCAGCATCAAGTGCGTCGTCACCTGCAAAAACATGAAACACAAGAAATGGAAACATGCATCAGCACCATAGCACACACATAGGCCTGACAAGACAGAGATCCTGTACATGGTTTACACATGTCCCACATGACTATAACCCTGGCATGCATGCACTGTCAATGATTCTGAATGGGAGTCAAAAAGGCAGACAATGAGGACACCAAGATGGAAAAGCAACACATTTGCAGCATGTCGTGTAGCACTGGCGGTGGTCAGTCAAAATCTCAAACAAAATCTCGAATGACAAAAAGCCCGAAACAAAAATCTCGAAAAAAAAAAAACCAGAATTTTTTATTTATTTATTTATATATGTTTTTGGGGTCAGGTAAGTAAAAAAAAAAGGGATAAAATTAAAAAAAATGAAAAAAAGGGGGATTGGGGGGGAACCCCCCCCATTTTGAAAAAAAACGCATTGAAAAAAAAATTCGATATTTTTTTTTTCGGCCTTTTGTTGTCGAGATTTTTTGATTCGGTATTATCACTATGAACCAGCACTGGCATCAGACATCAGCGTGTGAGTGGCATGTCCAATACACATACATGACACATGCCAGCACACAGATGTCATGTAGCATAGCCATGGTAAATTAGACAACTACAGCGATATGTAAGTGAATGAGTACTGTCACACATCCATGTCACATGGACATGATGAGAAGATTAATGCAGAATAGTGTTACAAAATATGCATGTGCCGCACACTGCAACACATCCAGTGTACAATTAGACAGTGATTGTAGGCAGATGTACACATCAATGGTTGGTCACTTCAACATGACAGGAAACAACTATCATGTTCCACATGCAAACAGGCCCTAAAAATAAATTTCAGCAGGCCAATACTCACTCGCCCTGAATGGTCTAATAATTCACATAACCAGGTAACTAAAGTGGCACAATGTGGGGTGTAAACAATGACAGAAGCATGTCACATATGTGGCATTAGGGATGAAAAAAGCATATGAAAAGTGGGATAATCTAAACGGTCAGCCTGAATGAATACAGAAAAAATCAGAATAATGTTGTTGCAAGATGATAGTTCAAGTGCAACAGCATTAATGTGGGGCTAATTGGCTACTGTGGGCAAAAGGGATACTGTCATTACCAAATCAAAGGCAAGTGAATGGATTGGAGGAAGCACATGGGTGACCCATTACACTCAGGAGTACACACCCTCACCTGGCACTCAATCAGAACCCGTCACCCAAACAACATACACATGGATTACACACACATGCATGGGCACTCACCGGACAATGCCTCGTAATCGGGTAGCTCTCCCACGCCTTGGATCTGTTCCTCTGTGACGAACGTCCCAGCAACAGACTCATGATATGTTATGGCATTTGTAGCGCGCCTATACACAAGTGTTTCAAGGCGCGACGAGGCAGGGAGGGGGAACAAGGGGAAGACAGACAACGATCCTACTAGGCCAGGTGTCATTTAGATCGCGCAAGTGCAGGGGTAGGGGGGAAGGGGAAAAAGTGCAAGGGGAAGGGGAGGGGGGAAGTGCAGTACAAGGTAAGTAGAATAAAATAAATAAATAGGGCCAGCTGGTGGAAAGTGCAAGGTAAGTGCAGGCAAGTGCTGGGAAGGGGGGCTGTAGGGATACAGAGACAGTCCCGCAGTGCAGGGGTTGCCAGGGAGGCAGTGTAAGTGGAGAGTGGCTGGGTCCAGGACCGAGGTCGGTGAGAGTGGCCGAGTTGCAGATTCAGTGCAGTTTCAGTGAAGAATTTAGCAGGGGAGAGGGAGAGGGAAAGCAGAAGCAAAGAGGAAGGTTTTGAGGTGCTTCCGGAACCAGAGATGGTTCTCAAGTTTCAGGGAGGCAGGAAGGCTGTTCCAGAGGGAGGACCCTGCCGCGGAGAGAGTTCTACCCCCAGCTAGTTGCTTCAAGAAGCGGCTGACCCTGAGGGAGTTGGAGACGGATGAGCGAAGGGCTCGGGAAGGAAGATATTTAGGAAGAGAGAGTTGAAGGTATTTAGGCCCCAGGCCTCAGAAGGCCTTGTGGACAATGCAGAGGGTTTTGAACTTAATCCTCGCAGCCACTGGGAGCCAGTGTAGAGATTTCAGTCCTGGAGAGATACGGTCCCTGGGCTTGAGGCCAAGGACAAGTCTTGCAGTTCTGTTCTGGATGAGTTGCAGAGGGCGGAGAGTGGAGGCAGGCAGATTAAGATAGAGGCTGTTACAGTAGTCCAGCTTCGAGAGAACCAGGGCTCGGGAGACAGTGAGCTTCTGGGGGAAGGAGAGGAAGGGAAGAATACCTCTGAGGAGGTGCCGACTTCTTAGAGACGTCCGATATATGAGGAGAGAAGGAGAGTGTGGAGTCGAAGATGACCCCGAGGTTTTTTGCCTTGCAGGTAGGAGCAGGAAGAGATCCAAGAGAGACTGGCTAGAGAGCTGCAGGGAAGGAGGGAGTGGGTGAGCCGATGAGTAGAATCTCAGTCTTACTGGCATTAAGGCAGAGGTCATTGGCGGCACACCATTCCTGGATAGCAGACAGACAGTCAGAGATGAGGGAAGGAGAGGAGGAGGCCGAGGGTAGCCTGAAAATGATGTTCAGTGAGTTTGTTGTCCTCTGGTGGAGACCCACTGCCAGTCACCAGAGTAGCGGCATGATTTGAGGCCAGCTTGTTCTTTGCTCTGCGTTTCAGGTCATTCCACCGCTTGTAGCAATCATCAGCTGTGCGCCTCACAAATCCAAGGGCACTTATGCGGTCCGCGATGGTCTGCCAGTGTGCCCTACGTTGACCAGGTGTGGTCTTGCACCCTGCAGTCGCCACCATTTTGCAGCTATGTGCTGGCACATAGGTCACAAGTGCATCAAGTTCGGGGTTATTAAAGCTAGGCTTCCTTGACGTGCCGGACTGTGTAGCCGTGTCTGGGGTCTCAGCCTGTAGTGCCAGAGCACCCTTCTTCCTCTTTTTCAAAGGTGGAGCAGAGCCTGAGTGGCTTGTGCCGGTCTGGTCAGTAGGGGCAGAAGCGCAGGTGGACTGGATACTGGGAGTGTGCGAAGGCACAATGACCATAGGTCTTGGTGCAGGCATTGGCTGAAGTGTGATGTTGACAGGGGCAACGTCAGTTTGATGGACCAGGACCGATACTGTCCCGGCTGGGAGACAGAGCTGGGGTGGATAGAGCTGCAGCTACCCCTGCAGCCTCCCCACCCTGCCTACTTGGGGCAGCAGATGACATCGCTGCCCCAGATCCACGTGGCCTGGTGACACCAACTTGCACCGGCACACGTGGCTTAGACTTGCCGACCTGGAAGTCAGCCTGGGAGTCATCCTGTGCCGGGTCAGGTGCCACATTGGGCTCGTCCAACAAGGGCTGAGCTGGGATGGTGTCAGCCACGTTTCCCTCAACCATGGGGGGGATCATGGGTGTCCCTGATTGGTCCTTCACACATGGGGGGTCTAGGGGCACCCTGCAAATCCTGGCCACGTCCCCTACCGCGCCCACCACACCCACCTCTTGGAGGTCGGCCACCTTTGCCTCCCTTACCGCTTGGTCGCCTCCCAACCATGGCACTGATGTTGTTGTGCGTATGGGAGTTGCAGTAAACAATTGTCCTGGGCAATTGGGGATGAAAGGGGTAGGGTACTAGATGGAATTCGTACCCTAGTGCTCTAGCAAGGCTGTCTGTGACCCCTGGGGGAAGATGACGGGTCACGCAATGCACAGGCACCCCAAAAACAAAAAGTAACGTGCAAGCAACCCCTCGTAGACCACGTGCGTGGAAAAATGAACCTACACTACGCTGTGGCACCCAGAAACACAAAAACAAGTGTACGAGTGTTACACGCAGCCTACAATGACCTCTGAAAGGGTACGCGACACACGGGGCAAGCACAGTTGGTAAATTTGTGCACGACTCACTGTCTGCCTGGAAAAATAACATGAAAGAAACGCGCGTGTGCACGTAGGAAACACCCCCGCCAAAAGAAGAATTGTACGCTGTCTGAGGAGACGGGACAAAAGAAGAAGTGAAAGCTGTTTGAGGAAACCGGCCCAAAAAAAATAAAGAACGCTGTCCTAGGTAACAGGGAGTACGAACTTGAAATGCTGTGAAGTAATCGCGTGTGAATCGACAAGAAGTACAGAATTCACCCACTCGCTCTCCATGAAAAGCACGTACAAGGGAATGGGGTCCTACACATACCTTTTAAAGCAGCCCACATGTACAGCGTCACTTACGCGTGTACGCGCTAAGGCCCTTTCCTCCAATTACACAAGCTGACTCTCGGACGTGCAGTTTTTGGACGTGTACGATGAACATGCACCCGTGTTGATGGAAACGTCTGCGCGCGTCACGTCACTTACGTAGGCCCTTTCCTCGGATTACACGCATTCACACATGGACGTGCAGTTTTTTCACGCGCGCTGAACCACTATGCCCATGTCACAAGGGAAACGCCTGCGCGAGTTACGTCACAGAAGCGCTTACGCACTAAGGGCCTTTGGTCCAATGAAACCGCGTACGTGTGCTGATGCGCTTACGCATGAAGGGCCTTTCCTCGAATTACACGCTGACATGCAAGATTTTCACATGCCAAATCATTCCGTATCAAGCTGGCCACGCAACAACACACAGAAGACCACGCTCCTGCCCAGAAGGCTGAATTACTGCCCCCCAGAGCCCTGAGCACGCTCCCACCTGCCATCTGCTGCTGCCTGACTGCCTGCTGCCCACGTGCCCTGCTATTTGCTGCCTGCACGTCAGCCAGGGGTGCAGTTGCTGTGACCACCCCTGCTGGAACCGAAGACTCCCGACTGGGATACCATCGCTCCACAGCCCAGCCCCAGGACCCAGTTGCCCACCCACTCCTGCCTCTGGGGTTGCCATGTCGGGCACAACACCATCTGGCACCACTGGCAACCCCAGCGAGAGAGGCAGAGGGCCACCATATTCAGAAGTTTGCACGCCGTCATTGAAGGACAGACCAGGATCTGGATGGACATCGTGACTGCCATCAACGCGGAGGGGGTGGAAGTCCGCGACTTACAACATGTCAAGAAGCGCTGGGAGGACTTCAGGTCCAGGACCCTCAACAAGGCCCGGCGCCTCTTGAAGGCAGCGGATGCCAAGGGGCGCCGGGGCCACCTGTCCGACCACCAAATGAGGGTCCTGGAACACATATGCCCAGCGCTCCACGTCCAGGTCCTTGAGAGCCAGACCCGTCTGGAGTCGAGCGGTAAGTGTACATGCATACTGATTGGACGCTGTGCGTGTGGTGGTGTGCCAGTAGTGTGCAGGTTGCACAAGTGTTTTCGTAGGGCCATGTAGGGATGTGTATGAACAGGGGCGTGAGGCTGCCACATATGAGTCCTCTTAGGTGTGAGACACATCGATGGTGTATGTGTTGGTAAGCATGTTGTGCAAATGCAGGTGTGGGAGCACACGTTTGCTTTTCTGTGTATGTACGTTGGCATGGTTGTGGTGTCACACATGGATGGTGGTTCCTGCTGCATGTATCTGCACTGTGTACATGTGCATGTGTGTGTATTTGACAAGTGTGCAACTGTGATGCAACATGGATGCACGTGACACTGATATGTAGAAGGCTGAATGCCAGATGTGACATGTATGGCGATCGCATCACTGCGACAGTTGGAGGAGATGTAGACATACATGTAAGTGTGGTGGCGTGTGTGCATGTCTAGTGCACTCCCTGTGTTTCATGTGATGTCAGGCTCACCTTTGGCTGTTCATGCTGTTGTATGTGTATGGATGGTGCTGCCTGGTGCAATATTGCTGTGGAAATGCTCATGTGTGTGAGTTGAAATGACATGTGTGTCGTGGAGTGTGATGCCATGTCTGAAGTTTGACACTGCCACTCATGTGCAACTGTCATGTGTGTATCAGTCCATTGTACAGTGCCCTCATGTCTGTGTTTTATCTCTCCCTGTCTGCAGCGTCAACTGATGAAGAGGGCGGAGAGGGTGCTGTGGAGCACAGCAGTAGGGATCGCACCACCAGCCAGAGACGCAAGGCCCGGCCCCCCTCCCAGATTGTCATTTCGTCGGGGAGTGAGGAGTCTGGTGCCGCGTCCCAGGCCGCAGCTGCCGAGGGTAGGTCCAAGAGGCAGAGGTCTGAGGTGGACTCCTCGGGAGCAGAAGGGGCAGCTGAGACCCCACAGGGTCCAACGGAGGAAGATGGCACGGAGTCATCCAGGTTGGTGGGGGGGTTTGGTGGAGGAGGAGGCCGCGGAAGGGACACACACGGGGTCTGGAGGTGGGGATTGCACTGGTGCTAGTGGTGCAGTGCAGGGGCAGGGACAGGAAGCAGCACAGGCCGCCGCGGAGGTGCCTGTGTGCAATCCTGTCCCTGATCCTGTCACTGCATCATCTGGCACCAGCAGGGATGCCTACGTCCAGACCCGTTTTCAGGGAGGGGATGAACATACAACAACTGGCCTTCCTCTCCCTGCGGACGTGGCTATCCGGGACCGTGTTGAGCCTGTCCTGGCAGGGATAGCGTTGCGTCAACGGGGCATGCGAGGTGACCTGCGGTCTTTTCGTGAAGAGACTGCACGTCATCTCGGATGCCTCTTTGACCACGTTGACCTACTGGGACGGGTCACCGGTGCTGGATTCCTCCGTGTGCTGGACCTTCTTGTGACCCCTTCCTCACCTGAACCCCCTACGCGCCAGTCGTCCCACATGCCATCTTCCCACCCATGTATCACCTGGGTACCCTGTGGAGCTGCCTCTGACCCAGCGGCCAGGCTGGTGGAGGACACATCCCTGCCACAGTCGGGAGTCGGACGTCCAGCAGGGGTGGCCACCACGACAACTGCACCCCAGCCGGAGGAGGACGTGCAAGCAGCAAGAGCCAGGGCGCAGGCACAGCAGCAGCAGCAGCAACATTGTGGGAGCAATGATGGCTCGGGGCCTTCAACATCGGAGGGGCAGGCATCGGCCAGAGGGCAGGAGGACCCAGGATTTCAAGTGTGTTCCGTGTGGCAGCGGTTGGGCCACGCCATAGATGCGAAGCGGCAGCAGGCGGAAGAGGCACGGCTCACAATGGTCAGGGCGTAGAACTCCATGCGGAGGGCACTGAGGCGGGCCGAGTGCCTCGCAATTCGCAGGGAGTTGGGGGTGAACATGTCGTCATCCCTGAAAACCCTCGGGGCCATGGAAGAGGACCGCCACCAGGACTTTGAGCGGGAGTTCGATGATGCCCTGGCCCGGGACATCAAAAAGTGAGCCGTTGGACTAGCCCGCTGCCATTGTAAATAGTTTTTAGAGTTAGGTTTCCTTTTCCTTTTTCTTTGATTTGTGGTGAATGGACTATGCCACACACATTTGTATATAGTTTTTATTAGGTAGTTTATTAGGTAGGTTTCATTTCTTTCGTTGGGCTCATGGATCCTTGACAATGGATTGTACATAGTTGGACAATGGATTATTTTGACCTTTTTCATTTGATTTCACCATGGATCAATGGACTTTTCTTTTTACGTTTCCTTTGGATTTGTGTTGTTGGAGGGAGAGTTTGGACTATTTTTCTTTCGGGTTTGTTTGGATTGGTTATACTTTTCATTTACTCATCTTTTGCACATGCTTTTCATTTCATGTTGGCTGTTTTTTTATGCTTTCATGTCATTGATTTTTTTTGTACATAATACATTTTCATATTTTAGTTCCATGTGTGGGATTCACTCATTGGGTTGATACATGTGAAAATGTGGGTTTACACAATCAATGCCAACCAGTGTGTGTGTGTGACGGACATGTGTTGATGTACATAGTTGACTATTGGTTTGTGTCTTGAGATAGGCATGTCAGTGTGGGGTGGATTGGGAAATCATTGCGTCTCAAGAATGGGGTGGCGTGCTGTGGTATTTTGGTGTAGAAGTGGGAGATGATTGTGCATCTGTATTTCATGTGGGGGGACATGAGTGGGGGCCTGCTGGCAGGTGCCCCTGACTGATGGGAGGTGGGTGTCCTGGGGGACATGAGTGGGGGCCTGCTGGCAGGTGCCCCTGACTGCTGGGGGGTGGGGGTGCTGGGGGACAGGAGTGGGAGCCTGCTGGCAGGTGCCTCTGACTGGTCGGGGTGTTGGGGGACATGAGTGGGGCCTGCTGGCAGGTGCCCCTGACTGTTGGGGGACATGAGTGGGGCCTGCTGGCAGCTGCACCTGACTGCTGGGGGGTGGGGGTGCTGGGGGACATGAGTGGGGGCCTGCTGACAGGTGCCCCTGACTGCTGGTGGGTGGGGTGCTGGGGGACATGAGTGGGGGCCTGCTGGCAGCTGCACCTGACTGCTGGGGGGTGGGAGTACTGGGGGACATGAGTTGGACATTAGTGGGGGCCTGCTGGCAGGTGCCCCTGACTGCTGGGGGGTGGGGGTGCTGGAGGGCATGAGTGGGGGCCTGCTGGCAGGTGCCTCTGACTGGTGGGGGTGGGGTGCTTGGGGACATGAGTGGGGGCTTGCTGGCAGGTGCCCCTGACTGCTGGGGGTTGGGGGTGCTGGTGGACATGAGAAGGACATGAGTGGGGGCCTGCTGGCAGGTGCCCCTGACTGCTGGGGGGTGGGGGTGCTGGGGGACATGAGTTGGTGATCACTGGTGCAAAGTGACATTTGGCCTGGCTGGGGGGCATGCCCATGGTGGATGGACTGGCTGCGGCACATGACCAGGGGTGCAGGGTAGTCCCCTGTGGTGTGGGCTGCCTGCAGGGGCCGTGGAGGGGGGGTAGAGGTAGAGGGGACACCTGGGAGGACCTACAGTGCTAATTCACGTGTGGGGCTCCATGCGCACCCCACTGGCTACACGTACCCCGCTCTGACAGCGTAATCGCTTGTGAAACTTCCCGCGCACTCCTGAAATACACGTACCCTGCTTGCACTGGGCCAATCGCGTGTGAAACTTCCTGCGCACCCCAGTAATACACGTACCCCACTCGCACAGGGCCTATTGCGTGTGAAACTTCCCGCGAACCCCAGTAATACACGTACCCTGCTCCAATCGCGTGTGAAACTTCCTGCGCACCCCAGTAATACACGTACCCCACTCGCACAGGGCCTATTGCGTGTGAAACTTCCCGCGAACCCCAGTAATACACGTACCCGCTCCAATCGCGTGTGAGACTCCCCGTGCAGCGGGTTACGTGTATTCGGAGGGGTGCGCGGGGAGTTTTACAGGCATTTTTCGTGGTTGGGGGCCTGTGTGCCATGGACGGGATTTGTGCGCTGTGCATGGCGCACGGGGAGGGGTTGGGGTCGTAACTGGCGCTGCTGCAGGGTCGCTGCGCCACTCTACGCCACAGCTGGTTTTGGAAGCTAAAATCCATGAATATGCTGTGTGCGGAAATGGATTTTAGCGCCCGCGGCTGGTGCAGAAAGTCGCACGCGCACACTGTGCGCCAGCCGCGTGCGCTGAATTCTATGAATTACCCTGTAAATTGTATTCCAAAAAATATGGTGGAGTATTTCAAGTTCATTCTCATTTTCCTATAAGCTAAACATAGGTCTGAGTCAATGTATATGTCAATTTTGAGTGAATACAATTGGCACTTTACAGAAATAATTCTGCTATAGTAAATCTCTTGATGGAAAGAAACCAAGTATCTTTAATTAAGCCCATGCCCATAAATTGCAAACATAGCCATACTAACGAATTTATAACATATATTAAACCTTGCATGCAAACTTTTTCAAGGTTAAAATGTAGCTCTTTTTGAGGAAATTAGTACTGCCACTTTAAAATGGCCGCCATCCGTTTTTGACGCACCTTACGTCATCACGGCAACAAACTATGTGGTGCCGAAAAACCTAGCAATTAAACCCAACTCATACACACTGACCAAAAAGGAGTTTTATGTTAATCTTGATATTACATCCTAAACGTTATTTTAATTTCCTTACCACCGTTGAAGTAAATATATAGCCCGGTAAAAGATTTGCCATTTCAAAATGGCTGCTGCACGTTTTGACGCGCGTGATGTCATCGCGGCACACATACACGATGACGTCATCGCGCGCAGCACACCGCGGCGTATAAATAAGAAGAAACAACATGGCCTGATTCATCCTGGATCGCGGATGAATCAAGGCAATCGCACCTCGCTGAGGGAAATGCCCAAAACCCAAACATAAGGTAACATTATACCTATATCTTTACCCTTTCTAATTCTGATTCAGAATCCTCCACTTGTTCTCAATGGTCAATTTAGCCATGCATATGAGCAATATGTTAAACTGTATATTTATCAAAATCAAAAAGTTACCTATACAGGTAGCCTTTTTTTTTTTTCCCAGTCATGCCTATGTGCAGAATGTCAAACTGTATGTGCATTCAATTAAAGTTACCCATACAGGTAGCTTTAAAAATTATCTGCACAGAATAGAATGTACTTTCCCATACATAAAGGGTTCTAAATTTGGAACAGAACCCATTAAATCAATCTCACAAAGCTCTGTGCACCTACTTTTCAGATTCTAGAAGAAAAATTGGAGTATACCTGTAAAGGTGAATGAAAGGAAAAAATAATTATCAATATTAATCAAGATTAATAAAACAAATACAACAACAAGGGTGAGTGTATGTCCTCTTCTATACAGATATGATCACTGTGGTTTTCTTTTTTGTGCTAATGTTAACAAAAATAGAGAATATTCCATAAATATTTGTATGGGCAAAACACCTTTTTATTTTTCTGTTTATTTTAGAATCTCTCCTGAGGAACCATAGCTAAAGCTATGGGGAAACACGTATTGTGAGAAGTTATAAGGATGGAACTAAAGATTTGAATGTATGGACCAAATACATGGAGCAATTGAGAAAAAATATTAAATAAATAAATCTAATTACCATGAAAAACTGACTGTAATTCTTTTCTGGGGATCGCACAACTCAGGAGTACCAACTATACTATCTACTAATTTGATTCACATATTGGCTCAGCCACAATATAGGCACTCCAAGTGCAGACCCTGGAATTATAAAAATCAAGTGGCACAAAAGATTCGCTTTGGAGTGGATTTAAGCTGACACTGACTGAAAAATCTGTTTTTTAAACTACAAATGGCTACAGTGATGAAGTCCCTCACAGAACCCCTGCCTAAAGTCTCCTCCCAGGTGGCCAGGGAAAGGCTGCCGGTTCCTTATCCTAACCTTGGGGGTGGTGTACTGCGGGAGGATCACCTGGGGGGGAGACCAGGCCAAGGGCAGTGAGAAGATCCCATGGGATGAGACACAGTATTTGTCCTTTTAAAGGGAGAACCTTTAAAGTTACCCGAACAGGTAATGCCTATTGTCATTATGATTTATCCTAACCACATATCAGATCTGTGTCTCTGAATGCAAATGCCTTTAAACCTGCACAGGCCTTAATAACAGAAAGACCATAGAAGGTTTTCAGGATACAAATCCTCCCTACTCCCAAAGGCATAATGAAAAGGAATGTGGAAATTGTGTTTTATCTTCCTCTGGAACAATGAATGCTAATGGTTTATCTTTAAATAATTCTAAGGGAAATAAATCTACCCTAAGAACGAAGAAATTAGTTAAAAGAACTGATTTTTGTTGGGAACTACAAGTCCCATAATACCAGAAATACTGGGACGAGGAACACGGCTGAAGAGTCACGCTGTAGTAGCAGTCAGGCAATTAAGCCTAACATTCCACACCTGAAGGAACCCAAAAGGCATAAAAGCCCACCTCAGGTGCAGAAAGTTAGAAGGAGCTGGAACTGTGGTTGAGTGCATACACTAGTAGCAGAAGCAGAAGGGAAAAGACACGTGTTGGTAATCCAAGCAGAAGTGGGAAAACCTGAGGGACACCGGGATTCTGATGCAGATTTCACCTGCTTATCCCATCAGGGCCCTGTTCCCCCAAACTCTGGAAGATCCAGACCCCTTTTTTAGGTACCAAGGTACAACACCTTTGCAGGACAATTTACCAGGGAAGGCAGAAGGCTCGAGAAAGCTCTGGAGTCAAAACCCCCTATATAAAGAAAGTGTGTAGCAGAAAAGATGCATACCCCATTAAAGGATCCAAAAGAACTGTGTTTTGATTCAAGAGAACTGTGTACTTTTGGGGAGGCTCAAGGGAAGAGTTTTTTCCCCCTTGAACAACTTTGAACTGTGAGAAAATATCGTCAAAACCACTGGAAGAAATCTAGGGGAAGGGAGGCCCACTCTCCTAGTGGAACCTTAAGAGAGCAGGAAATCAAGGGATAACCAAGATCCCTTGAATGTGCAAGTCTAGGGGAAGGAAGCCTTGCTGTTACAATGTGAGTTTAGGGTTCTAAATATTACTCGGGAGCCTCAGGTGACACAAGTGGTCTTTACTGGGTCCTGTAGGTCACAGGTAAGTACAACAGGGTAGACACAAGACAAGTTCATGTGAGAGAAACATCCACCGGTCCCCCTGTGCCAAGCATAAGTTCCCAACGGACTTATCTGGAATCAAAGCATAACATTCTCACAGCCAACGCTCCATTCTCAACATTCCAGGCTCAGACACACACATAGGAAAATAACCAGATTAGGTAAGACCCAAAACTTGCCCCCTTGACTGGAAACGCTTGGTTGAGACCTGAAGAGAAGCTGAACACTCAAGGGAAGGGAGAACCTTCCCCCGCCGTTCTGAGAGTTGTGAAACCTTGTGCAACCTTAATCATTTGTTTATTTGTGCATCTTTTGGAACTCTATGTTGAAACCTTGAAGAGCACGACAGATGCCCTCTTGAAAGACTTTACCCCTTTGCACATTTTCTTAGGTTTAGTTTGTGAGGGTCAGGAAAGTATTTTGAACACAGGACAGAAAATTATTTATTTTTTTGGACTTTCTGACGCTGACGTCCTTTAGTTTCATTGAGGCATGGAAACCCCTCATTGTGTTAGGGTGAGATAACCCTTCTTTTTTGTTTAATAAATGTCTATAGCCAACACCTAAGATGCCACTGTGTCCGAGTCGTACTTTTGACCCCTTACACTCCCTGTGCTGGATCTAATCACAATAACAAACTGTATGCAGTCTTCAAATAGACAAAATGTCATGCCAACTGGGTCTTTTCTGGGGAAAATCTCACAACGTTTGTCACAGCCTCGATCCAGCCTCCTCTCCTTTCTCACCTCTGTTTCTGCTCCTCTCCTTTCCCACCTGCAGCAAATGGAGCTGCGCTCCTTTCGGCAGCCCTTTACCTCCTGGGTCTTCAGTCGAGCACTAGGTAGACATAACCCGCTCGCACCAACAGGCGCTCCACCAGAGTTTCTGTCACTTTCCACCTCCTTTATAACATCATCCAGCATGATTAGGAATACATCATTTCATCTGGCCTCTCACTATGGAGCGGCCCTTTCCTCTTGGTCGCACGGCCGCTCACCCAACTCCTACAATGCAAGAGCTGCTGTTCGATTCCAGGAGCGTCGGATACGCTCACAGCGACTTGCACAACCCTTCCGCTTGCTGCGCTTTGCTCCAAGACCGCCACCTCTCACCGCTGCTTGAAGCCCACGTCACCCTTTGCCTCCCTCATTGTGCTCCACCACACGTGGGCATCTGGACGTCTTCTTGGTCTCTGGTGTATGGCCCTCGTCACTCCATAGGAAGGGGCTCAAGGGATCCCTAAGAGCTTGGGCCTTTGGGGGATCACTAATCAAGCCGATTACACTGTGTCATCACCATCAGCAGTTCTCATTTCCATGGGGGATGAGGGAGCTCAATGCTCAGGCCTCCATCTTGTCTGCACCCCCTGGTGGTCTCCACAATCAAACATTTAACATTTCCGTAATGGTCAAAACCCATGTTCATACATACAGTATTCAGTATTATTACAAAAAAAGTCATGTAACTCCAATTTCATTGCAGCTAAAATACAATAGCAATATTGCATTCATACAAATTAATACAATAGTGTTAATGTAAAGGTACAATTGCAGTGTTATTCTATTTTCTCTTTAGATATTAGTGTACATTTTTAATATTTCTTTTCTCCAAATGATAGCAGAAAAGGTCATCCTCAAGGCATAGCATTACAAAGTTCACACAGTTGAAACAGTGTATTACAGGTGTAGTATCAGCCCAGATCTGAACAGTGAGTGCGCTATTCCCGTAGAGACGGTTCTATTGGGTAATGCTCATAAACTGTACAAATGGTAACTGAACTCCCCCTGTGAGACTGAAAAGCATACTAGGATATGGCGTTAAGAGGAAGTAAGAAAGGAAAACTACTAATAAAATAAGAAAAGCAAAGCCAAATGTTTTCTGCCACAAAATGATTGGCGCTATTTAACACTATGGAAGTGCAAGCAACGCCTGAGAAGATGACAGATAAACCCTGTGCTTTAAGTGGAATACAAAATCACGGGTGGAGAGGGCTGGAAATGGACATGGTCAAATTGTGCTAGGTGTGACCTAAAGTAGTGGCTGATTGCTTAGGCAAGCCACTCATGTGACATTATGAGGTCCTGCAAACATGTTCTTTGGGTAACCCAGCAGGTGGCAGGTGATCTTGTTCGCATCGAGTCTATATGCAAACTATAAAGAAAACTCCCTCTTGTTCACTTTGGAAATAAGCTGCTGTCTGTAAATGAATCCCTTCCCGTCTAGGGATATAAGCAATTCAATCAATGGGTCGATCCCCTTTATTCTGAAAATAATAAAGGACCCAGTATGCAAGTCCTCGTGTAGAGTTTTAGCTCCCCTGCTGTTTCCCTCTCCCATGATAATCTAAAGGTATTTTATCATCCCAGCTGAAATCGTGCACCATTTGGCAGGGGACTGAGTTATGTTGGAAACCCAGTTTATCAATCTTCCCCTTTACTCGGAGTGGTCACACCACCTTAAAGTTTGTTTTAGTCTCTCATATCTTGAAAAACGAATACGCGTGATCCTACCCTGATGAGTAATTTTCGCCCGATTGCTCATTCATCCTGGTTGGCTGATGTAATGGAAAATGTTTTTACTATACTGCTTGAACATTTCATAGAGCACAATAGGCATTTGGATCTGCGAGAATCTGGTTTCCGCCCGAAGCATGGCACTGAATCTACATTGATTGCTGTCTGGGGTGATATTCACGCACAGGCTGATGAGGGTCATCTCTTGTGGGACTTGAAAGCAGCCTTTGACGCGTTTGAACATTCTATTCTGCTGGCCCGCCTTGAATATCTTGCCGGACTGTCCTTGCAGACATTAGTCTAGTTTCAGGGTTTCCTGATCAATTGTTTCCCAATGGTGAAAATGATTTGTATTAAAGCCCATGAGAGTAGGTTGCAGATGGCTCACCCCTTCCTCCTATCCTCTTTAACATCTATTTTCAACCACTAATGAACATAATTTAAAACGTCCTGATACGTTATCACTCCTATGCGGATCGTACGCACATTTTCCTTTAAAGTTTCTAGTTCTTCAGATAACTTTCCTTTATTAGTGAAATACCTGGACACGGTTCGCAATGGCCTTCAGCTTAGTCCTGCTAAAAAGTCATTAATATTGATACGCCCCATGCATCTGCTCATCCTCCCCTTGCGGCTGCCTGGTTCCCCCTGTCTTTTTGGCCTTACTACTTCCTTTGCTCCAAAAGTGAGGAATCTGGGAGTAATTTGGGATTCAATCCTGCCCTTGTCTTGCTAGATCAACGTTGTAACAAGAGGTGCCTTCTTCCACCGTCGACCGCTTAGGCAGACTTTAGAATGTATCCTATAGAGCATCCTGCCTCAGTGGTCGGCATGCTTATACATTCTTACTTGGATTATTCCATTGTATATAGGACTACTTGTCTACTCTGTGAATAAACTTCAAGTTGTGCAGAATGCAGCAGTATGTTTAATCTTTCGGCTTCCTAAAGTCTTCTCGGTCTCGATTTACCGCCAGGAAAATCATTGGCTTCCTGTGTGCAGGCAAATTATCTTCAAGATGTTCTGCCTGGTCTTAAAGTGCAAATATGACCTGGCTCCAGCCTGTCCCTTTTATCAGCTGACAGGGTATAAGCCCAGTAGAGGCCTAACCTCTAAATAACAGATACTTTTTAGCCACTCCTTATTCTTGGTGCGTTAAATTAGGGGATAGATGCTTCTCAGTAGCAGGTCCTGGACTTTGGAACCAATTGCCTCTGGAAAATCAGTTTGCACCATTGTTGGATTTGTTTTGGAAAAAAACTCAAACGCCATCTGTTTCAGTAATACAGTACATGGATGGCTCCCTGGGTTGTTTCTCTCTGATCTAGAAACTTTTTGTTCCAACCTGTTACATTGGTGCCTATCATACATGTTTTTCCTGTTTTGTTCGGCTTGGACGTGCGCACCTATAAATAAATACAAATGCAGCTATTAAGCCCTTGCAAGGAAGGGCTTATGGCAGTGCTCCAGTATGTTACTCCCTATTTTTAAACTTTGACGGTAAATGTGATTTTAAGAGAGTAATAATTACTTGTCTCCTTTGCAAGAGAGTAAAATGTATGCGACATCCAGCCGACGTGTGCAAAAACTGTATGGAAATCATTACAGTGCGGCAGCTTTCTGCATTGTGACAGAATACACCTTTCATTATTTCTCCAAGGCCTGCCATTTAATCTCTTGTGTATATATATTTAAATGTTGAAAACACAAAAACCTAGCCAATTACATAGTAAAGCAAGCATGAATTGTATTGTGAGTTTTGAGGTTCGATAGCAGAATTGTCTTTTTGACGTTAAATTCCTCATTTTCTGGAGCCATCACTACCGAATGGTATGCCAATGTTATGATACAAAAGTGCAGGGACGCAAGGACTCCATGCTAAATTCTATATCTAATCTCATGTCTCAGGAGGATAGCTCAGGGGCAACGTGCTCGCCTCTGGGTATTAAGCGTGTTAGAAATAACCTATCATATTAAATAACCTATCATATCATGGTCAAAGGGTTATTTATATAGCGCTGTTGGCAAAGCGTTGTACATAGAACATATTTATCACAATTATCACCAAACCGAAGTCGGTACTCCTTTATCGACCTCGAAAGGATGAAAGGCTGAGTTGGCATTGCCAGGATTAAAACCTTTAACCTACTGATCACGCACAGATTGCAGCGAGTGCTCAACCGGATGAGTTATCTTATTAGGTAACATCCTTCAGAGGTCGGTTAACTGAGTATCGACTGAGGTATAATAATCACAGTGCCTAGATGTTGGACCAACCATGTATGAAGCGCTACATATAGTTAAATACCTATCCGGATTATCACAGGGACAGGTTTTGCTGAGTTTCTATTTCAATTACAAATGTAACTTTCATTTGTTTGGTTTTGAACAGCGCTTGCGATTCGAGGAGAGTCAGGTTTTGGATGTTTTAATTGTAGTCTTGAAGATTTGAGCGGTTAGAAGTCCTGTGATTGGTGTAATGACAATCACTCACCCCTTAGCAAAGATTCTGTTGCCACTGACCATTTAAAGTAATGTAGCCCATTGTCTGCAAGTTTGAATGGATGTAAACTAGACCGTGCATAGTCGCATTTTACACACTGTTGGAGTACACAGCACAGGAACTCTGAAAAGTACAATTGTGCAATAGAAGTGCAATTTGTTAGAAAATGTTAATTCTCAATTGCAACTTAGTTTTCCATCTTATTAATTATACAATCCTAAAATGCTAGGAAAATAAATATGCACAGTGCTTCTGTTTGCTCCATGAGCATTAACACAGCAGAAGCTGAATGGAAATAAACCATTCCTTTAATCATAGTGTGCAGTTTCTTTTTTTGAAAGGCTTCAGAGAAATACATTCTGTTTCAGAGTCTTTTATCCATGGCTTGCATCCATTTAGATGTAGCTAAAAATCAAAACAAGCGTTCTGGTTTATGTCAAGTAACCTGACCTTTGTACTGCCCTCTCCTCTAAACTTGTGTGTAAATGTACACAGGAAAATAATAAAGCTGTCGTATTTACAAGATTTTCATGTGAAAAAGGCCTAGTACACACCTTATCTGGGGGCCTGGCTTATGGTATGACATATTCCCATAGGAGGCACCAGTCTTTTAAACGAAAGAATGTTGGTTTAAGGTTATAATGTGGAAAAATGAATAAAGAAAGTTTCCACCAAAATAAAAAAAAAACGAAAGGCTGTGCCACTTGGAATTTTCTTTGCTGGACAAAGACAAACTTCACCTTAAACGTGACTTCATCAGCTGTCCCTGAAATCGCACAGGAGCGCACCAAAGTGGAGGAAGACAAATAGCACTAATGTAAACTACTTGGTGTTCTGCACAAAATATGAGAGCTTTTTCCAAACTTAAGAACAAGCATGGTTTTTATATGTAAACATATCTGTGACAGTGATTAAAGCCTTCAGCGCTTCTGAGTACATTTAATTTATAACACCCTACCAGTAAAGTGACAGCAAACTAAACACACAACCTAGCACCAATGTGAGGACTCGTTCTCCCCCACCCCCACTAACAACACCTATCTGGGTATACTCCTTCTCTCTCCCAGGTTGCCTTCAGAACACTTATCCCTCCTCCATACCCTCCCCTCCTGGGATCCTTCCACTTCCTCCCCTAGGCACCCTCCAACACTGGAATTGCACCACTCTGATCCACGCTTTACATCTCTAAACACTTTGTACACAGTCCTTGCCACCTCTCCTTTCAGCCGTCCTTCCAACTCTTACCCAGATAGCCCCAATTCCTCCTTAAACAACCAAAGAACAGACACTGTGTCTCTATTGTCATATCTGTCGAACACACCTGGCCCTACCTCACACACAGACGTATGACAACACCCCTCTCCTACACCATTACCGCCTCCCTCCCCCACACCACCAAACCCGTAAAATCACTCCTCAACCTGCTAAATAGCCCTCAAGGTACACATGCCAGACCCCACCCTGTGAGCACCTCCAAAAGACCTTCACCAGACTCGCCTAACACCCCTAGAAGACGGTCTTCCGACCCTTCACTCCCGACTGGGAAAATGACTGGAAAAGCTATCAGAGCCTCTCAAACCCCCTAAACGCCACAGAATCCACCTCCACTATCCCAGCACACTCTCGCACAAACCACCAGCACACACTATTATACCTAATAGCCCCTACACCCGCCTCTACCCAGAGGTCCCCCTTCTTCCCAGCCCCCTTCACACACACCAACACATAAATCCACCTCTCCCCCTCGCCAACCAGAAACCCTCGGGCACCCCCAAAAAACACCACCTACAAATCCTGCCTTCCGATTCTACTACATTGCAATCCATCTGACCACCCCTAGCAAGCCTCCCCCTTCATTACAGCTATCACTGCGTCAGACTTCACTGTCAGGAATTTAGGTTGCGGCAAAGGACGGTGCTTTACGGGCAAGAAATAAGCTGTCCTGGGGAAAAGACTACATTTCCCAGCCTGCTTAGGGGAATTCTGTAGTTCCTTGGTTTTGCGCGAATCAACATCTGTTAATCAGGAAATGGTTAAAGCATCCAACCGCCCGTGCCTCAGTGCAGATAATTAATGATTATGTGCACGGGCGGCAGGAGACGTGAGGAGCCAGGCAATCTTTTCGGACGTCGAAGGACTGGTGGGCGTCAACATTGATTTCTAAAGCAGAGAAGCATGAAATAGACAGCGCCGGGCGGCGGCGGTGATTTACGAGTGGCTTGGGCGTTCGCTGAAAGCTACAGTCCCCTTATCCCTTTTGCAGGCATTGACATTCACCCTGCCTCACACCTATATCCTCCCATCCCCCTCCAACAGGAATCTCCTCGCCCCCTCCCTCAACCCCAGCTTCCCCTTGGAATTTACACCTCCCTAACTGAAACAAACTAATCCGTGGCCCAAAGAGCGCTTTGATCAGTGCCAGATCTGTCGCTAAAAATCATCATGACATTTACGACCATATCTCATCGGAAGACCCCAGTATCCTCTTCATCACTGAAACCTGGTTCTCACAAGACTTCCAGCCCATTGCACCTTACAGTCTTATTGTGCATAGCAGGACCCGAAGGGCATGTGGCTTTGCCATCCCCTACAAACCCTTCCTTGCATCTCGCACTGGGAGGAACAAGCCTGTAACTCAGACTGTGAATCGATCCTGGGATAATTTCACACACTCACAGCTTCCTGCTCATAAATAGACCCTCGGGATACATCATATGCTTTGCAGAATCCCTTAGTGACTCCTTGGCAGCCATCCTGGTTTCCCACCCCCTCCTCACAATACAAGGGGACTTCAATATCTGGTTTGACATCCCACACAATCCTATGACACAATCCCTGCTGGACAACCTGGAAGCCCCACATCTAGCACAACTTGTCTCAGGCCCTACACCAGTGGTAGTCAAACCTTCCTATGCTGAGCCCCCCCTTGAGTAAATATGTTTTTGCTAAACCTCTCCTACTCTCCAGGGCACACCCTGGACACAATCTTTAGTTTACCAGACCTCATCACTGCTATACCACCCCGTTCACTCATTTGGACTGTTCGCGCAGCCATCTTCTTTAGTCTTTCCATGACTGATCCTCCCTCCCGGCAGCCCCAGAGGCACTAACCCACTCTCACCTGTGGAAGAAATGCAAATCAACTCCTGACCTTGCAGATTCCCTACGGGCCTCCTTGATCTCCACACCCCTCCGTTCTGGTCAGATCTCCATCCCCTACTTTGATCTCTGACTCTCTGAAGCACTCAGCCCCCTCAGCCCTCTCAGATCCTTCTCTAGTAAACAAGGCCTCTCCCCCCAAATGGTTCACCACTGCCCTTAAAAGTCTTACTCCTCAGAACCACAACCTAGAACGCAGATGGTGTGCATGCCCTTTGCCATCAAACAGAGTAGCAAACGGCTCCCAGCTCATGGCCTATCATGCAGAAATATGCAAGGCCAAAAAAAACCTTCTGGAATAGAATCACCAACTCCATAAGCTTATCTCGGAATTCTACTCGTCTGCATGCATCGCCGCCACTCCAATTCACACCCTAACCCTCTGCGACTCCCCTTCAGACCACTTCCACAACATAGCCCCAGCGTTAGTACTCACAAAGGTTTTATGAGTGCTCTTCTCCCAGACAACCCCAATAGCTATGGGGTCTCCTCACTGAGGACAACCTTTCTTATGAAGCACCCCTTTACCTGTTTGATCTATCACCGGTCGAGTTGTAATTCAAATGAAAGAGCAAAATTACCACTAGGTAAAGGCCAAGCTGTAAGGAAGAACGATGGGTTTTAGTACCGATAGCAGAAGTAGAATATATTAATTAGGATAACACTGACCTGTGAAACACTGGACGCAAAGCTGAAACCCTTGAAGAGGTCGACTGGTGGCACAGAATCTCTGTGGTCACTCTGTGATGCAAGAAAAGACAAGGATGTTAAACACGTACCAAAGAAGTAAAAGAAAAAAAGCCCGCTGTGTGAAAACCAGCTTACCTAATGTGTTAGAGTAGAGTCTGTGGTAGCTGTAAGAGTCAGAGCAGGAGTCCTGGAGTTGAGGGATTGAGTAGGATACCGGAGGTAAAGGTACTAGATGCAAAAGGAAAGGATGTTAGTATAGTTAAGGGACCTACCCCCGGGCGGAACAAGGATGCACTAACGACAGTTGCAGTGCACAGTAATTTCAGCTGCAAAGCGTCCACAGTCTAGTGCACAAATAAGGTCCACAAAACACAGTAATTCCCACTCTCCAGAAATCCACAGCAGGAAACACAAGACAAAGAATACCAGCAGAAACGAGTTGAGGGATGATCCAAGAGGCAATTCGTATGACAGAAGCAAAGTTTGTTTATCCGAGCAATCACAAAAGAAGGTGTCAAAACGTAATCCAATAGCAGGTCCAGGAGGCAGAACAGGTCAATGGATTCAAAAAAGGTAACCAACTAGTAACTGAACATCGGGGTACTTACTTCGATTAGAAGCTCTGGTGCCATGGTGTTCCCGCTCTTTATGCTTCTGGGGAGTATCGAGTGACATGCCTACGTACCGCCGTACTTAGGTACCCATGGCAACGCCTGAAGCCATCCGGCATGAGAGCACGGTACCCGGCATAGGTTGCGTGCGCCTACAGCGTTCATCTAGTCGCCATGGCAACCTCTGAGAGCTCGGGCAGGGGAAATGAAAGGGCTACGCCATTTGCATAGCGAGCGATCTTTCCAAGGTGAGTCATGACACCTAGAAAGAAATGGCATCATCTCTAAAATGATATCACTCGCCCCTTCCTTCCCTTCGAGCTCTATCGGGACATTACTGCCCACCCGTCCGCTTTTCGCAGCCTTCTCTCCTCTCTTCCACCCTGAATTTCTCAAACCTCTATCAACCAGATGTGCCTCAGGATCCCCAGGAGACCACTGCCCCTTACTCTTCTAAAGGAAATCCTGACATCCGCCTGGGCTGGTAACAGCGACGCCATTTCACCAAAATGCCAGGGGTAGCGGAAGTGACATCACACGACCCTTTACCCCCTGATGACATCCATCACAGGAAGTGATGTCATTTGACCCCACACCGAAGTGATATCGCGGGTAGCGATGGAACACAACCTTTCACCCGTTGACAGAACAGGAAGTGGCTTCACATAGTATTGTACATTACAAAATACATCGTTATGATATAAATTTAAAATGAGAAGTACATTTCATACAGAATGGATCGCCATATGTATCGTTAAGATCAGTGTCAATAAGCCCATATTACCAAATTACTGTGAATGCAAGCAGACGTCCATGACCAAATGATAATGATGTGTTATTACATAGCACTTAGGCTTAAGCTCTTCATATAGAAACAATATACACCCAATATCACTCAACCTGTGCTGGTACCCATTTATCGACCTCAGAAGGATAAAAGGCTGAGTTGAGGCGTTTAAGAACAGACTAAATTAGTGACTCACCCCCTGAAGTGTGCCTGAAATAAACCTTTAATCAGTCTAGCAATTATTGTATAGAATTCCAGAATGCCACATTATTATTGGTATTCCTATTCTTTCATATTTAGGGTCAGTGCTGAAAGTGTTAGACCTGTGACACGCCTGTTCTTATTTTTCTTATTTTTTTTTTTTAAAGGACCTGAACAAGAAAGCCAGCCCCTACAGAAGTAAAGAGCCACATGATGCTGGCCACAGCCCAGGAGCTTACATTACAAAAAAAAAGTGAATGTTTTTTTTTTGCTTTCTTATTTAGAGGTCTCAAGGGAGACCACAGAAGTCTCAGTTGCGACCCCTAAATGACGTCCCTGGCTGGGAATTTTGCAAGATCCATCGTCAACACATCTCTAATTTGCGGCACATTTCCAGTCGTGTTCAAAGCCTCCTGCATCAAACCCCTGCTTAAAAAGCAGTCCCTCAACCTCCTTGTCCCTGCCAGCTACAGAAGCATCTCACACAACCAAGTAATAGCTAAACTAACGGCCCGAGCAGCATACTCGCAACTATGCCAGTTCACAGAATCCAACCGGATCCTCGACCCCCGCTCAATCCGGCTTCAGACCCCTACGAGGAACCAAATCCTGCCTTCTCTATTTGGGAGGATCATAAAAGACACTCAGACTCGCAATGTTAGGCCACCCTATTCCTACTTGACCTCTAAGCAGCCTTCTACACCATTGACAACCCCACCCTCACGTCAGACTTCACTCTCTCAGTATCGGGGACACAGCTCTGAAGTGGATATCCTCCTTCCTCTTCAACAGATCCCAAATAGTACACTTGCCTCCTTTCTCCTCATCTTCTCAACCTCCCCACCCCCGCCCAGGGAGTGCTGGAGGGGTCCTCTCTCCCCACTTCTCTTTAAGCTCTACCTAAGCCCACTTCCCTCACTCATTCGATCCCATGGCCTAACCTGTTATAATTACTCAGACAACGCCTGAATCGTCTTCACATCCCCCGATCTCGCAACATGCGCCTCAGAAATCGTGCACTGGATGACTGTCAAACACTTCATACTCAACCCTGGCAAATCTGAGATCATGCTCGGTGGGAAGACCTGTGGCCTCTGTCCCTCTAGGCCCACCCTCTCCAACACAGTAAAAAACCTTGAATGCATTAGGACGCGGACCTCACCCTCTCACATCAAATCAACTCCATAACAAAAAGCTGCTGCCTACACATTCATATTCGCTGCCACCTATTTCCCTACCTGACCTTCCCTCACAGGTTCTCTGCAATCATGGCTAGCATCCATTCATGCTTAGACTACCCCCACGCCCTATTCTTGGGAGCCACCGCAACACAGGTAAGAACTCCAACGGGCAAAAAACCCAGCCACCCGGCTCGTCCTAGCTCTAGACCCTAGAGTCCTTCCCTGGCTTCCTATTAGGCGACGATCCACCTTCAAGGCAATGTGCATCACCCACCGAGCACTCCACAACACAGGACCGGAATATCTGCAGTATAAACTCGTATGCTACAGGCCCAACAGAAAACTCAGATCAGGCGCAGCACATCTCCTCATCCCAGTGACTGAAATGACAAGAATAGGGGGCTCTGCTTTTTCAGTCCATGCACCTACTATCTGGAACTCGATCCCTTTTAACCACCCATCGCATAGAAGATCACCTCGCTTTTCAGGAAGGCTCTGAAAATCTGGCTTTTCTTTTCAACAGCCTGACAAATCGAGCCAATCTCCTGGATGAATTATCAACCGTGAGGGGAATGTTGGTGCACCTGTAGAGTCGACATTACCACCCTCATTAAATGCATCCCAGTCAAGCTTTATGAGAAGCTCTGCAAGACCCTTTCCAGTCAGGCGGCAGTCTCTCTTTAATGGAACATCAAACATGCCATCACAAAGAAACATAACCATATCTGCATGGGCACAGCCCACTCACCTGCACACCTCACCATAAACACTACTCGATTTCACACACCCAATACACTCATCACCTCATCCAATAGAATACAGCTGAGACCCACACAAAATTCAGACCAGCCGTTCACATAATCTGATCCTTCTGACTATCCCGCTGCCTTGACAATTGATTGCGGCACCCATTTGCTCACCTGATAACTATGGTTTGCTGCGAGGGACCTTGTCACGCCCTACCAAACTTTGTGCTGGCAAAAATGCACAGATGCATTTTAGAAATCCTTTCTTCACCTCTTACATATTGGACTGAGCTTCCGAAGGGCGTGTGACCCCATAGCATATACCATAACATAATTAGGGAGACAAACTAAAACCAAAAAGGATGGCTAGAAGGCTTTGAATTAATAATAACCATTAACGTTGTTCTGGGGAGCCTTCCATTTCATTTTACTCAAATCCAACTTGGTCCTCCCGACCTGATAGACCACAAGACATAAACATGGCAGGGGTGGCTTGTGCTCTCAGGCAGAGAGTACATGGTCAAGCAATTCAGACTGAAGTTCACCTTCGGTGGACGGATGAAGCCTGGCCCCCCTCTATAATGACACAGACATGCTAAAAATGTCATGGAAGACTTCTGAGATTAATGATCTCTCTCGAAAATCTGGAAGGAAGAAATGTAAGAAGGCTCATAACTAATGCATCATCTAGCTACTCTGTGTCGGCGGCCATTTGCTTAAACCTAGTGATATAAGTATGAATGTCTTGCGATCCTTGGTTTAAATCTTTTTTTAATTGTGTTTAGTCAAAATCTTAGACTTTTCACGAAGCAAAATAATCATTACAGTATAAGAACAATATCTCTAAATACATATTATTTATTTAATGTTACAGTTTACAAGTAAACTTTTCACATGATAAATCATACAATTCATATTCATAACCAACTGATTAATACATTTAATTATTCCTCAATAAAACAATAAAACAAACCAAAATAAGTACGAAGTAAGTAAAATTAAAAATACAGTATGCCAGTCATAAATATAGCTTTCTCACCCTCTTAATAACATTCCCAACCAGGATGAAAGAATAACTTTGTCACCCTCTATTTAATCAGATCGTTCGAATCCTTATCTGGATATGATTTTAACCATTTCCTTAGTCACCTTCTGGTGAGAGAAGAATTACTTATTCCCCACATCCATGAGGTTCCATAATTGTACACAAACTAAACTCCAGATGCTAATACTCAAGAGTTTCTCCACTTCCATCCAAACATTATATAATGATATAAGGCGACTCATATTTCTTGAATTTACGCATTACAGCCAAAAG
This sequence comes from Ambystoma mexicanum, assembly GCF_040938575.1. Taxonomy (NCBI): domain Eukaryota; kingdom Metazoa; phylum Chordata; class Amphibia; order Caudata; family Ambystomatidae; genus Ambystoma; species Ambystoma mexicanum. Next base: position 30,513,350 of record NC_090929.1, on the reverse strand, counting down.
GAGGGCTCACTTATTGAGTCCAAACAGTGAAAATATCTACCATAATGGAGTTGATACGTCTTAACCATAACGGGACACTTGGTCAGAATATGTTTAGCTGTTTCTTGTATTTCAATGTTCTTACATAATCGACAGATACATTCTGTTGCCGCCAACTGTCTCTCACATCCTATAACTGCCATCACAGAGAGATGGTCAATTCTAACCAACAATATAAATCTCAGTCTAACAAAAGGATAGAGGTTCAAATACAAATATTGTTGAGAACTCCTATATGTATATAAGATATACATAATGAATTTATATATTTTGAGATTACTAAAGTGCGCATAATTTTCCAACCAATCCCATATCAACATGTTTGGCTAATGATGTCTTCATTGTGGTCACATCACCCTCCACCCCATCTGGGTGTCCAACAAATCTCTTGATAGAAACATTCCATGCTCTTCCTGAGATCAGAAAACCCTGCTTCTTTAGATATTTCTTGCATATAAATTAATATAAAAGCACTTTAATTAAGAAAAAGGAATACATATTAGCTCAATAGCTATCTCATTAATCATTACAATTGCAAGTAACAAATTGTTTTAGATCAACCACCAGAGAAAGAAAAATAAACATAAAATAAAAAGTAGAAGAGAAAGAAAACTGAGAAAAAAAGAATTCAAATTTCATCAAATCCGATACACTAGTGGACTAGTACAATTAAAGATGACAATCATAAAAATTTCACGAAATGGCACTTAAAACCTTATTCACGGATGAAACCAGAACAGATTTAGATCTTTCAGCAATTTCACTATTTCCATTGTTAAGAGTGTTTCATTGCCTAACACTAACCTCTTCCAGAAACAGTCGGTTGTTAACCACCAATCCTTATTTACAAAACGTGGCATCCTACAACCCCCTCCTTTCTAAAGTCCCTGCACGATTACTCAACAGGTGCCTCAGAGTCTGTGGACTACACCCCTAAGGGGCAGACCTTATCCCCGAAATCTTCTTTCTGTCTAATGTGTAGGATTCTGCGGGTAGGCAGAAGACTGAAGTCGAAATCTCAAAAAATCAGACCTACGGGAGGGGTCCGGAAATTTCTTCAGATATGTGGGCAGCCATGCTTGTGGTTTGTCCATGCTTGACAAAGATGGGGACACGGTGGAGGAGCGCATTGCCGCTATCGTCCTGATCCAGTCAGCCCTTCTTTTTTTGCGCTCTTTCACTTTCTCAGTATTTTGAATCAAATCCACTTCTATGCATTCACATCCTGCGAGTTTCCAGGGCCAGGGACTTCCGATCATTTAGATAGTAGTTCGAGCATCCCTCCAGGGAAAAGGCAACATCCTCGTACACTGACGATTTAGAAGGTGTCACGCTCACCTGAGTCTCCGCAGGAGCGATGGAGTCCACCGATCCCAGTCCTGCTTTTCTACTCCACCCGGGGTAATGGGAAGGCTACCTGTAAGGAGAATAATGGGTTATCCAGTGGCGCCGGAAAAACCTTGGAAGCCCTATTCCCCTTGTTCCCTGTGTGCTGGGGTGCTGTGGTTGAGTGGCTCACCTTTTAGTTCAGAATGGTGGGCTCTCCGTCCTGAATCTGCAGGGGTGCTGTGGTCCAGAACCCAATGGCCGGTAACTTCACTCGACGCAGGGTTTGCTTGCTGTCGCGGCTACACTGTGGTTTGTTTGCAGCGAAATGGCCGCTGTATAGCGAATGCGGCTGGTTTGGAGAAGTTCTGTGGCTCTCCTGATAAGTGTTGCCAGGAGCCGGTTACCTCACTGGCTCCTCTGAGCTGCAGGATAGGCGGGTGAATACAATTGGATCACTGGATTCGAATAAAGGTAAGTGCGGTATCACTGTGGTCCCCCAGTTGCCTCACTGGGTTTGGGCACATGGATAGTTCAGACATCGAATATAAAGTTCTACGGTGTTGCAGCGGTCCAAGTTCTAACCTGTTTGCTCTGTTTTTCTCTTCTGCAGGTCTCCGGGAGTTGCTGTGGAGACGGATGCTTGTAGGTGGCTGAAGTGAAGGCGGAGCCGGAGAGACTCGCCGGTCCGCGAGTCAAAGCAAGATCAGCTGAAGCCTCCGAGAGTCATGTTCCGCGAGCGGCCACTGGAGAGGTAAGTGCGAAATAGCTGAGTTTTAGCAGCGGATCTAACGTCTTCTTTCCTTCTTCTTTGCTTCTTCTTTCAGGTGCAAATAGTTCGCAGAGCAGAGGAATGGCTTGCTGGCCCGCGGGCGCTGCGAAAATGCTGACAGAAGACTCTAGATTCAGGAACAGGTAAGCGTGTGCCTGAAGCTTACAGAATGCACACGAAGCATGGTTTGTTCTCTGGGTGTGGCTTTTATAGACAGCCATGCCTGGAGACTAGAGTGTGCAGCATAGATCTGAACTGGCACATAAGGATCCATGTTGGTGGAAACAGGAAGTCTCATGTTACTCTATGGGCGTGGGGATTCCTATGGGTGAAAAGGATGATAATCTATTTCTGGCTTGCCAGGCTCTCACCCACATTGCTCCTGCCTGTTTTCCCCCTCTGCCATCATGAATTAAGTACGGAAGTGACTTGGATGTGTTAATCAAGCCTGTACCCATGACAGTCCTCCCCCTCAAGGCCCCACCCAATGGTGTGTTCCCTGGAACTGGCTTGGTGGGATTGTTTCAATGGAATTTGTGTAATAACCGAGGGGCATGGATGTTCTCGCTTGGTTCCCATGATCTATCCTGGGGCCCATATCCCGTCCAATCCACTAGGTAATACAGTGTTTCTTACCACTTTGGAGTCTAGTATTTGCTTAACCTCGTACTCCGGTTTGTCACCCTCTATTACTATGGGGGCTGGTGGCGTTAGTGTTCTAATCCCAGGGTGCACATGCTTCAACAAAGAAACATGGAATATCGGGTGTATGCGCATTTGTGGAGGTAAGGTCAACCGCATGGTAACAGGAGTGATCACACTTTCAATTGTGAAAGGACCTAGGAACCTGGGATGGAATTTCCTGGCTCCTTTTAATGCAATATACTTAGATGCTAACCACACCGAATCCCCTACCTGGTAGTCTGGGGCCTTACTCCGGTGACAATCGGCATACCTCTTTTGTGTAGCCTTAGCCGTCTCTAGATGTGCCACTGCATCTTTGGTTGCTTGAGTGATACATTCATGTAAGGTCTTGATGGCTGGCATTTCGATAGCCTCTGGTGGGTCATATGCAGACGTCTGTGGGTTGCATCCATACAGAGTGTAGAAAGGAGTCATGCGCGTAGAGGCGTGTATAGACCATCCACATGATCTCCACCCAAGAGTGTTCTGTTTGGTGCAAAAGGCAACATAGATATTGCTCCAGGGTCTGGTTTGTGCGCTCTGTCTGTCCATCTGTTTGCGGATGATGACTAGTGGACAACCGTATTTCTACTCCAGCCAAGGCGCAACATTGTTTCCAGAACCGTGACACGAACTGACTGCCCCTGTCAGAAATTAGTACGGATGGGAGCCCATGCAATTTCACGTTGTTGTTGAGGAAGACTTGGGCCAAGGCCTGGGCGGACGGGATGCCTTTTAAAGCTATGAAGTGGGCCATCTTGGTGAATAGATCGACCACCACAAGGATGGTGTTAAACCCGGAGCTGGGAGGCAGGTCCGTGACCAAATCCATTGAAACGGTGTGCCAGTGAGTAGGCGGTACCGCCAGTGGTTGTAATAAGCCGGCTGGTCTTTGCCTTGAAGCCTTGTTTTGAGCACATGTCCCGCACATGTCCCACATGAGTTAACAAATTCGGTGGTGTCTTGTCACCAAGTTGGCCACCAGTAGGATCTTTTAACCTTTTCTGGTGTCTTTGCCACTCCAGGGTTCCCTTCGATAGGCGAGTTGTGGTAATTGGCGAGTATTTCTTCCCGAAAAGCTTGTGTTGGGAGGTAAAGACGATCTCAGTGATATGGTAGGCCATCTTTGATTGTAAAGTGGGTACCTTTGTTGCTCCATGTCCGTATTTCCTTTGCGGGCAGGCTGTCTTTTACCTTTTCCTTAAATGTCTCCCATGAAGGAGAATTTTCTCCACAAAGACCTAGGATCTTGTCGCCTGGAATGATGTCTACCGGGTCAGAAATGTTGTAGGCTTGTTCCCCTTTGCCGATACGTGATAATACGTCTGCCTTACCGTTTTTTACTCCGGGTCAGTAAGTGATCACAAAGTCGTACTCTGACAAGAGCAGAGCCCAACGGAGTTGTCGGGATGATTGCGCTTTAGCCAAGCACAAGTACTGGAGGTTTTGATGGCCATTTATGATCGTAATTGTATGCTTAGCTCCGAGCAAGTAGTGCCTCCACTCCTTGAGGGCTTCTTTGATCGTGAGCAGCTCCTTATCCGTAACTGCATGATTCAATTCTGCTGGGGAAAACCTCTTCGACCAGAAAGCCACGGGATGTAGGTGACCAGTATCAGGATTCCGTTGGGACAGGACTGCCCCCAGGGCTACGCTTGAAGCGTCAGTCTCAACGATGTACGGGAGATCCAGTTGTGGATGTTGTAATACAGGGGCTGACTTAAAATTGTCCTTTAGGGCATGAAAAGCATCTTCTGCTGCGGGGGTCCAATCAAATTTTCGGTGCTTGCGTAGAAGGAAAGTAATAGGGTGTACCATGTGCAAAAAAACAGGTATAAAGCGTCAGTAAAAGTTTGCAAAGCTGAGAAAACTCTGCACTCCCTTTAGGGACGAGGGTGATGGCCAGGTGAGAATAGCCTCTACTTTCCTGTTGTCCATTCGGATGCCTTGTGGTGACAATACAAATCCTAAAAACTCCACTTCGGTGACATGGAAGGAGCATTTTTCAAGCTTGGCATACAAATGATTTTCACGTAACTTGCGTAGAACTGCCCACACATGCGACACATGTTCTTGTACGGTGGCCGAGTAGATGACGATGTTGTCAATGTATACTACGGCACATACATCCAGTAGTTCTCACAGGACATCGTTCATGAAGTGTTGGAATGCCGCCAGCGCATTACATAGCCCAAATGGCATTACCTGATATTCATAGAGACCATACCTGGTGCAAAACGCAGTCTTCCATTCATCACCCTCTTTTACGTGCACCAGGTTACAGGCCCCTCGGAGGTCCATTTTGTAAACACTTGCGCCTGTCTCACTTGATCGAGCAATACGCGGATCAGAGGTAACGGGTACCTGTTCTTTACCGTGACTTGGTTTAATGCTCTGTAATCGATGCATGTTCTTAGGTCCCCCTCCTTCTTGGGAACAAAGAAGAGGGGAGAGGCCGCGGGAGACTTAGATGGGCAGATGAAACCATTTGTGAGGTATTGGTCTAAGTAGGTTTTTAGATTAGCGTTCTCCCCTTCCGTCAGGGCGTAGATGCGACTGCAAGGAACTTTTGCCCCTGGTACCAGGTCGATTTGGCAGTCATAGGAACAATGCGGGGGTAGTGTGTTGGCTTGTTCTTTGGCGAATACATCTTGGAACTCCTGGTATTCTGTAGGTAGAACTCCTAGTATCCCCAATACCGGTAGTGTCTTAGGGGATGCGGGTATTGGGTATTCTGATGTCTGACCTGTCCCATAACAGTGGCTGTGTTCTCTGGGAAAAGTTAGCGTTCTGTTATGCCAATCTATGAGCGGGTTGTGCTTCTTGAGCCAAGGTATGCCAAGGATCATCTGGAATTGTGGAGGTGAAATAAGGTCAAATGAGATCTTCCTTTGTCCGTCTTGACAGAGCAGGATAACCTTTGCTGTGCAATAGGTTACAGGGCCCGAAAGTAGCTGAGTTCCGTCAACTGCGGTTACATTGTCTGCGGTATCCTTTGAGCGAACTGGTAACCCAATCCTGTCTGCTGTTTCCAAGTCCATGTAGTTTCCGATGGCTCCACTATCCACAAATGCTTCAAGAGCGTGTAACTTGGAAGGATATTGTTGGTCTACGATGATTAACGCGATGGTGAAATGTGAGGTCAGGTGAATCTTTGTTGTGCTCAACAAACCGAAATCTATGTCCGTCGGGCGTTGGAGTTTTCCGTCACGGTTGCTTCTAACCCCCGTCCATAGCTCCAACAGTTTTTCGAGGGGGCTTAGCCGGGCAGTTATGGAGGAAATGACCCGATTGTCCAAAGTACAAGCACAACTGCTCTTACCGTCTTCTGTCACGTTCTGCCTTGGTGAGTGGACCTCGGACTCCGCCCAATTGCGTGGGTTCGGGATGTGTTTCTATGGACTGACGAACAGACTTCTCCTTGGACCACACATAGGACGTTCTGCCCTCTGAACGTGCGTGGTCAACCCTCCGGGTTTGTAGTCGATGATCGAGCTGGATTGCCAAGTCGATGTATTCCGCACAACCGTCTGGGGGATTGACGACTTGTGCCAGGACGTCCTTGAGCTCTCCTCGTAGGCCTCTGTAGAACAAAGTTGTTTGTTGTTCCTCGGGCCAGTTTGCTTCAGCTACCAGGTGATTAAAAGTTGCTACATAAGCCAGGAGGTCCTGACTCCCTTGCCGCAGGGATTACAACTTGTCATCCAAGGCTTGTCCTTGTGTACTGCGGGCAAAGAGTTTTTCTAACTCACGCCGGAACCCAGCATAATTCCGAAGTAAGGGGTCATCCCTGTTTACTAACGGCACCAACCAGTCCGCGGCATGACCCCCCAAGTATGACAGCACAAAGGCCACTTTTGATTGGTCTGTAGAAAACAACCCCGACTTGCACAGAAAATGTAAACGACATGGGTTCATGAAGGTTCCAAATCGTTTCGGTTCTCCTAAGAACCTCTCTGGTGGGGCCAACGGTACGTTGCCTGGAATAACTACTTGTACAAGTGCAATGGGCAGAGGTGGTAATGATGGTTTTCCCGTGGGCCCCCCTGGCAATGGAGCCAAACCTGCCTGGGTCTGTAATAATTGACAGGCAATCTCGTCAGTTTTGTCCCTGTTCACTACCAGTTCACGCCTCAAGGCGTTAGTCTCTGCACGAGCTGCGTGTACCCCTGCCTGCAATTCTCCCAATAACTGTGACAGCTGATCTACCTCTGAGGTTTCCATCGCTCAGGCGGAGTAGGTTTAAGGTAGGCTTTGCGTTCTGTCACGCTCACCTGAGTCTCCGCAGGAGCGATGGAGTCTGCCGATCCCAGCCCTGCTTTTCTACTCCACCCGGGGTAATGGGAAGGCTGCCTGTAAGGAGAATAATGGGTTAGCCAGTGGCGCCGGAAAAACCCTGGAAGCCCTCTTCCCCTTGTTCCCTGTGTGCTGGGGTGCTGTGGTTGAGTGGCTCACCTGTTAGTTCAGGATGGTGGGCTCTCTGTCCTGCATCTGCAGGGGTGCTGTGGTCCAGAACCCGATAGCCGGTAACTTCACTCGGCGCAGGGTTACTTGCTGTTTTGGCTGCACTGCGGTTTGGTTGCGGCGAAATGGCCTCTATAGAGTGAATGCGGCTGGTTTGGAGAAGTTCTTTGCCTCTCCTGATAAGTGTCCTCAGGAGCCAGTTACCTCACTGGTTCCTCTGAGCTGCAGGATAGGCGGGTGAAATACAATTGTATCACTGGATTCGAATAAAGGTAAGTGCGCTATCACTGTGGTCCCCCAGTTGCCTCACTGGGTTTGGGCACGTGGATAGTTCAGACACCGAATATTAAGTTCTACAGTGTTGTAGCTAACGATGCGTTCCAAGTTCTAACCTGTTTGCTCTGTTTTTCCCTTCTGCAGGTCTCCGGGAGTTGCTGTGGAGACGGATGCTTGTAGGCGGCTGAAGTGAAGGCAGAGCGGGAGAGACTCGCCGGTCTGCGAGTCGGAGCGAGATCAGCTGGAGCCTCCGCGAGTCAAAGCGAGATCAGCTGGAGCCTCCGAGAGTCGTGTTCCACGAGCGACCACTGGGGAGGTAAGTGCGAAACAGTTGAGTTTTAGCAGCGGATCTAACGTCTTCTTTCCTTCTTCTTTCAAGCGCAAAGAGTTCGCAGAGCAGAGGAGTGGCTTGCCGGCCTGCGGGCGCTGCGAAAATGCTGGCAGAAGACTCTGGCGTCAGGAACGGGTAAGTGTGTGCCTGAAGCTTACAGAATGCACACAAAGCATGGTTTGTTCTCTGGGCATGGCTTTTATAGAGAGCCACGCCCGGAGACTATAGCGTAGAGCATAGTTCTGAACTGGCACATAAGGATCCATGTTGGTGGAAATAGGAAGTCTCATGTTACTCTTATGGGTGCGGGGATTCCTATGGGTGAAATTGATGATAACCTATTTCTGACTCGCCAGGCTCTCATCCACATTGCTCCTGCCTGTTTTCCCCCCTCTGCCATCTTGAATTAAGAACAGAAGTGACTTGGATGTGTTAATCAGGCCTGTACCCATGACAGGAGGAACCAGGACCAATCTATACAGGGATCCCCATCTCCATTCCATCCATGATTTCATGGACTGCAGGCCCATTTCATACCTTAGACTGGTGATGGATAGAGTACACTCTCCTTCTTCAATAGGTATTTGTTTTGCTGCCTTCCTAGTGTCAAAGCTTTCTTTGTTGAGAATTAGTTTCTTGAAACCTTTCCTTCCCAAGGTTCATTTCAATCTTTTTCTGACAAGCTCTGCCCAACCAACCTGGGCACACTCTAGTATTGGGCTTTCTCCCACGTAACATCTCGAAAGGAGAAACGCCTGTGGTAACAGGAGGGGTAAATCTATAGGCAACCACTGTATCCGCTGCAGCCTTCTAACAAAGCTACCTTAATACTATGTTTAATAACGCTGTCAAATCTGTCCACTATTCTGTTTGTCTCTGGATGGTAGACAGAACTGCTCTTGTGCTCAATACCATTGGCTTTTAGAAAATAGCATGTCGACTATAACTATGCCATACCGACAAACTCCTTGACATGTGACGGAGCCTACAATATCTAATCCCACTCTCTCCCACGGCATAGAAGGGATGATAATGAGGTATCGGCTCAACTCTAGCAACCCACCCTTTAGCTGTGTTCTCACAAAAGGCACACTCCCTGACCAGCCTCTCCACTTGTAAATCCATTGCTGGCCACCAGTAATCTTGTCTAATTAACTGTTTGGTCTTGGTCATCCCCTGATGACCTTCATGCGCCACTTCTAAAAGTGTCTGTCTTACTCCTGCTGGAGAAAGAATTTTGTCTCCTCTTAAAATCACCCACAACCCTCACGAGGACCTCATCAAATACATTCCTAAATGGGTCAGGTATGGGTCAGGTATGGTTCCTCTCCTGAAGTCATGGTCACAGTACTCATTTTCAGACACACCCTCCTGACTAACATTGAGAACTTTTTCATCTTTATCTCCTTCATCGCCATCATCCTCTACAACATTGGTCAGTCTGAACAAGCAATCTGCTGCCTTATTTTGAATGTCTGGCAAATACTCAACATCCCAGTTATAGTCCTGTAAGTTGGCGACCCATTTCCTAATCCTTGATGAGACTTTGTCTAGACCTTTTGTGTTTAGAATCTCCATCAAAGGGTTGTGATCAGATCTGATGGTGAACCGAACACCCCATAAGAAAGGCTGACATTTTTCTATCGCCCACTTTATTGCCAGCAATTCTTTTTCTATGGTAGAGTAATTCCTTTCAGCCGTTCTTAAAACTCTAGATGCAAACGCTATGGTAACTTCTTTACTACCATCCTTTTGAGAAAAAACAGCTCCTAACACATGGTTACTGGCATTCGTAGTTAGGACACTCTTTGCTGGGATCAACATGACTCAATGTGGGGTCCTTTGTTAAAGCATTTTCGATTTCCTGGAATTCTCTCTCACATTGCTCACTCCAGACAAATCTTACTCCCTTTTTTGTTACCAGACTTCTCATGTGGAATGATCTGTCTGCTAACCTAGGCACAAACCTAGCATAATACTCTGCCATTCCCAAGAAAGCTATTACTTTCTCTTTATCCGACGGACTCGAAAAATTAATAATATTGTTTATCAAATCAGATTTCGATTGAATGCCTGCCACAGATATTGTGTGTCCTAAATACTGGATAATCATTTTTATTGAATTTGCATTTATCTCTGCTCTATGTCAGACCTGCTTTCATAAAAATGTCCAACCCTTTCCTCAATCTATCATCATGCTCTTTGCTGACCTTCCCATACACCAACACATCATCCTGAAAATAAAAAACTCTCTGCATGTCTTGAAACAGTTGATACACAATCCTTTGGAATACAACAGCTGCCGATATCAGTCCCAATGTCATTCTTTTACATTGAAATAGACCTTCTGGAGTGATAAATGCAGTTACATTCCTAGAGGAAGGGTGAAGCACAATTTGATTATATGCAGATTTTAAATCTTATGAACTCCTAATCTTGGCATTCTTAATAGTACCTAACATCTCATTATATTAGGCAATGGGTGTCTATCTGGTATTGCACATCTTTTGACTGATCTAAGATCTATGCATAATCTGAGTTTGTCATTGGGTTTGTAAACTACCACTAATGGAGACACCCACTCAGGAAGCCTCTATCCTCTCAATGACACCTTGTTCTTCCATAGACAGTAGTTAGCAGATCTAATTGCTAAAGCAATATTTCTCAATTTCTGTACTACTGGTTTAGAACCATTTTCTATTCTGATTTTAGGCTTAAAATCTTTAAGGTTTCACACTTCCTCACGAAAAACCTAATGCTGTGATAAATCATTGGCATCTCCTATTTCATACACACTTCTGCATTGGATTCAAGCTTTATTTGAAGCCTTTTTTGGTTTGACTAGCTCAAAAGGAGATTGCTACCCTTTTTTGACACATACTTTCCCTCTAGCTGATCTATCCTTAAACTTTAAATTAGAACAAAACCAACCTTCGATATCAATTTTCTTTCCCCCATCAGCTACTTGTCGGATGTCTACAGGATTGAGAAACACATTATTTACCATTTTGGTCTCAAAAATATGTTTTAGCAACAAGGTATGTTTGGCTCCTGAATCAATTACCATCCCAAATTCTACCCCCTCCATTGCAATAACAGCTGTAGGCTTTTCTGTGTCCGCATCTTCATCTTGAACCGCCAGAATATCGTCTGAATTTATGTCAATGGGATACGTGCAGTCCTCCATTCCTTCATAGTTCCTCGAAACATGCAATGTTTTCAGTTCTTGTTCTACAGCATGATGTAAAATATCCCTTTTCTATTGCATCTTTTGCATGCTGCCTTGAGAGCAGAACACTTATCGCTGCTCGCAAAATGAGTGAGATGGTTACATCGAAGGCATTTTTTGCTTTCACTTTCTTCCTTTTTCTCCGTGTACTTGAAGTTTTTTTCTTCTTTCTCTTCTGAAAGTTTGTTTTTTTCCAACTTTTCTACCTTGTACTGCTGATATTTCCATTATCTGTGTTTCTTCTATCTTCTTTTCATTACGTTCAGCTCTTTTTTCCAATTCCTTGACACACCTTTGTGTGTGTTAAACTTCCTTCGGTACTCTTATTACTTCATCAATTGTGCGATTACCTTTAACCCACAGCGCTTCTCTTACTTTTTCGTTACTGCATTGAAGCATGAATTGGTCTCTTAGCCTTTCATTTAATGTATGTCCAAAGTCACAAGATGATGCTAGGCCTCTTTGTGCTGTAATAAATGGTTCTATAGACTCTTCTTCTTCCTGCGTTCTCTTTCCAAAACAATGCTTATACATTTTTCATAATGTTTATCTAACATTTTTATGCATTGTTCATACTCTGATAGGTGTGTGGACTCCTCATCAGACAATGGAGGTGGATTTACGAATTGTTCTTGGCCATAGTTGCCAAGGCAGTGCATAAGAAGGCATTTTTTCATTTCACCAGAGAAGTTCACACCATGCACTGCTAACACATCTCTTTTTCCATCTTCTTCTGGTTTATTAGGTTTGCCTTGTGTTTCCCAAAAAGTTTTGGGAGGAGTTACTCCTTGTGCAGCCATAGTAATGTTTGGATTTTCTTGTTAACACTTTATTGTTTTAATTGTTTTAATTCCTCAGTCACCAAGACTAACTATTCTTGCCTGTTCGCTTTTCCTTTCTCACAGGATTCTTAGTTATGTTACAGATATATTATAGCAAAATTCTAATTCTTTTTACAGCTTCTTCATCTCATTTGGATTGTTGAGCTGTTCTTTGCACAAGCCTTTGTGACAGAGGCAACATTCTAACTTCCTCTGCAGCCTGTGTCATTAAGATGGACTTGTCATCAGTCCTTCCTTTCATGAAATAGCTTCACATTAGCCTTCGTGATGAAAGCAAATTCTACTTTGACTTGGAACACATTCTATCGCTTTTGTTTGTCTATTTACCAGGTAACAGTTCAAACAAAAACACTTGCTATTACATGAGGCTGTTCTGTTTGTTCTTGACGTATACACGTGCGCACTTGCTGCTAAATAACAGTTCAATTGGACCTCTCACAGTACTTGCAGTACACATGTTATTGCTTAAGAGTGCCTTGTTTGAACATGCACATGCTGTTTGAATTGCTTAAACATGCGTGTGCTACTTGATCAAAGCTGGGCTTTGTTTACTTTTGAGTGCTGCTTCAATGCTAAATGTGCTCTCTGTCCTGATGCGCGTTTAAAATAGCCATGTCTTTAACCTGGTAGTGCCACCCTTATGAAAGTCAATTACTGCCAGCGCTCTCACTTTCTTATAGTTGAGCTCAGCCTGCGGATTTCTCAGCACCTTGTGGTCCGTATTGTACAGTGCTCCTTTCTTTCATTCATACAGTTGCAGAAGATAGGTGCTGGTTACCTTTTTTTTCTGATGAACCCTCTGTGTTCTGCAGTGTTTTTCTTCTTTTTTGAGACACTCCACGAAGCAAAGTGCAAGAACTGAGGGTATGGCTCCACGGCTACTTGGTGGGGCTGCCGTGGTATTTACTGAATTCTTTTATCTTCGTCGCCATTGAAAGATTCTCAAACACGTTGATTGTAGTTGTAATATATTTTATAACATATCTCCAGATCTATTCATGCCCCACTGGTCTGCTACACTCCTCCTTCCAACTGCTCATAATATAACTCTCATCCTTCCAGATTCCACATTCTCCCTTCACATTCTGTATTCCATACCTCACCCTCTGCAATGCTTGCAAATAAGATGCTACACATCCCTTTAGCGCAAGGGCTAGTTAAACATTACGCCAACCCTGAAACTTTAAATTAAGGTTTTGAAATCTTACTTTCTGAGTCTGTGTCTCTCTTGTCACCATGCCTGTCTCACATCCCCCAGCTGACCCACCACACTGAATCGGCTGGCTGCATCCACGACCGCCAGTCCAGCTTCAGAGCATCCAGAGGCAGAGAAACTGCTATTATGAACACCTACACGCTAACCTGGTCTCTAACTCTGCCTCTGTTCTGATCCTTCTCGATCTCTCTTCTGCCTTTGACACAGTCAATCATGCCATCCTCATAAATCGTCTCTGTGATACCCTAGGCATCAGGGACAGGGCACTGGCCTGGTTGACCTTCCTTTCAAACGAACCTCCCAAGTGCAATTAGTCCGTTTCCTCCCCTCCACCTCACACTCTGCCTGTGGCGTCCCTCAAGGCTCTATCCTTTCGCCATGGCTCTTCAACATATACCTTGCCCCTCTGGCCCACTTGATCTGCACCTTCTCTCCTCACTTCCAGTGCTATGCTGATGACACACAGCTCTCCTTTAAGCTTCCATTCTCTACCGCCTCTCCTTCCTCTCTCATACCTTTAAGCTTCCATCCTCTACCGCCTCTCCTTCCTCTCTCATACCGACTGCCGTCCAGGCGTGATGCTCTGCTAACGATCTCTGCCTCAATGCCAGTAAGACAGAGTTCCTTCTCATTGGGACGGCTGGTCCCCATTTCCGCCCCCCCCACCCTCTGGCCACCCTCCTTGGGTCCCCTCCCCCTCTTGTGAGGCTAAAGACCTTGGGGCCATCTTTCACTCCTCACTCTCATTCTCTCCTCACATCACAGACCTTGCTAAGAAGTCCAACTTTTAGCTACACCTCCTCAGAGGTAGTCTCCCTTTTTGTATCTTCCCCCAGTAGCTCAATGCCTCCAGAGATCTGGTTCTCTCTAGGCTGGACTACTGTAACAGCCTCTTCCTCCCTTTCCTTCCTCCTGCTCTCTTCAACTAATCCAGAACAGGACTGCAAGACTTTTCATTGGCCTTAAGCCCAGGGACCGCATATCTCCAACCCTAAAATCTCTCCACTGGCTCCCTGTGACCGCAAGGATCAAATTCAAGACCCTCTGCATCATCCACAAGGCTGTCTGGGGCCTGGGACCTCTCTGCATCCAGCTTTCCCCCCCTAAAATCCTCCCTGCTAGAGTTCTCCGGTCCTCTAGCTCCAACTCTCTGCAGGCCAGACATTTCTCCAAGCAGGGATTGGAAGGTAGATCCCTGTCTGTGGCAGGAGCTGCCCTCTGGCATTGCCTCTCTACTCCCCCCCCCCCCGACTTCAGCCGGATTGCCTTGAATTCTGGAAACTTCTCAAGAATGTCCTTTTCTCCTCCTCCTTCCCTCTCCCCCTCCCTTGCTAATGACCCTCTTCCACTACGACTGGTGCCTGGTCCCTTATGAATGTTACAGGGCTAGGCCCTCCTTGACCAGTCTCCCCCAGTATCCGTAACTAGCACTTGCCGTTGGGAACCTTTCCCGGACTCTGGTCCAACCCCTCCATCGCACTTGCTTCCCATTTCCCCCCTGGCACTTGCCTTCATGGTCCACCCCCTCCTTCGCACTTGCTTCCCGTTCCCCCTCAGCACTTGCATGGCACACTAGGCCCCCCACTCTTTCACTTCACCCCCCCACCCTTCTCGGCCCTGCCCTTCTACCCCCACCCTCCCCTGCACTTTTCTGTCTCTGCACTTGAACGGTAAGAACATCACAAGACCTAGTACGACCGCTACTGTTGTTTTCCCATGCCCCCCCTTTTTTTGCATTGTGGCGCTTGGAAACACTTGTGTATAGGGGCCTTACAAATGTCCAATAAATACATTATAGTTGTAATGATTAATTATGTTTGGCATTTGTCACTTTTTCATTTACTCCCCTCCAGAGTTAAATTAGCCATGTACCAAGTTAATTTTACATTGAATTAAGGGAAGGAGGGAGATGGGTGTTGGAAGGAGAATAGGGAGACGCAGCCCCTAAACATTGTCTGGTTATTTACCCACCCATTGACCCCCACTGGCCATGCCTCTCGAGTCCCATTCTCAGGGACCACCAAACGCACACTCGTACAGGTGTCTAAATCCCCATTATCAAAAGCCTCTTGCTCCCGATCATCGCAAGTGTGTAAAATGAGGCTTTCAAAATGAGTCCTTCCAAGAAAGACTCCAACTTGCTTCTAACTATAAGCATGGTACTTAACAATGCAACAGCATGGTTATTAGAAGTTGGTTAATAACAGTGCCCCAACACACAACATTCCCCAACTATAAGCATGGTGCTTAACAATGCAACAGCATGGTTATTAGAAGTTGGTTAATAGCAGTGCCCCAACACACAACATTCCCCAACTATAAGCATGGTACTTAACAATGCAACAGCATGGTTATTAGAAGTTGGTTAATAACAGGGCCCCAGCACACAACATTCCCCAACTACAAGCATGGTGCTTAACAATGCAACAATCAAAAACCAGGAGTGATGCCTCACGGAACAACAGTTATTTTACCTTATTTATTTATAAAGAAAGGACTATAGGCCACATAAGAGGAAAAGAGGCTATTTAATTCTTAACACTTTATCAGATTCTTTATTAGATTAGTACATATTTTCTTTAAAATATATATAACAAATTTTAAACATTTGATGATTCTAAATTCAATCTTTTCATATATTCCAAATTTCATTACAAATAAATAATACTTATATCAAAATAGTTAAACAGTCTAATAGACAATAGGGGGTCTCCTAATCAAGGGGCAAAACTCGCATGTGCAAAAGTATATGGAATTAGTAAACAATCTAATACATTCACCTTTAAGTAAAATCGGAGAGCAAACCTTTTATCAAACCTGAAAATTCCTTCAAATTCAAGTAAAGGCCATTCAAGTAAATGCCAACTGTAAGTGTTTGTAGAGGACTGTAACTAATAACATATTCCTCCCGTTACATTTTCCAAACTTCCCTTATCTATAGTTTCGACCGTCAGCTATCTAGATGCCCTTAATGGTTACTGATGCTCTTCTTCTTCAGAACTTGGAGGGTGATTGAGTGTTTCCTCTTATTGTTGCACTCGCCATCCCATGGTGTGACTTTAGAGTTACTAAGTATAAATAGAAAACAACTACTATTAAAATCCAAACACTGATACCTTGCTAAAACCACCCATGGTAGCCACTCAGTTCCTATTTTTTTATATTTTGAGGAACAATTTACCCGTTTGCAGTTAAACTCAACGGCCGTACGGATCCACATTACTTCATCCGTTGCCAATGTTGCAGAATTAATCAAAACAACCTTATGCAAAGCAAAGCCAGAAAGTGGAATTCAATCACTCCTTTCTTTAAAAGTGGGTTAGCAGCGGAAACACAATGCAACAACAGTGGGTCCACATCTACCAACCTTTCAAAAAGCAGTGTCCAAAGAGCCCATATAATGCCAGATGCCTGGATTAGTCTTTCGGTTCAACTGACTCTTCACTTCTAATGTTCTAGTAAGCCAGCATCTAGAAAAGCATCAAAGGGCTGCTGTTATTCCCAAACTGAGGTAAACTACAACCGCCGTTTAGAACACAAGCGCAAAGTTGCACACGCAGTAAATTACTGCATCTTTGCACATACCTTAATGTTATTTTGCTATTTCATGAACTCTTCCATTTGCGCCTCATTACAGTTGCTGTTCCTCATTTCCAGCGTTCTTATAGATGCAGCTCTGAAAACAAAGAAGGAACTCGTGTTGTTCTCAAAATGCAAATACATAAAATCACTGCACCACTAAGCTTAGTATTGCACGAGCAATTGCTGTGTATTTAATTTTTACCTGTCTGTTATTCTTCTTTGTTTAATTCTGCGTCCGGCCCATCGTCCTGCCGAACTTCATAGAGCGCAGCATCCACCATGTGATAAAAAACGCGAACTCGACGATTCTCGCAAGGTAATTTACAACTTGCTTTAATATAATCAGGTATGGGCTTCACTCAAGTCTGCGTCACTCATGTGCATTAGATCAATCTTAGTCATGGAAAAAAGACTAATCTCCCTCATGCTCGCAATCATCAACTCCAGAGGCGATGCGTATAGTCATAAAAAGTGGACTATTACTGCTCATTTAGCTTCAGGAACATAGTGCTTGCGTGATACTGATTTAAGCCTTGTATTAGCTCATTAACATTACTGTAAATCAAAGACAGCTTATTCTATAGATATAGTGGACATATTTAAGGAAACGGTTAATCAAATCTAAGCGCCGCGCTAGTAGCAGCTATTATTCAACATATCTAATTTCCCAAAATCTCAGAGATGTTTTAGAGATAGTATTTCATGCAACATTTGTAATAGTTTCTAATAATATGTATGCAAAGTGTATATATATTCATATGGTGCATTGATTCCAATCTTCCTTTAAACCACTTAAATAGCACTGTGTCTGGTAGAGCCACCACTGTTCTCTCTGAGACAGTCTTACAGTAGTACTTGGTCCATGAGTGCCCTTGATTTTATCTATGGCCCACCATTTGAGGTCATCACAACTGTGATTTTCCTCAGTATACTGTGCTGCCAGTGGTGCAATCATGTTTTTATTACGGATTTTGGATTTATGCTCTGTAATTCTTAGTTTAATCGCTCGAGAGGTTTTGCCAATGTACAAGGGCAAGCTATTGCATATATCACATTACTACTATTACATGTAGTATGATTCTTTAAATACCAACTCCTGTTGTTGATATTAACTGTGGTGCATGCTGAAGTAGAGCTGCAGTTGCAGCATCCTCCACAGGGAAGGTGTCCATTTACAGGAGCCATCCCCCAAGTAGTGATAGGTTTCTGTTGTTTTTTACCCATAAGGCCTCTATCGGCTGCTTTAGAAATACATTCTTTTAAGTGTCTTCCTTTTTTAAAAGCATACATTGCATTTTGCAAGGCAGGGATGTTAAGTTGCAACAAATGCCAATGTTTAGATATTGCTTTTTTGATTTTATTGTGATGGGTGTTATGTGTCATAGCGCATGCTAGACGCTCATTGCTGGACTCAATGTTTGTCTTTGTAATCAGTAAATGTTCTCTATGTTGGTATCTAGCTTTCTTTTTAGATTGTTTCAACAGTTTCCAAGGATAACCTTTTTATTGTAGTCTATCCTGTATGATATTGGCCTGAACACCAAAATCTTCTATTGTTGAGCAATTACGTCTGGCCCTCAAGAATTGGCCATATGGTTCCCCAACACAACGTTCCCCAACTATAAGCATGGTGCTTAACTATTTATTTATTTGAATTTATAAAACGCGCAAACGCCCCTGGGGCATTGTGGCGCTGTTGCAGATGATTCACTTGGATACAATGGTACAGAAAAACAGATACAGAACAACAGTTGTGAAGACGTTTACAAGCTATGAGTGGGAATGTTCCAGGGTTACATGGGAACTGCCTGAGATTGTTAATGGAGGGGAGGTCTAGTTGAAGAGCTTGGTTTTCAGAGCTCTTCTGAACACTGTGAAGGAGGTCCCCATCCTGAGAGTGGGGGGCAGAGCGTTCCAGTATTTGGGTGTTAGAACAGGAAAGCTTGTGCCTCCAGCTTTGGCTCTTTTAAAGGTAGGGACAATGAACTTGTGGGAATACTGCACCCGCTTGGGTCTATTTGACATTGCACAATGAATTCTTTCTGATGGTTACAGAGGTGCAGTGAGGGAGAGGCGCCTGTGTGTATCGAGGGTTTTAGAGTATACGCTCTGGAAGATGTGCTCCCTACTAGGAATGCTTAGTGCCGCTCTAGGGGCATTATTTTGGGGGATTTGCAGTTTGTTGAGGTTTTTGGATGAGGTGCCTAGAAACAGAATGTTACAATAGTCCAGCTTGGCCACAATGGTGGCTCTGGCTATGTTAAGGCAATTTTTTGATGAGAGTTAAGGTTTAACTGCGCTTATGATTTTGCTCGTAAGAGCTGCTGACACGGTTGCAACAGCATGGTTAGTAGAAGTTGGTGAAAAGCAGTTCCCCAACACACAACGTTCCCCAACTATAAGCATGTTACTTACCAATGCAACAGCATGGTTAGTAGAAGTTGGTTATTAGCAGTTCCCCCAACACACAACTTTCCCCAACAATGTTTTTTTATTATTAAAAGGTTTTATTGGTTTAAAAAGAAAGCATAGGAAAATGACCACTTAGTGGCCACAGTACATAAACCTTTAACATTATACACCTTCCTACAAACAATTAATAGTTCCCTTCTTCCTATACATCATAAAAAAGAAAGCCATTAGTCCATTTCTCTCAATTCATTCTTCATCTTCAGGACCAATTCAACCATCTTCAATACCGCAATCACTAAGCTTGTTTGTTCTCCAGAGAGCACCCAGGCCCAGCATTCGTTAGGGCTTAATTTCCGATTTCACTTAGGGAATCACAAGCAGTTACCCAATGGAAGAGTGTCTCAACGCTATCCCCCTCCCCCATCACAAAAGCTGCATTGGGAGTTTTTGATGTCCGGCATTTTCTGGGCCCACTGGACTTCTCCTGTGGCAAGAGTGTTTAACCTGCACTGTAGGAGCATGCCACGATAGTGCTGCGATGGAAATTTCTGTAGATATCTGGGGAGTAAATTTAGGCCATTCTTTCCTACCACTATCGTATGTTCTACTGTGTTTATCCAATCAAGTTCTTGCAATTTCCTCTTAACCTTGGATGGATGTACAGCTAAATCATTCAATCTAATATCCTTCTGCTCCAAGGTCTTTTCTACTTTCAACCTCCACTGAATTAAGTGTTTATCCTGTCCTTCTCTGGTCAAATCAAGGATTGCAAAAGGGGCTATGTCTGTTTCATACTTACATTTCCTATATAGGACAATTTACTTCCACAGTACCAGGGATTCCAGCGACTGTAGTTTCAGCTCTTGTCTAATTTTCACCAGTGCCACAGCATTTGGGAGCCTCAGCACTGTCCTCCAGAAGTAGCCTATTAATTTCTCCCATATCCTCCAAGAGAAATGGATGATAACCTCCGCTCCATATGTCAGAACTTGCGCTATCTCCTGCTTATAAAAGGAAAGGATGGGAATCATCTTAAATCTCCCAAACCTTTGTGGAAGGCTCTTCCTTGGTTAGTTAGGGAGATCAATCTAGATCTTAGATGAATATACTGACCCCGATAATTTCTGTTTCGATTTATCACAATCCCCAGATAGACCATGGATTCCACTATTTTAAGCGGCTTTATTCCCACTCTCTATGTAAATCCCCCCCTTTTCTTCTTATGGGCCAATTTCATTTCCAATACCTTGGATTTTGCAACATTGATTGTCATACCGTCCTCACCTAGATATGAGCTAAAAACATTGATCCTCTGCTGGAGGCCAATAGGTGTTAAATCTAAGAAGACTAAATCATCTACAAATATTGTCCAAGGCACTTCCATACCATTGATTTTGGGCGGAAAAGCCGCAACCTTCCTTTGCGAGACCACCAGGTCCGTTATATAGAGACAAAAGATGAGGGCAGCCAGGGCACATCCTTGTTTAAGGCCCGATTTGTTGGTATCTTTTGTGATAATGTCCTTTCCCAAGAGTCTGATCCTAACCGAGGTGTTTGTATAAAGAGCCTCCATGGCCTCTACCAAATCCTCTGGACAATTCCACGGTCTCAACTTAGCCCAAAGCTTCCTGCTAATGACTCAGTCGAACGCCTGTTCGAGGTCCATAAATGCCAAGTATAGGCATGATCCTGCTTTTAAAGCCCTCTTTAAGAAAATTAATAATAAAGGGGTTTAGAGTGGTACCCACACCCTTGACAAAACCCGTTTGTCTCGGGTCAAGGATACAAGGATACCACTCCTCTCAGCCCATGTTCTTAGATCTCTTAACAGGACGGTTGCAAACAATTTCCGTATGGAATCTGAGCGCGATAGGGCAGCAGTTTTTCAGTTCTGCCCTATCGCCTTTTTTTATAAATGGGCACAATGTTGGCCTCTCTCCAAGTGGCTGGAATGTTTTTGTTCTCCATGATCTGGGCAAACAGGATTATCAAAAGTTTGCTCCATTTGCCTTTGTTTTTCTTTCAGTTCCTGGTTGGAAAGACCATTCGGTCCTACTGCTTGAGATGAGTTAAGTTTACCTATCTCAGCATCTACTTCATCGAAAGGCAAACTTTCAGGTTTTTCGGCTTTGCCCCACTAGCCTTACTTACCCTCCCCGCCGGGTCCGCAAACAAGGCTGTATAGTGGGCAACCCAATCGTTTTCTGACACCATGCTGATTACAGTTCCGTATCTGAAGGATCCACCGTTATTGATTAGCTCCAAAAGATTCCTAGTGCTTTTGGCACAAACCGTTTCCACATGTGTTCGGCATCGGTTTGGGCTCTCCCTGTCCTTGAACCGATGCACCAGTTCCTGTATTGTTGTTTAAAAAGCTGGATTTTCTCTTTTTTCTTAAGCCTGTCCCCATCCTTATGAATCTGCCTGATGGACTTTCATATCATTTTTCTCCTTTCTACCATGGCCTGGTCATACCTGTGATTTTGGACCCTATTGCCTATGTTTTTCGAAATACCTTTGTGTCCATACTCTCGGAGTATACCGAGGTATTGAACTCCCAACGGATCTGCTATAGCAGAAGCCATGAATCGACTTACAATCTGCGTCACATCACGCTGCTTTAGTCTCAGGCGATTACCTCCCCATTCTAATTCCACCTCTCCCGTGTTTTTCCTCTCATACACTCCTTCCACTCCTCTGATGGAGATTGCCAGCAAGTCGTGGTCACTAAAATCCTGCTACAAAATGCTGAAATTCTCAACCTGCTCTCAAGTTTCCGGAGACAAAACAGTAGTCGATGCATGATTTCTGCTCACCGCTTTTCCATGTGTATTTCCCTGGGATATCCCCCTGAGTTTGTCCATTAAGCATGTACATGTCCCTTGGTCCCATATTGCTCATCCACTCCCGCTCTCTTACATTCAATTCACTCTCTTTCAATGGATAACCACTCCTGCTCCGTAGTTTGATATTTAAGTCCCCACAAATCACAATCCTCGCATCATCCCTTTCCCACATTGCGTCATCTATTGCTCTCCCAGCCGACTCTATTAGCTTAGTTTCTTTGTTCATTTTGGCTCGCCAATAGATCTTAATGAGCAGCAATGGATTTTGATGGACCTCCTTCATTTGTTCCAGGGACATTATCTGAACACAGGCAATGTTCCAAATCAAATCAATTTTAACAAGAGTGAGGAGATGGCAAAAGGCCTGCCTGTTAAGCCCTTAGGAGCGGGATTTAAATGGGCAACATATCCATTGCAAAGGGGCACAGCCCTCGGCCATGTCTCCTGGATGCATAATACATCAAACCTCTCTAAATCTGGGATCTTTTCTGAGAAGAGTATCTGCAACCCTCTTGTATTTCAAGAGGCTAGCCTCAGAGACTCCCCCTGAGCCCTAACATAGATCTATTCTCCCCGGGTACTACTCAAAGCTCCAGCCAACAAGTCCCATGATTCCACCTCAACAATTGCTGCTTCCTCTCCCACTCTTTTCATATCACCAATTATTTCCTGATTAGCTATTGTAAATTTCAAAGATCTCAAGTTTTCTTTTACAAATTGGGCACCTCTTTCCTCCAGAGTGCTTGCTTTTATTTGAGTCTTTTCTGGGGTATGATCTTTTGTTGTTTCCTTCGGAATCATTGATCCTCTCCAATTGTCTCTAGTCTGTTCCTGGTAGTCGCTAATCTCGTAACCCAATGGGAGGAATGTATCCTTGAGGGATAACATTAGATCTTTCTTGGATTGAGTAACCAAGTGCAATATCACCCAGTCAGTCCTTTTCTCTAAAACAAATTCCACAATACTAATGTCCCTCGTGGATATCTGATGGGCTGGTATAATGCAGTTCAAGAGCCTTAGGGAATTTCTTGTATTAAGCACCGTTGTACTTGAACCCCCATAAATTCTCTCTTAGGTATATTTTGAGGTAGATTTCTGGTTTGTCTTGGCACGTCCCTTCCGGTCATCTTTGTCCAATCTTGCAGGCATGTTCTTTATTTTCTCCTTAGACTTTTGACTTTTCCCATCCACCTCAACCCTTTCCTTGATAGGTTCTTTAAGTGAAACCACCTTTCTCTTTTCCTCCAGTGTTCTAAATGGCCTTAACTCCGGTTGCAATGGTGGGACTTTAGTTTTTGAATTTCTTTTTGGAGGGGCTTTTTCGTTGAATCTAATTGTCTCTCAATTTTCTCCTACTCCGAATTACTGACCTCTTTCCACAATTAATCTTCTTCTACTCTTTCTATTTCTTCTATGAGGTTGCTTAAATCCACATCAGATATCTCCAACACTTCATCCTCCACTACTGACTTTGCCGGCTTTGCAGTCCTATTTTTTTCCCCCCCCACCAAGGACAGTTCTTTCCTAGCTCATTTTGGTTCTGGCCTATTGTCTCTTAGGGGACTGGGGTGTATGTTTCTTAAAAAAGCCCTCTGGACGGCCCTGGCTTCTCATTTCACCTCTAAAACTCGGGACATCCTGTCCTCTCTCTCTTCCTCTCCCCTCTACTCCTTGCTCTTCCTCTGGCCCTTCTTTAGCCACCTCTCCTCCCTCCTTCTCTGCCTTTCCCCTGTTTCCCCCAGATGAGGTTTCTAGACAAGTCCAATCTATTAAAATCTCGCCAAAACAGGTTCACCCCTGTTCCTCCAAAACCATCAAGGACCACATTGACGCCTTGGCCCCTGCTATGGCTGACTTCGGCAACGACTCCTTTGCCACTAGAGTGTTCCCTAACCCCCCCAAAGCACTGTCTTGTGCATCCTCTTCTTAAGAAACCATCTGCCGACCCGTCCTGCCCGTCTAACTATCGCCCAACCTCCATCACTCCTTTCCTGGGCAAACACCTGGGAAAGCTGGCCATCTCCCAGCTTAATCTTCATACTGAATCTGTTGGTTGTCTCCATGACCATCAGTCTGGCTTCAGAGCTGCCAGAAGCACGGAAACTGCTCTCGTGAACATCCGTGAAGACCTGATCGCCAACCTCGATTCCAACATCCCCTGTGTTCTCATCTTACTTGATCTCTCTTCTGCCTATGACACGGTCAACCATGCCATCCTGCTCAACCTTCTCTGTGATAACCTGGGTATCACTGATCAGGCCCTGGCTTGGCTGACCTCTTTCCTCTCGGATCGACTTTCCCAGGTCCCACTTGGGTCCTTCCTCTCCCCTATCTCTACCTGTCGTGTTCCCCAGGGGTTTAACCTCTCTCCCTGGCTGTTCAACCAATACCTGCCACTTCTTGCCCACCACATTGCTGCTCTCTGCCCTAACCTTCGGTGCTATGCGAATGACACTCAACTCATTTTCAGGCTCCCTTCCGCCACTTTTTCTCCTTCTCTCATCTCTGTCTGCTATCCAGGATTGGTGTGCCACCAATGATCTCTGCCTTAATGCCAGTAAGATCGAGATTCTCCTCATCATCACACCTGCTCCCTCCTTTCCTGTCACACTCTCTTGGCCCTCTTCCTGCTCCCACCTGTGAAGCTAAAAACCTTGGGGTCATCTTCGACTCCACACCCTCCTTCTCTCCTCACATCTCTGACGTCTCTAAGAAGTCACACTACCAACTGCACCTCCTCAGAGGTATTCTTCCTTTGCTCTCCTTCCCCCAGAAGCTCACTGTCTCCAGAGCTCTGGTTCTCTCTAGGATGGAATACTGCAACAGCCTCTTCCTAAATCTGCCTGCTTCTACTCTCCGCCCTCTGCAACTCATCCAGAACAGGACTGCGATATTTGTCCTTGTCCTCAAGCCCAGGGATCTTATCTCTCCAGGACTTTTCCCCTTCCCCTCTTCCCCTGCACTTGCTCGATCTCAATGTCACCTGGCCTAGTAAGATCGTTGTCTCTGGGTTCCCCCTCCCTTGCCTCGTTGCGCCTTAAAACACTTGTGTTTAGGCGCATTATAAATATTATATCATATATCATAACTATAAGCATTTTTGCTTAAAAATGCAACAGCATGGTAAGTAGAAGTTAATAGCAGTTCCCCAACACACAACATTCCCCAACTATAAGCACAGTGCTTACCAATGCAACAGCATCGTTAGAAGAAGTTGGTTGATAGCAGTTCCCAACACAGTGTTCAGTGCAGGGGAATGGAGCAACCACGACCCAAGGGATCAGAAGGAGAAACTGAGGACGACTGCAAGTAGTTTTCCCATAGACGTAGAATTCTGCTGACGGGCAGAAACTTACTGGAGGTCTTCCAAGATGGTGACAAAGATGCGTCCTGCGTGTAAGCCGTAGAACAAACAAGTGAGATGAGTGTACTAACTGCAGAGAGGCTCAATTAAATCAATTCAAAGATCCTTTTTAGTATACCCCTAATCTTGAACCATTGCCAAAACTATATTGAACCATACCAAAAGGAAAGGTTGACCCGGAGAAAGAGAACCTTGAAGCACTATAGAAAGGCCAGGGTGAGCCCAGTCATGGGTGGAATGTGTAGTAATGTGTGTAGTAGTAGAGCCCACAGCAGACTGGGAGCAATTATCCTCGCCACTTCATGCTGGAGTAGGACGAATGCTGTTTGGTACAAGGTGGTAACTCTGCTGGAGGACTTGCTGACTACCCTGATACAAAGATGTGATGCCTGCCACAGGTCGTGGTGAGACCTGCCCAAGTGAATACTGGAAAACACAGACCAAGGTGGTAACTTTGCTGGAGGACTTGCTGACTACCCTGATACAAAGATGTGATGCCTGCCACAGGTCGTGGTGAGACCTGCCCAAGTGAATACTGGAAAACACAGGTCGTGACAAGGACCAGGGAAACCCTAAGGTCTGGAGGAAAGACCTAGTTTGGATGTGAAGGTCTGGAAGAGATCAATGAGTTCCAGAGGTTGGAGTGAATCCGTGAGAGAGGCTTACAATCCAAAATGGAAGATAAAGCGGCTATCCTCGCTCAGGGGCAGCATGCTCGCCTTGGAAGCAAGACGACAAGGATCAACTCAGGCTCTATCCTCGGGTCCGCGCTTAGAAACCTCTGGGTATTAAGCTCGTTATAAATAACCCATCATATCATTTATAACTAGAAGAGGGATCTGAGAAGCTAAGGCCCCTGGAGAGGTTTCAAGGATGAGAGTGAAAGCAGGAGGAGCTAGGAGGGTCCAGGTGGCCTAAACCCTGGAGGGCAAGCTTATTTCTTTTGTGTTTAAGATTATAGATGGCCCTTGTAGAACAGGATTTGTGAACTCTTTTGAGGGGTAAGACTTTGAACCTTTGTGGTTTATCTTGGGGATTAGCCTGCAGGCTACTGACTTGCCAAATATAGGTTTTGAACTTTCTGCAGCCACTTTTTGGACATTGTGCTGTAGATTAGCGAGTCCCTGGAGGGACAAGAACTTGTAAAATCTAGTTGAACTTTGATTTGGAGCAAGGCCAATGGAAGTGGAAGATGCCGGAAGTAAACCTTGCTTTATGCTACATTTCTGACACTCTTTAGATCTAGGCTTTCTTTTCTTATTTGTAGACCCTCCCCGGGTTCTTATTGACACTCGTTCCAACCTCTGCCTTAAAACATAGCTTAATAAAACCAGATGTTAGGACAACATTTTGCTGGTGTCGCATGTCATTGCTCAACCTGCCTACATGCCTAACAGATTGATTTCTCAGTGATGGCAATTTTGGTAGCCAAAGAATATGAGGCCTAGTTAGGTAGTGTGATGTGTCCAGTGTAACATAGATTGGTCAAGTGGGGCGGCCTGGCTTTGTGTTCTGGTTTCCGGATTGCAGGATTAGCAGCTTTGGATTACACGTTTTCCCATTGCAGGTTGGTGTATAGCTAAAGATGCAGTGTAGTTTCTATAAACGTCTGGCAAGGAATATTCATTCTCTGTGCAACTTCTAGATGTGTATGTTGGATTGAAGGGGCCGAGTCCTAATGCACAGCCTTTGACTGAGCGGGACGTGATTTCACAGGAATGACTGATCCGTCCCAAACATGTAAAGGTAGATGTGGAGGGGTTCACTTGGGGACGATGTGCCTGGATTTCAAAGTGCCCACTTTTTTAGGCTTCAAATAAAACTGCGTCTGTCCCAAAGATTACAGTACACTATAGGAAAGGAAAGTAAAGCTCACTAACGATACTAATTATTTTCCCTAATTTAATTTTTTTTTAATTAAAAGTTTTATTGGTTTCAAACTAAAAACATAGTAATAGCAAAAGAAACCTTTAACAGTTTAAGAGCATAAAAAAACAATGATCCATCAATTTCAAATACATGTGATTAGCTTCCTAATTGCTGTTATGCTGTAAAACTATCAAGTCAGAAGGAACAAGAAATGGACATTACTCCTACGTCCCGTCCCCTTTCCTCCATACTTATGGGACATCTCTCCGTCCTGTGGGACGGGACCGGAGCACTTTTGTAAAAAGCATCCACATTTTTTTCAAAAATGTGTCCCTCCTCTCTTTCCTGCGCAGGGCCCGGCACGCGGCTGTAACCCCGCCCACCTTGGCTCCGCCCCGTGCATCGCCCATCAGTCCTTTTCTCTGCGCACTTGCATCCTCAGAAGATTTTCTTCCCTTTTTTCCCTCTCTGGCTCTCGCTAGCGTTCGTTTACTAGTCTGTCTATGTCTTTTAAACTAGATTTTCCAGACTGTTCATTGTGTCACCGTCGCTTCGCAAGGGCGGATCCCCATCCTCTTTGTTAAGAGTGTTTGGGTCTGGAACACCGTTGGGACTCCTGTTTTTACTGTGGCTCCCTTTCGGTCCGGGCACTTCAACGTCGGTTGGAGTGGTGGGAGGAGGTGTTCGGACAGACTCCGCCTTCACATTTTCAGGCATTCATCGATGAGAAGAAAAAACGCCCGGTAAGTTCTTTAATTTTCAGAGCACCCTGGCCGGGGGATACCTTCCCGGGTTCCTCTCGAGCCGGGAGGGGCGTTGATAGCTCTGTTACCGGGGTTCGCCCTGAGGTGCCTGTCAGGCCTAATAATTCTACCGGAGTTTTCTCCGAGGGTCTCCGTAAGGGGCCTGTGAACACCGGAGTGCACTCCGAGGCCCCTCCTGTGGGGGCTGTTTGTAGACCCAGTTCTACTGAATCGTGGTACCGGAGCTTGCTCTGAGGCCGCTCTTTCGGCTTCCCTCAAAAACAAAACCGGGGTACGCCCCGAGGTCTTGGCTGGGCTTGAGATTACCGAACGGATGTTCGAGGCCCGTGCCGATGAGGCTTCTACCGGGCCAAGGTCCGAGGTCCCTCGTACAGAGGCTAAAGATACCAACAGTTCTGAGGGGCCGGGTAAGGCCCTGTCGGTGACAGCGCACCGTTCCCGCTCTTGTGGTGACACCAGATCTGTTGAGGGGGCAAAGAAGAAAGTTTCTTCTTTTAACGGCAGTGCTGAGGCTCTTCCTTTGAAAGCTCAGTTGGCGGTTGGTATGTCGCAGAAACATTCCAGGCCTCATACTACCAGCTCTGCCGAGGTTCCTTACGTTAAGGCTAAAATTAAGACCCCTGATCCATCGACGGGGACCCCTGCCTCACTTCCTCACGTGCCGCAGTTCCCCTCAGATGAGAACAAAATGGTGGCTGTTCCCGCCACGATCATGGCAGCCATTTTAGGTACTACCCCTACAACTACGCCATCGGCCCCTGGTGTAGGGTTCGTTCCTTCGGGTGAACCTAAGGTCCCTTGTGCGCATCCTTACCGGCCGGTTTATGATTGGAACGCCCGGATGCCTCTTCCGCACAATGTTTCGTTGCCTGCAGGGCGGCTCCCTTGATTTATGTGGATACGTCGGCGGAGGGGCCGGTGTGGCACCCTTCCCCGTTACGTCCCTGGATTTGTCCACCTCATGAGAGGCCTCCTCAGATTCCGAAACAATCTGCTGAGGACGCCATTTTCGGTAAATTTCAAGCGCTTATGCGCAACGATCCCATGAAGGAATATTTCAAAGGGCTTTTCAAGGAGATATGTTCAACCGCGCCTCTGGCTCCACCCGTTCCGACGGTGGTTCCGCCGACGCCTCCCTTGCCCGTGGTGCCTACCCCTGCGCTTCCACCTGTGCCACCATTGTCGCCAGTGGACAAGGCAATGCCTGACAAGGCTCAGCAGGATCCTGACCTGTCAGATGACCCTCAAGGCGATCAGGACAACGAGGACCTGCCCCGCTCTACCAGAGCTTTCCATGACCGGGTACTGGACATGATGAGCTTCTTAGATGTTCTGGTGCCCGAGGCACCTGCTCCGAAGGAGGGCGTGCTTTCTGGGGTGTCACCTTGTCTCCTTTGGAGCGTACCGGCCTGTTCTTGCAGAAGGACGTTCTGGCCGAGGTCCGAAGAGTTTGGGAAAAGCCACACTCGGGACTTTTTGTCAATAAAAAGATTGACGCGAGGTACAGGCTACATTCCTCGGAAGAAGTGGCCTTGTCGTCTTGTCCGCCTCCCTCCTCCACAGCGGTTGCTGCGGCCACGTTGCAATCCAGACCTGCAGCATCCTCCTCCGCGACGGCGACTCAGGTCTTGGGAAAGGAGGACAAGCTCCTGGACTCCCTAGGGAGGAAAATCTTTGCCAATTCGGCCTTGCAGCTCTGGCAGGCCAATGCAGAATTGACTTTAGCGGGAGCTAACATGCGGATGTGGAGAGGTCTGTCGGAGTTTGAGGAGCACATTCCGGTCGAGAAGCTGGAGAATTTCAGAGGAGGCCTTTCCGATGCCAGGGTCTTGGCCCAGGATCTCCTGGAGGCTGCGGCTCATCACGTAGACACCTCTGCTCGGGGTCTGATGCTTGGGGTTGATACCTCGCGGCAAGCATGCTACATGCCACTAAGTTCTCGAAGGAGGTGCAAGACAAGGTTCTGGACCTTCCATTTGATGGTAAGGAGCTTTTTCACTCTTCTACTGATGTAGAACTCACCAAAACCAAAGACAGCACTCAGACGGCCAAATCATTGTCTGTTCTGGTTAAAGCTCCCTTTAAGGCTCAAAGGCCGTTGTCGCAAGGTCGACCTTCCTCTGGTTTTAGGGGCTTCCGCGACCGCAAAGATCGCAGAGTGGATACTCCTGCAGGGAATAACCGCCGTAGACAACAGCGTACGTGGTATTTCTCCTGCTCCTCAGCCTCCTAATCAGGTTCAGGTGGCACCGCCACCGATAAACCTGCCAAATGAGGGTTTTCCGTGCTTGCACGAGACCCCGGTGGGAGGACGCATTGGGAGGCGTGGCAAGCCATCACAGAAGACAGATGGGTCTTGTCAGTCGCTCGAGCTGGCTTCCACTTACCTTTACCCCCTATCCCACCCCGCAACCCTCCTTTTCAGCTGTCAGGCTCACTCTCCATCAAGGCCGAGGTTCAGAAACTTCTGCTCCTCAGAGCTGTGGAACCCGTTCCCCTTGGGGAGCGAGGGGAGGGCTTCTATTCCCGGCTGTTTACGGTGCCCAAACCCAACCAGGCTGGCCTGCGCACCATCCTAGACCTTTCCCAGTTCAATCTTTCCCTACCCCAAGAGAAATTCAAGATGATCACGCCCGGCCAGATTCGCTCCTCGTTGCAGGCGGGAGATTGGCTCAGCATGGCGGATCTTCAGGATGCGTACATGCATATCCTGATTTGGAATCCACCCAGGGGATACCTCTGTATCTCTTTGGGAGAGGAGCACTTCCAGTTTCGGGTGCTTCCTTTTGGCCTCAGTTCGGCGCCGCGTGTCTTCACGAAGATGATGTCGTTGATTGCGGCCTATCTTCGTCTCCAGGGTATCCATGTGTATCCCTATTTGGATGACTGGCTCCTACGCAGCCCTTGTCCGTTGGCAGCAGCGGGCAACCCCCAGTCTCTCCTTCAGCTCCTGTTGCATCTTGGGCTGTCGGTGAACTGGCGGAAAACCTCTATGACGGTCTCACAGGACCTGACTTTCCTGGGTTTTCGTTGGAACACGATAGACTGCCGAGTGTATCTGACCGGGGCCAGAATGGTGGATCTGTTGGCCACGTGTCAGATGTTTACGCAGTCGGAGAGCATGTCGGCCTGGTGGTTCCAGAGGCTTCTGGGCCTCGTGGCCTCATGTGTATTGGCTCTTCCTCTTGCTCGTCTCAAAATGAGACGGACCCAGATGGCTCTTCAGAGTTCCTGGCGTCAGGCTGTGGACCCGGATTCCGAACAGATAATCATTCCGGATTCCATGAGTGGATCTGGACTGGTGGTCATCTCTCAGCAACCTGTCAGTGGGCGTGGGGGTTCCAGGACCCAGCCCCCATGGTGACGATCACGACAGACTCCTCCCTTTTCGGGTGGGGTGCGACGTTAGATCTTCTTCAGGTCTCGGACCTCTGGTCACCGCAGGACAAGCTCCTGCACATAAATCAATTGGAGCTTCTGGCGATTTTTCTGGCGTTCAAGGTGTTCAGACCTCTCATTGTCAACAAGGTGGTCCACATTAGAACGGACAATGCAGTGTCAATGTACTACATAAACAAGCAAGGGGGAACAAAGTCTCCCCCTCTCGTGGATCTGTCCATCCAGATTTGGGAGTGGGCCGTGCTTCATGGGGTCTGGCGGCTTGCAGTGCACATCCCGGGCCGGCTGAATGTCACCGCGGATGCCCTCAGCTGGCGGACAGTAGTCAGGTACCAGTGGGAGTTGAAGGCGGAGATCCTCTCATAGATTTTCTCGTGTTGGGGCACACCGGAGGTCGACCTCTTCACCACGGCGGTAAACAAGAAGCTTCCTCAGTACACCTCCAGAGGGGGGCTGGGAGCCTCCTCTCTGGGGGACGCACTCGAGATCCCATGGCACAACATGAGAGCTTACGCCTTCCCGCCTGTTCCTCTGGTTCATAGAGCAATTTGGAAGTTGAAGAGCTCTATCAACTGTTCTCTTCTACTGATAGCTCCGTGGTGGCCGGCCAGGTTTTGGTTCTCAGAACTTCAACACCTGTCGGTGTGTCTGCCGATCAGGTTACCAGTAACTCCCGATCTTCTTCACCAAGGGGAACAGCAGATGTGGCACCCCTCTCCACAATCGCTAACTTGGCGGCATGGTGCCTGAGTTCACGGCTCTAGAGCATTTGGGTTTGTCTGCGGATAACATGTGCATTATCAAGGCAGTCAGGAAACCCTCGACCAGATCTCAATACAAGAGTAAATGGCTCAGGTTCTGTCATTGGTGTTTGGAGAAAGAATTGGACCCGAGGGTGGCAACGATTGACACAGTGCTGTTCTTCGTCTCCTCCCTAGCAGAGTCAGGGGTTCATGTCTTGTCCTGCAGGACTTATCTCTCGGCGATTTCCGCCTACCTCTCTACAGACCTGTGTTCTTATTCGTTAACTAACCCGGTGGTGAAGAGACATTTTGCTGGTTTGACACGCATCTACCCTCCGGTTCGTAGTCTGCACCCGCATTGGGACCTAAATGTAGTCCTGACGGTGCTGTGCCATAAACCTTTTGAGCCAATGGCTACGGTTGACCTCAAGTACGTGTCCTGGAAAGTGTCCTTTCTGGTGGCCGTTACGTCAGCGAGGAGAGTGAGTGAGCTCCAGGCATTGTCGATGGAGCATCCTTTCTTGGTCTTTCACAAGGACAAGGTAGTCATTCGGACAAACCCAGCTTTCCTACCAAAGGTAGTGACCGAATTCCATCTGAATCAGTCGATTTCCCTTCCGGTCTTTTTTCCGAACCCTGCCTCAGAGGCGGAAAGGGTTCTGCACTGCCTGGATGTCCGAAGAGCTCTTAAGTTCTACCTGGACAGGACTGCCGAGCTTCGGAGCTCTTCCCAACTGTTTGTGACCTTCGGTAAACCCCAGGGCAGGCCGGTGTCTAAGGCATCCATTTCCAGATGGATTGCTGCCTGTATCACAGAATCTTTCACCGTCCAAAATCTGAAACCTCCTAAAGGTATCCATGCACATCAGGTGCGAGGCAAGGCAGCCGCGGTTGCTTTTCAGAAGTATGTTCACTGGGAGTCCATCGCTAGAGCGGCTACTTGGGCCTCCCCATCTGCTTTCTGTAAGCATTACTGCCTCGATATGAGCACTAGAGCTGACGCTCAGTTCGGCCAGACTGTGCTGAAGAACCTGTTTCAGTAAGGGGTATTTCCATCCACCCATAGTTCCTGTAAGGAGTGCTTGGGAATCTCCCATAAGTATGAAGGAAAGGGGACGGGACGTAGGAGTATTACCAGGTTACTCACCGTAGTGACCACCTTACTCCTAGTCCATAGTCCCCTTTCCTCCATACGGCCGCCCGCCGTCCCCTCTAATAAGGTTCCTCTGTTATTGCTAATGGGTCTTGACCCTGCGAAAGAAAAGTTCTGATGAGCGATGCGCGGGGCGGAGCCAAGGTGGGCGGGGTTACGGCCGCGTGCCGGGCCCCACGCAGGAAAGAGAGGAGGGACACATTTTTGAAAAAAATGTGGATGCTTTTTACAAAAGTGCTCCTGTCCCGTCCCACAGGACGGAGAGATGTCCCATAAGTATGGAGTAAAGGGGACTATGGACTAGGAGTAAGGTGGTCACTAAGGTGAGTAACCTGGTAAATCCAATAGCAAATATCCTTCACCGGACTTTTACTCCAGATCCGTGGTCGCCTCATTTTTTTCCCCATTAACAGCAGATCCCAATGTTCTTCCGGCATCAAAAACCCTCCAGATAATTTCCCATGAAGTGCAATCCTTCCCGACGCAGTACCTCACATTCCATTGCTATATGACAAAATGTTTCAATCTGATCATCCTTCTTGCAGAAACGACAGATGTTATTCTCCAAACCTTCCTGGTCCCGTCTGAGCAACACTTCACGTGTGGGCATAATATCCAGGCGGCAACGCAGGAGGAGATCCCTGCAATACCTTGAAGGGAATTTACAGAAATACGAAGGAGGTTCGTTTGAACCCTTTTGTTCCACCCACCATTTGAATGTGAGGGGGGCGATGGGTCTGGCTTTACAAGTGTTTATCCAGTCACTCCTTACCAAAATTATCTTTATTTTTTGAGGGTTTTGCCTTAACATGTCAATGTCCACCCCACCAATGGAGAGTGTATCGTTCATCACCTCAAACCATTGGCTCAAGAATTTTTCATTTACCTTATCCACAGGTCTCAAGATGAACAATGGAGGAGGGACTTTCTGCATAATGCATTTCCTATAGAAAGAAATGTCCTTCCATGGTACTATGGAGGACATTGAAGGGATGTGTAATTCATGCCGAATTTTTGCTGGATGTTGGGAGTCTTAATACCTTATGCCAAAAGTGGCCTTCCATCCCAGGCCATACTTTTTTACTCAGATTGGGCAGCGATTCCGCAGCATAGGTTAGCACCAGTATCCCCTTTTGTTGGTAAAAGGTGATAATAGGCTTCATAGAGAAGGCCCCATAGTGTCTATGAATAGCAATTCCTTGGTTTGTCAGATTTTGTCATTTTGCTTCATTTGCTTTCAACCAAGCTCATTGAGCATTTTCATTTGAGTTCTTATTAATCTTTACTGCCAAATATATAATGAAGATGCCCCCTGCTAATAGTGCAGGGAGCTCTTGATTCTATTAAAGACAAGGAGGCGAGCATTAAGCTTCCATCTTCTTTATTTTGTACTCTCCAGCAGTTTCAACAAATATAACTTTGTAAACTTTCAATTTAAATCATTTTTTTTCTTTTTTTTTTTCAAACAAACTTCAAATTCCATCAATCCTGTAGTCCCCTAGTCTCTGGCCATGTGACCTAGTTCTTCCTGTTCCTCTGTCCTTCCTCTTCTTTGACTGCGTGAACTGTCATCTCTCTTTAACTGCGCACCCAACTGCTGAACTTGTGCTGAACTTCCTGCTTTGTGCTGGCTTGATTTCTCACATACGAACTTGCGAGTTTGTTCCAGGCGACCTGATCTGATTAGGGCTTTCAGCTGTTCTTTTTCTCATCCCCTAAAGCCAATAAGAAACAAAATTGTGTATCTTAGGGCGGGAATACACACCCTATTCTGGAAGAAATAGCCATGTTAATTATCAACAGTACTTCACATCGTTTATTTCATCATTGCATTCATTGTGTATTCGGGACAGGAATTTATTTCTCGCCTCCTTGTCTTTAATAGAATCAAGAGCTCCCTGCGCTATTAGCAGGGGGAATCTTCATTCTATGTCAAGACGGAGGCGAGCATTAAGCTTGTTCAAAGCTTCTTACTACTACTTCTGCCATTGCATTAATAGGTCGGTAGTAAAACGTTCTGAATGTCGTATCACTAGCCCAGTCTGCGGCTTTCATGATGTCTTGTAACATTGCGCCTAGTCCTAGTGCTTTCGAGGCCATTGCTCCTCTGACTGAGTGTGCCCCGAATCTTGTCATGTCTACGCCTGCTAAGCTCATGATGTTTCTGACCCAACGTGCTGTGGTGGCTGTTGCTACTTCTCTGTGTGGCTTTCTGCGCGCAATTAATAACTGAGTTATCCCTGCCGGTCTTAGTTCGGCTGTTTTATTTTCGTATTGCTTTATACATGCCGCTACGCACCATTTTGGGTGCTCTTGCATGTACGGGTACGTGATGGTACTAGAGTCTGTTTTAGTTCTTCTGGCTAAGATGAACGTCACGCCTTCCGGTCCGTACGTTCTCCTATTCACTTCTAAGACTCTCACATCTGCTACTCTCCTGCATGACACCATGCATAATAGCATGGCCAGTTTTTCGGACAGCTGTCCTAGGGACAAATACTTGTTATCGGGCCAGTCCACAAATAGTTTCAATACTACTACTACATCCTATAAAGATTCATATCTCGGCTGCGGTGGTTTCCTGAATCTTATTCCTGTTAGTAGCCGTATAACTGCTACATTTTCTCCCACTGATACTCCTTCCACGGGTAGGTGACCTGCTGAGATCGCAGATCTGTATACCCCTATTGTTCTTTATGCCTTGCCGTCCTGGAGGAGTTCCGCTAGGAAATTCAAGATCTCAGCTAGAGGGGCAGAAACGGGATGAATATTTCTCCTTCTGCACCACGTCAACCACTTGTTCCAAGCTGCGTCCTATCTGCTTCGAGTTGATGGAGCCCATGACTCGGCGATGAGGCTTGCAGCTTGTGACGAAGTGCCCGGGAGATTCCAGCGTCTCCTGCTATCCTGCACGCCATCAATGGCAGTGTCCCCTTCACTCTCAGAGCGAGAGATGACCCAGCTGGGTCCGTGAGGAGGCATTCTCCTTGGGGCAAGATTCTCGGGTAATCAACCAATAGCTCCATGAGTGCTGGGAACCATACTTGCGATTTCCAGATCGGAGCCACTACTATCAGGTTCGCTGTCTCTCTGCGTACCTTTGCTAGTACTCGGTTCATCATTATGAATGAGGGAAAAGCGTAAAGTGTCTGCTTTACGTCCACTCCGGCTGCCACTGGGTCCAATCTCCAACTGAAGAACCTCTCTTTCTGAGCGTTCAGCTTGGACGCAAACAGATCTGTGTATATTGGGCCCCAGATCTTTTCCAGTTTCTGAAAAATCATCCGGTCCAGCATCCAGTCGCTGGAGTCTGAGAGATGTCTGGAGTTCCAGTCCGCTACTACATTTAACGAACCTGGTAAGTATTCGGCTACTACCGAGATCCCTGATTCTAGGCAGGAATGCCAGAAATCCTTGGCTATTTCCGCCAGTAATTTGGATCTTGTTCCTCCTAAATGGTTGATGTATTTGACTGCCGAAATGTTGTCCATTTTTAGCAGAATACAGGAGTTCACTTTCCCTTTCGTAAATGCCCTGATCGCAAAGGATCCGGCTAGTAACTCCAGGCAGTTTATGTGTAATTGGAGTTCCGATGCTTTCCATCTCCCTCCTGTCTGGAGATCCCCGCAACGGGCTCCCCAGCCTGCTCTGCTGGCATCTGATTCTAGTATCAGGTCTGGGCGGTCGCCGAAGATGGCTCTCCCGTTCCAGGCCTCCATGTTCGCTAACCACCATTCCAACTCTGTTCTGGACTCTTGATCTAAGAGTACCAGTTGGTGGTAGTGTAGGCCTTGTTGAAGATGTCGTATCTTCAGCCTCTGAAGGGCTCGGTAGTGTAATGGCCCTGGGAAAATTGCTTGTATTGATGCCGCTAGTAAGCCTACTACTCTCGCTATGATGCGGAGTGATATGTTCGTTTTGCTGAGACATGCCCTTATTTCTCTCTTTATGTCTCTGATCTTTTTGTTTGGGAGTTCCAATGTCGCCGACTTGGTGTTTATAACAAAACCCAGGAATTCTATCCTCCTCGCCAGAGTCATCTCCGACTTCTCTCGGTTAACTAGGAAACCTAACGAGGTTAAGAGGTATACTACCCAGTCGGTCTGGTAGACTAGGGTCTCTCTGCTGTCGGCCATCAGTAGGATGTCGTCTAGATATATAATCATGCAAATTCCTTTTCCTCTGATCGCTGCGGCTACAGGCTTCATCACTTTCGTGAATGCCCATGGCGCCAAGGAGAGCCGAATGGCATCGTTGCGAACTGCCATAATTACCCGTCCCAGTCGAATGCTAGGAATGGACGGAAATCCCTCTGTACAGGAATCGTAAGATAAGCCTCTTTCAAGTCTATCCTCGCCAGCCAGTCGTTCTGTCTGAGCGTATCTCTGAGCTGGTGGATTCCTTCCATTTTGAAGTGGTTGTAGGCCACCCAGCTGTTCATGTGTCTTAGATTTATCACTGGTCTCACTTTGTCTTTTTGGTGAACCAGGAACATGTTGCTCACAAATCTTGGCGGCGTTATGCATGGTTCGATCGCCCGTTTCTCTGCCAGGCTTCGCAATTCTGTGTCTAGCAGCTCTTTCTCGGTCAGTGTCGTGACTACGGGGCGCAACGCTTGGTCCTGAACGGGAGTCTCTGTGAATTCTATACACATTCCTTTTACTGTTTGAAGGACCCAAGCGTCGCTGGAAAGTGAGCGTAAGTTTTCCCAGACTATAGCTGTCCTCCCCCCTACTGGTGGATATGTAAAATTTCTCACCTGTGGGGACGTTTTGTCCTCTTCCCTGTTCTCTGCCCCGTCTTCCTCTAGGGAAGCGGCCTCTTGGGGGGAAAAAGGTATCAGGCTGTCTGGATTCCCAGTATTGGTTTCTGTTGTTCTGAGGCCTTCTAGATGCTTGATATCGACCGGTCGAGCGACCTCTGTAGTGACCCGTCCCGCCAAAAACTCTCCCTGTGAAAATCTTCTTCATCGAAGCCTGTGCTTTCTCCAGGGAGTTGTAGGTCCCTACGAACCTCCCCATCTCCTTACCAAATGTCTCTCCGAACAACAGGCCCTGAGCTGCCTCGCCGGCTTCGTATGACGACAGATCTCCTAGTTTACGGTCAATTTTCAAAAGGAGGCCTCTCCTGCGCTCCGATGAAATCGCACAGTTTGCGTTTCCTAGTATACATACGGCCCGTTGGGCCCAGTTCCCTAGGACTCCTGGGTCTACCTCCTCACCTGTTTCTGTGGCTCGCTCGGCTAGATCCATTATCTTAGCTAGAGGACCTGCTAGGTCGAGGAGTTTTTCTTGGCAATTTCTCCAGGAGCGGTCTATGCCATTCCTCGGGTCTCTGTTCGATTTGGAGACGAACAACATTATTTTAGGGT
This sequence comes from Ambystoma mexicanum, assembly GCF_040938575.1. Lineage (NCBI taxonomy): Eukaryota > Metazoa > Chordata > Amphibia > Caudata > Ambystomatidae > Ambystoma > Ambystoma mexicanum. The sequence goes on along the minus strand of NC_090929.1, from coordinate 30,474,668 downwards.
CCGATTCCGGGGCTTCCGCGACCTTGCCAGGCAGGTCTGGTCTTGGACATTCAGCCCTCAGTCTTTGTCTGACCTCTTTTTCGAGGGCTTTCCTCAATCTCTGCGTCGTGTATTTCGCCACTCTCGACGATGGTACCCACTCCGAGGATCTCGGATTTCTGATCGCTTCCAGTTGGAACATATCTGCTGTTTCATCTTCTAAGTGGTGGAGTTTTCGTTGCCTTTTCTTAGGCGGAGGCTGGCTCCCCTCATCCCCTTCGTTATCTGCATCCGCTTGAGTGGATGTGGGGGATATCGGCGGTTCCTCGTCTGGGAAGCCTTCTGGGGGTTCCTCCTCTGTATAACCCATATTGTCTTCCCCTGGGTAGGGGGTCTGGAGGCTCGGCACCTGAGAATCTTTCATGAACGCTTCCTTTAGTCTGAGGAACACGTCCGTAGCCTCTGGGGCTCCTGTACCCGCCCCTGTCGTTTGGCCCGGGGGGTCAGAAGAGTCTTTGCTCTTCCGGGCCCTGTTACACCCCTTAGGGTCGTTAAACGTTGCCCTTGTGGACGTGCTTTCTTCCTGCTTGATGCGTTCTTCCTTCTGGCTCAGGAATAGCTCTATGGTATCTAGCCTTTCTTGTAAAGGCCGCACTCCTTGGGCCTCTGCCTCTGTCAGTGAATCTCCCAGCAGTTCTTTGAAGCTATAGGCTAGGTCTTCTTGGTAGACTGCCTCCTGCTCCTCTTCGCTCCACTCGAAGTTTGACATTGTGCTGGCCGGTGCCTGAATCAATACCTGTCTAGGTGTAGTGGCGTGTCCACTGCTTCACTTTACTTGAGGCTGCACCTTTGTTACAGAGCATGTGTGTTTGCAGGATATATCTTTCAGATTCTGACTGGTAATACTCTTTAATCGTGTGGCTCCGCTGTCTAAAGCCCCGCCCCCGCGCAGGAGGGGTTTGTTGTTAAGCGCGCTGTGCCGCCTATTGGCGTATTCGCTGCACGTGGCCGCCTTCGTGAGAGGTGGGGGTTGTTCCTCTGCTCGCCCGCGGGAAGTCTCCCGCCTGCATAGAGCTCCACCCTTCCAAGGGTGGGGGCTGCGTACTCGCGCTCTGCTAGGGAGTTCGACAGGCCCCTGAGGTGTCGTGCATTACGACACAGGGCCTCCGAATCTCTCTACTGCTTTAAATATTAAATCACCAACGCTCGCACACTCTACTATACATGTTTATTCTATCACTGTCTACGGTGTACAATTCCATATACGTTAATGACATAAAACACGTTCTGTTAAGCGAACATTATGGAGCTAAGATAAACTGGTACTTATCTTGTGGAGAGCAG